>NC_134574.1:160990279-161301550 GCF_050947875.1 Dermacentor variabilis | reverse complement strand
TCCCGCGGAGTTTCAACAATTCCAATCGTTGGAAGCGTGCCACATTGCTTCGACTAAACCTAAAGATTAAGCCATGCAATGCGTGTGAAGCAGCGAACTCTACAACGAAAAGGCCTGTGCTCTTTTACCATCGCCTGGACCGCAGTTCCGTTCGATATTTTCCCGTCTTGATTTGATTCGAAATCTATTATGAGGGATATGCACACCACCTTAAACAGGTGTCGTACATACACTTCCGATCGCAATGAACAATGCTCACTGCTGCATGATCTAACACCTGGATCAAGTTTCCTGCTGATCATCTGCAACTCCCACAACTGCATAATGCATTGGCTACGAATTAAATTTCAATTGTACAGCTTACTATTGTGGATAAAAAGGTTTTTGAAACATTTCTTGACGAGCTACTTCACTTTTTGTTTTTAGTGCTTTCACAATACTGCGGTAGAGGGTGCAGATGTTGGCCTGCAATTGCGATTCATGCTCTGATCTCACAAGATTGCAATCACAAATGACCATGTATCCGAAGTGGCCCCAATAGATATCCGAAGTGTGTGTGCAAAGCCAGTAATTAACCATAAAAACTAATGCCACAGCATTTCCTTAATTACACTAAGGCTTCCTGTATTCATTGGAAGCCCTAGTATTCACATTCGTGGATGCAACTTGTTCTTGTCAGTTCAGTCTAGTAGTGGGCAAGAAAAAGCAGTAGACATTGAGCTTCAAGTGAATTGAACATCATGCATGCTCAATGTGCCTTCACATGTGTTCCTTACTACTACACACATTAGCTTTGTTGAAGGTACTAGCACGTTCGACACGATGCATTCTGGTAGCAATCTAGATAAAAGTAACTTTTATGCTGTCATAATGCATGGTCAGTAATTGAATTGTGCATAACTTCAAGCACACAATTCAATACATTTTATGCAGAAACAGAGTTATTGACTGCACAATAAAATAATTAAAGTACTCACCGAGATAGACTCATTAGAATATGCACAAAGTACCAACCTATCAATTTGTCTTTATTGCAGTGGAGCATAACACGCGTTGAAATAAAGGTGCGTAAATTTGACACCATTTATAGACAATGCATAATTCTCGCCTGAAGGGGAGAATATTTCCGAACACTCTAGAAAAAAGAAAAAGTTTAGTCTGTTCATGCAGGTGTGCGTTCATAGCACAGGAGTCTCAGGAACTGCTCAAAAGCTTTCTCTCTGCTGTCGATTTCACTCACCGTGCCTGAATGATGCGAAAGACAACGAAAGAGGCACTTTTAATCGTCACATTTCTTTTTATTCAGTAGAGACCACCAGATACATTTAGCATAGTAACACTGATGCACATGCACATATAACAGAGTGAAAAAGGGAAATTGCTTGTTCTTCGATGACAAAGAAAAAAAATAACCTGCGACCCTGACAAAAATAAAATAAAGAAAAGACATTTTCTTCTTACTTTGAACGAGAAAAGGCCACTTATGTAACAAGAAACAAGTGATGCGCAAATGCACACACGCACACACACACAACAGCTACAAAATTAAAAAAAAAAAAAAAAAGAGAGAGAGAAAAGGGGAAAATGATTTCAATGCTCCCGTACATGCACCCGTTGACACAAAAATGAAGGTGGTGCAGTACTCACAAGGTGACACACTATTATTCTCTTTGGAAGCCATGGGACACACAAGGTAAAACATGTGGAAAAGGTAAGGGGTGGGGTACAAGAGTGCAACTCTCTCAAAAGACGCGAATGCCACGATCAACGAGGACAACACAGTGGGAGGAAGAGGACACCAGCAGAGCTAAAAAATGAGAAGGCCCGCGGATGACTAATGCGACACAATGTCAAAAAACTACGCACTGATGATATTTGGCTGCTTCTGGTCAAACTCAAAACTCCTCTACCGAGTGGTGCATAGCTCAAGGATGCAGGTAGAAGTGACAACCTCACGGTACCAACCTGTTTAGGGCACAGGCAAGTCGCACAGTCCCTTTCAATGACAACTGAAATCAAAGATGATTGAAATCCGCGAGCTTCCACAACGGACAAATATGCACCCGCATTTCTGTGGCATGGTCACTGAAAGTGAGCCTGCTGTATTATTCAGGAATTTTGCAGTCTGGTGGCGATGCCTAAACAAGAAACTTTTTTTTTCACCACATAACTGGAAAGAGAATGGCCAATCTGTTTTTTCCTAAGGCGGTTAAAAAAAACGTTGCCGCATTGAGTGTCCTAAGAGAACTCAATGCAGAATAGTTTTTTTGCCCTCCTAAGACAGACGGTGCCTACTGCAGTTTTTCTTTATTAAAAACATCATGTTGCCAGCTCTGAACAGATGAGCGAAAGATGCCATTAATACCTGCGTCCCAGAGCAAAGAAACAGCACAAAGTGCCCTTCCGGCATCATTAGACGGCAAAAACTAATCTATGCAGAATAAGGAAGTGGAAAGTTTCAGCCTGCGAACCTAATCACACAAACTCAACAGTAGGCATGCCTGAAGTTTGGTTGTACTCTCAGCAGAGGTGTTGGAATGGAACGTTCAGAAGTGGCATGCTGCTGGCTTTCTATACTATATATACTTTCTTCATAACAAGCTTGAGCGGTTTGAAGTGTGGGGGTCATTTGGGGCCCTCCAATGTTTGCTACTCTAAAGCAACAAGTGAACACTGTCTGCTCAATGGGACAGGGGAAACAAAAAAGCTCTCTGCATTCCAGCCACACCTACAACAACGCACATCACTTGCCAACTCGATGCCGCACTCAGTTTAACTCCAGCAGTATTTCATTAAGTTAGCTTTTCCCTTTGCCCCTTTCACTCACCAGTTATGGCATTACTGCAAAAGCATCTCTGTAAAGAAGTTGCTGGGTCTAGCAACATCGCCTGGGAATTTTATGTAGTCTGCTGACATGAATTGCCAAATCCATTTTAGAGAGATTGACCAATGAAATTAAATTGCATTTCGTCAGACAAAATGGACCATAAAATGGCGCTTCTCTATCGTGTTGAGCATGAAATACCAGTCTAGGCAAACTTTTATCAACAACGAACTTCTTGCCCCCAAGAGCCACAATGCAAGTGCAAGAGGGGAAACAAAAAAGGAACTGAATATGTAGGTGTACAACAGTGAAGAGAGTACTCGTGATTTTTCATAGACCCCGGACACTTCAGTAACAAGCCCTATTTGCTGTCCTACTCAACTCAAGCATTCTGTACAATCAGATATACAAACAAGGTAGGTAGTGTGTCTTGCCCACAGTTTTCACAGCTTGGTTAAGAAGTGTTCCGAAACAGGTTTTGCAAAGGCTCCTGCAAGTCAACAGCCACCAATTGCAACATCTTGTGAAAAGCATTCTGCAAGCCCCTCGCATATTTCTTGCAAGATCTAGCAATGCATCAGCTGTCTTAAGTGCGGCCCCCAGTGACCATGGCCAGAGCACACGTAAGGTCTGGTGGTGTTGTTGGTTGGAGTCTCTGGCCTCTTATGCTTTAGTTGCACAATCATGCTAACCATGTGTCATGCCTGTAACTATGGCCACAGTAGGAGTAGACTGCAACTTTCTTTTTATCGAATAAAAAATATTTTTCTATTGAACTTGCAGAAGTACTTTTGCAAAGCCGGTTCAAGAATGACAAAAACCAAACTGTGAACATAATTCTTGCATCAAAATTGAGTTACTTTAGCTTCACTTTTTTTTGTTACTTGTTTGCACACACTTTGTTTTGCCTGTTTTATACACATGTGAAGAATGAAGTGTAGTAGTTGTAAATTTGCAACTTGTGTCTTGTCTTTACTGGCTGTGTTTATTGTGGTGATGGTGGTGGCGGTAACTGGTGGAAAGTTCTTGGAGTGTGTGGTGTTTTTTTTTTCCCTCTTCTGTATATATATATATATTTTTGTTAAATCATCTTGTTCAAAGTGTCTTCCGCTGCCCTTCCCCCCGTGTTGTCTCTCGTGTTGAAGAAGAAGCAATTGTGACGATGTCAAATCCCCAGCTGCGAAGACGGCAGACAAGGGCGCTTCGAAGCTGCAGTGGCCGGCCGGATTCAGTACCTTGGCCCGGACGACGAGAAACACAGCTTAAGAATGTAAGGGAACTTGCCGTCTGCAATGGACAGAAGAGAAATGGTGCACGAACATGTTCAGGCTGTCGACAAGGACATGAAACAATGACATAAAACATGGCTAACCAAGTGCTCACGTTAACCAACCGGCCGTCAAACACGACATGCCATATGGCCCCCGCTGTACAGATTATTTTTCTACAGTCTGTGCAATATGCAAGCTCCCGTTGTCCTGGCAGTTATATAGTACCCTACAGGAAGTAACTAAAACTGCAAAAATGCAAGTAAATGTTTTATTTACAATATAAAGAAGCACTTTTCAGTTCAGAAACACAACTGCAAGTCATATTCATTTCTGCGTGGAAAAGCTTAAACACTCAGGCCTGTGGGTAGCAGCACTGCACGTTTGACACTGTCACCCATAGTCACCGTTTTTTGCTTTTGGCACTGTACAATTTGCATTGCCATGACAGATGCTGTTTGCCAGGATTCGGCGGAATAGAATGCAAAAAAGAATGCACCCACTGCACTGCTTCGACGCACATAGATTTCAGAGCATGCGCTAAACAGCTGCAAGCATTCTAAAAAAACAACCCGAAACCACCATGAAGCGGACACCTAGTACTATCAACTATTGACAATACAGTAGAACCCCACTGTTACGTTCCTCACTGCTGCGTTTTCCCGGCTGCTACGTCGTTTTCGTCCGGTCCCCGCATAGCTTCCATAGGATCCAATGTATAAGGAAGCCCGCTGTTACGTAGTAGCGGTGAAAACGTTCCCGCATGATACGTCGCAACTTAGCATCCCGAACCCGCCTGGGTTCTAAAGCAGGCAACGCGCTCCAGCCACCATTCTGGCTTTTGACGAATTTTGGCCGGGCTTGGCTATGGAACTGGCTGCAAGAAGCCGCAAGCCAGTTCGAGAGGCCGCCATTAGGTGGCCATTCTTGAAAAATGCTCTCACTATCATCACTGTGATTATGGTCACCGCATGGTTGTTGGATGGGTCGACTCACGGAGGAAGGAAACCATTCCTCTGTGGAAACCTATGAGAGGCCCTGACGTCACTCTTTGTGAAGCTAAAGTGAAGCCGGACGTTGGCGTTGCTCATGGCGTTGCTCCGCCTATCGGGCCAGCTCTCCTCCCTTGTTTACATTTCTCGCGAAACCACGCCGCGCTGCGTTCAACTGGGCTGCTCGGACGCGCGCGCTCCGCAGCAATACTAAACAATCGTTAGCATGTTAGCATGATTACGCCAAAGAGGGCAAAATTTCCCGCGGATATTCCTTCGTTCGTTGCTATTGCCGTGGCGCGGTGACGAGGAGGAGCACGAGCCGCATGATGCCGGGGAGTTGCCAAATCCTAGCTTAGGAGAAGCCGTCGCGGCTCTGGACCTCCTCCGCAGGTACGCCGCACCTCACAGTGACGCTGACAGCAATGCGGCCTTCCAGGTTATTGAGAAACGTGTGGTGATTTCTAGCAAGCGAAAGAAACGGCAAGCAACCATTCTGGACTTTTTAAAGTCCTAAGCGCACTCTGTGGAAATAAATTGTCTATAGTTGAAGCTGCACTTTTTTCATTCATTTTCGGAGCTTTCCTCACTGTTGCGTTTTCCCGGCTGTTAAGTTTTTTTTCCCTGTCCGGTGAAAAACGTATGAACGGGGTGTTCCACTGTAATTCTAAACTTGCCCACCATATATTGATTGTCACTAACCCATAAATCCGTTTCTGGGTTACCCATAAACGGTAACCCATGTCACGATGATGAAAACAGGAAAATCCCGAGCGCTGATCACACAACTGCACCTTTTTCATTACCCCATGAAGAAGCAGTAAAGAAAAAAGCTGCAGCAGTGTGCCATGACCAACATCGTCAGCAGCTGGACATATTGTTCCAAGACACAGTAGCCAGTGCTTTGATTCACAACAGAACATTTGCAAGAATGACCTCGACTACGAGGGGTTTTCGTATCATTAACGTGATGGAAGAGAGATTTGGCAATGACACTCAGGTGACAGTTTAATCTGAGTGCGCACTCATGTTAACCTGTTGCACTATTAATTCAACAATTACCTGCCTGTCAGCGACCACTAGAATCTGCACATATGTTCATCAATTTGTGGTTGACTATTGAGCAGTGGTCGACCACTCCGCTTGTTGTCCAGGCTTGTTCAACCGCGTTGAAATTGTCTTTGGCACTCAACAACAGGGTCAAAAGCTGGGAACTGTGACCTTACGCTGCCACCAGCTTGGCATGCACCTCTTTGGCATTGGGTCACTTAGAACGTAGAAAGCAGATCACTGCTCCTGCTTCAACCAATGCTCTCAATGGACGCGGCCATTTTTGTTTTGATGCCCTTGATGTGTTCCATGGTACCATATACAGTCGCTGACTGATTTTCCGGACTCCAAAAATTCGGACATGCCTGATTATTCGGTCAACTTCGCGGCACCGCCATTCTCCCCATAGACCTTAATGTATAACAACTGCCGAAAGTTCAAACACCTTGCAACCTCTCATCTGATTTTTCGGACACTCGTTGAGCCAACTCGGTCGAGAGCACCATGCACCGACTCTGACCAGTGCATAGTTAGACTTGCTGAATGCCATTTTTGTTTTGAACGGAGCTTCCTTGCTGCCCCATGAAGTGGCGTTACTGGAAATCCCGCTCATCATCATCGTTTCTGCCTGGTTCGGTAGAGTGGCTCTGCAGCAGTTCCGGTTTCAGCTTAGTAAGCCATGTCAAGACAATCCAGCAGCTGATTTGTTTCTTCACGCACGACGCCGCGAGTAGGCCACGTTTTTCGTTTGTGTGACTGGTGTCAGCACGGTGGTGTTTGCTTTGTGTGCTGTGTCGAGGTTTCGGTGATCCAACGCAGCATACGGAAACATCGCCTCAAATCTCTAATGGCGCCGACAGTGCCCGCGCAGACTGCGCTGGGGAATGCCAGCAAGCGGGTGCCGGGAGGCCTAAGATTTATCGCCTTCCGATGTGCTCCCTACTGATGCAGAAAATATTCTGCCGAGACCTGCGCAGTGGTTGCATTGCGACTCCGAAGACAGTCTCATTTGACAGTTTCACAGGTGCCAACACTGCTGTACTGACACGCGCAGAACTCGACGACGGCAAGATCATTCGTCAGGGCCGCTATCTTGTACACGTTCGAAAAACAGACGTTCGATTTCGCCTCATGCAATTGTCCAGGCTGCGCCGATGTCGCGGCCTAGGCCAATCTAGTCCGATAGCGTGAGGCGAAATCGAACGTCGGCTTTTCGAACGTGTACAAGATAGCGACCCAGGTTTTCTGCTGCACCGCAGGACGATGACTCTTGAGTGGGAAGATGACGCTCCATGTGCTACGCTGCCGTCGCATGCGGAGCGTGTACAAGCAGTTACTGTGCTTTCAGCCGCCTATAGTGACCGTACGACCCTCTCCGAGATTCAGGCTTATCTGATTGCGCGTAAACGGAACAGCGTGCAACGGCGATTTCACGATTTCTTCAAGCCTACTGTCGAGCCCGAGTAAGTGTGTGGAAATAAAGGATTTAATTTTTTTTTCTTAATCTGCTTTTTCGGACCCCTGTTTATTCGGACATTTCCGCAGTCCCCGTGAGGTCCGAATAAACAGTCGGCGACTGTAGAACACAACTTTTGTATTCGGCTACAACTAGGGATGTGCATTCATTTGGTGCTTGTTGAAGACTTCTGGGACCGATAATACCAAATTTACAAAATGCCCTGCACATTTCTAATTCTGTCATTGGCATAAAATAACCACCTATACTTACTGGGGTTGTTGATTGGAGTGTGGTTGGACATGATTAATGCTTCGATGGCTTCAGACACTGTCTCAAACTCCATCAGGCCTGAACTGCTGCGTTCCGCTGCAAGGCAAGAGCAAGGTCAGGTGAGAAACATCCAGGATATTGACTGCCACATCAGTTAAAGGGGGACACGGCTTTCGCATTGCGAAAAATTGCCAAAAGAAAATAGATTTTTCGAAAATCACATTTTCAGTTTCTATAACCCTTTTTCTATCTGATATCCAAATATTATCACTGTAAACCACTTAGAAGTGCTCTAAAAAATTCCTTTTATCAGCCAAGGTGGCGAAAAATCTTGCGTAAATCAAGAAAGAACAGCATTTTTCAAGCTGCAATATCTCTGGAATGGCGCGACCGAGCTCCGCCATCTTGGTCTCAATGGAAAGCGCATTTCTCAGTCTTCAAATTTGCCACTTCAGCGATCTCCTCCATACAGAAATAAGCACACAAAAAGCAAATGATTGAAGGTGGTGCCGGAGTCTGCGATTGGCCGCGCCCGCCACGTGACTCCAGCGCGGTTCACCATTGGCCCGGCGCTCGCGTTGTCTGCTCGGTTCTTTGCACCTCGCAAGTCTGGATGTCTCCACTAGCCGTAATTTCGATGTGTCAAAACGGGCGCTACGCGGACATCGCAGCAGCGTGGCCAATCCCTACGCTTGTGCACGTTTCAGACACGCGGCTAAGCATTCCGAGCATCAGCGACACGGACTTCGCGACCAAGATTCACGCGCGGAATCCTCGGACATGCGGCTAGGCCTTTTAGCACTCGGTGTTTCGGAATTCGTGATGAAGCACATCGCACACGCAATCCTCGGGCACGCGGCTAAACATTTCGCGCATAGGGAGTCTCCGACTCGGTGACCATGCACATCGCATGCGAACTTCTCGGACCCTCACCTAAGCATTTCGAGCATCGGTGCCGACAGCGCGAATAAGCGCATCGAGTGTCGACTCCTCGAGCCCGCGGCTAGGAATTTCGCGCGTCGGCACCTCGGACTGCGCGGCTAGGTACTTCGCGCGTTGGCAGTAATGAAATTCAATGCTGGCTGCAGAAGAACCTCGGCAAGCATTTTGCAAGAACTCTCGATGAACCCAGGCCAAAAGTGTATGCAGCGCATGGAGGAAGAAGACCGGCGCCGATTAGCTGCACCTGAACACAAGCGTGCATTGGCATAAAATGTGCAGTGCTTATTAAAAAAGCTCCACAGAGGTACTAATGCCCAAACTTGACTATGCCCCAGGAGCCTACTAATGTTTTGGGAATGTGTATGTGCACACATTTGTGACTCTTCACAATTAAATGTGAGATTTATTTGTTTTCTTGATTTTCTTGAAATACTAATTTTGCACACCCAGCAAGACATTTACTGTGACATATCCTTAGCTATCATAAATATAATATTAATTTTCTTTTGTAGCATGAAGGTACATGTTTGGAGAACCCAACATAGGAAGCAGTTTTTCAAGTTTCATTGTTTACAGTTTTTTAAATTTGTCTTTTGTGTGACTAATGCATGGCCATGTTAAAAACAATGGAGTTCAGTGCACCATAAAGTAAGAAATATTGATCCAATCATAAAAGTTCTTCCTATGTTGGGAAGCTTGTGCTTTCTGCTATTGGTCCATATGAAATTTGTCTATTTTTGTGCAGCAGTTATTTGTCTATTGTAGTAAGAACAAAAGACATTGTTTTCTTAATTATTAACGAAATAATGAACCTACAGAAAGAATAACTACATTTTTAGAATCAGGAGAAGCAACTAAATAAGCATGCCAATTTTTATCAAGTTTGGTTCATAAATAAGTAATGATAACATTTAATCACCACGTCCCCCCTTAAACACGTATGACCACAGCTTCTGCTAGGCAGGAGAAGCGTGAAAGACGAAAAAAAAAACCAGACTTACTCTTCGATGTGAACATCTTGATCGTTGCTGGCACAGGGCAGCCCAAGTCCTCGAACAGCTGCAAGAAAATGAAATCTCATTATGGGTGCTCAAAATGAGAGAATTTCAAATTGAATTAAATGTGAATGCTTTAGAAAAACACTTCTAATACTAAAGACTTCCCCATGCTCAGAAAAGAGGAAAGAAACACGAAACTTCAGTGAAGTGAACCTGGAAGTTCACCAAGCAAACAAAATATATTTCTTGCATGAACTTTGAAAATAATTTCAGCTATATTAATACATTCCCCGTCTACAATGCCAAGAAAGCCTCTCTTACTGTGCGAATACACTATGTAAGCTTGAAAAAACGCAACAAAAGACAAATGTTCCAGCACTGGCTAGCCACGAAGTCACAGATTTTCAGGTTGCCTACAAGGGTCTAGCTACAATTTATTATCAGTAAAAATAAACCATGCTGTATTCTAAAAGAGTCGCAGACCAAACTTGGCAAGTTTGGTGGCAAGACTGTTCTGCACACACGTGCACAACTGTCTGCACATGCATGCAGACAACACCATGTACACTGTTCTGTGACAGTGGCCCTTTCCCCTCTTAGTATTGGTGCTTCACTGCATAACACGACTGTATTGCGGCAAAGCCGACTTGAGAGAACTAGCAAAAACTACAACCACACGGCTCTCAGGATTTCCACATTTGCCTCTGCAGCACTAAGTTTACGTGACCGCTGCATTCAAATGCAAAGCAGGAAGCGGAAACATTAAAAAAACGGTGACATATCAAATGGGAGCATAATACACAGTAGCTAAAGGGCTTTAGATCAGGACTGGGAAAATGTGACATAACAGCTGAGAGAACAATGAGGAATGTATCAACTGGGTTTTGCACAACCTAAATCTCACTTATTTAAAATGACTCACGAAGGAGCTTATAAACAGCTAAATAAAACAAAAGCAAAGCTAAACCAAAGCAATGAGACCTAACTGAGGGCAAGTTGGAGCAGCTGGATTTGCAGTCGCATTAAATGTGTGTGTGATAGGAAGATGTACACAAATGCACTTTCCAAGAGTTTCTTTACTTTTGCAAGATCAACAAGCAAAATTACCGTATTTCCTCACATAATGAACCCACTCATGTAATGAGGCCACCCCTTCACTTGACTGAGAAATAACTGTTTTTGTTTGCAGAGAAAAGTGCTAAGTTTGTGTGACTCGCCTGCGACTCAGCGTGTCTGCACCGTGCGTAGTCATTGCTGGCACAGAGCAGGCCCCTTTCCACTGTTGGGTTCAGAGTCGTTCGCTACCTGTTGAGGGTTTTGAAACTACGACAGCCATGGCAAGTTTGTGGGGCAGGCACTGCTCTGTTTCATGTTTGTCGCTGGCCAACGTCATAGCAGGCCTCAAACCATCGCAGAAAGCTTGGCGCTATGTCCTTAAGGTTGAGCTATTGGCGACTGGTTTCTAGATAACCCACACAGGTTAGACTGACAGATTTTGAAATGGCATCTGGGTCTGTGGGAGACTAGCCTGCAGCTACTATCTGGCAAAATATCTGCCAAAACATTTTTCTCCTCCCGCGCAATGAACCCTCCCCCAAAATCAAGCACTTTTCAGGAAGAAAAGTGGGTTCATTATGCGAGTAAATATGGTACTACACCTTCATGTATACCTTCTTGAGGTCGTCCTCAGTGATGCCGAAAGGTGTGTTGAAAAAGTGGAGGACGCGCGAGGGTGGCTGAATGCGGTTCTTGGATGCTGCCTCTGGATTGGTGAAGCGGTTGTTGCGGTTTCCCATGAAGTCCTTGAAGGAAGGCGTGCCATCTGGCAGCTCAAAAGGCAGCTGCACATCGTTGAGGAAAGCCTGCTTGGAGTAGCCAAGCTGCATCTTGCTGTCAAAGAACTGTGCATTGTTCAGGTGTCCGACAGCCCGCTCCACAGCCAAGGGGTCACCCATCTGGACCATAGCGCAGCCGTCCTTGCTCTTCAGGAACTTTATCTGGAAAAGGAGAGGAAAACAAAACAAACAGAAGGTCATCAACTGGCTTCACTGAAACTTTCGCCACACTGCTGGAGCTGCCAAGGTGGCATTCAGTTGGTGTAATGTAACGCCCATAACTAGCCGCTTTTTGGGATCATGTGCAAAATGTGTACGCACTCAAGCTGGTGGAAGACAGAACTGCCCAAGTTGGGGAAGATACGAGTTTAAAGGAACTAAGAAATCGCAGTAAATTTTCTGAAAATGTCATTGTTACTAAGGAGCTTATGAAGTTTCTACCAAAAATCAGCTGTGCGATGTACACTAATACTGTCGAATCTTGATAATTAGAACTCGAAGGGGCCCAAATATTTGTTCGAATTACAAGGAGGACTTGTCTTTGAAGTATTCGTGTACCATAGCACGATGCACAAACGCCACAGCAAGCGAAGACCACAAAACTGCCCACGCCGGCCAATGCTCGCTTCCCCAATAACGGCAGAAAATGGAACTTCAAGGAGCAAGCTAAGCTGGCACTGGGCCGGTAACGTCGGCGGCACCGGCGCAGATGTGGGCGCGCGCGGAGACCGTTGAAGATGAGCGAGGAAGGGTGGGAAGGAAGCCGATTCGCTTTCCCGCCAGCTTGCTGGATGGCGCCAATTATCTCTGCCACCTACTGCCACCGAAGCAGTGAAGTTACCCAGGCCAGGGCTGGGCCTCTGCTACTTCTTCCCTCTGCACGCTCGCGCGTTTTCTCCTTCGTCTGCTGACAGACAGGCAGTGTGTTTACCTTATTCGTCCTGCGTTCTCAAAGTGAGTCATGTATTGTCGAGACGACGAAGTCATTGCTGCGGATAATAATCATGTTGGTGTGCTCCCTTCCGTTGCGGCATCGCCTTCACGTCCTTTTATTCAGGGTCTGTCTTGTCATACAGAAACCAGACGCAAGTGCCAATGCCTCCCGCGGCGTGCGTTTTGCCGCTAGTGTGGCTGGTGTATTACGGTGCGACGCAGAAACGGCAACCTTGGCATTTAAGAGAAAGTAAAAATTTCACCATGTTTCTTCTTTCCAAGCGCGCGCGGCGTCGAGGGGTTTCTCTTAAGCCTTTCCTCTATGGCAAGGTCAGAGCAATGCTGGTCAGAGGCGCCGCTGTGTAATTTGGTGCGCTGCTGAGAGCATTGTTGGAGTGTGGTATGTTCTAATTAACTGTCGCAAATGCTTGCACGTTCGAATTACCGGGCATTTATGCCCATTGGAATACACATAACTCTGACAAGACCATGGCATCAGTTCGAATAAACCGTAAGTCCCAATTAAGCATGTTCGAATTAATGAGATTCTACAGTATAAGGTTCCCATTTTAAAATCAATAGGTAGATCTGCTACACCATAACGTTCTAACCAATATATATATTGAAAGGGGGTTTATTGCAGCTCGTATGAGGGATCGCAAGTAGCTCTTGATCGCGAGTCCTAGCCGTTCGCATCGGCAGCCCGAGCTCGGGTCTCGCGCCGCAGCGGTGGCAGTTCGCACAGCGCCACATGCATGTTACCCACTACAATTTATATATATATATATTTAAAGGTACGCATATCCCCTTAAAGTTTCAATGTTGCATTAGAGAAGTCACCTTGTTCCAAGACCCCCCCCTATATCGTAAGGCACCAGAAGAAACCCGCCCTGGTTCCCTGAATCCTCCTAGTGCAAAAGGAGAACCGGAGTCTACGTGCACCACACTAACAAATGAACCTAGGTAGTGCTTTCCAGCACATATAAACACCTGAGACCACAGGATATTTGTCAGTATGTTGTAAGTTAGGAAGCTCCTCTACCCATGCACATTTGAAGCCTACATTTTGTCCCCAAATTACTGTCACTGCACCGTGCCCACAGTTTGACACAGGAGGAGACACTGCCAGTGTTGCACAGCACAAACGATAACAAAGACCAGCATAAAAGCAAGATAGTCTTGGAACATTACAAGAATTTTGACTGCTGGCTTACAGTGACAAGACAAACAGTACAGACGGTAAATGAAGTGAACTCATGTTTCCAGGTTCGTCTCCCAATGCCTGCACCGTTTGCCACTGGTGCAATTCTGCTCAAATGGGTGGCTCTTAGCATTGGATAGCACATTAGACACAAGAGCACTCACTCTGACAACATTCCCGTAGAGGCACAGCAGGTTGAAAAGCTTTTCAGCATTCATCTTCTCAGAGTTGAGCCCATACACCATCAGCACAGAGCCCTGGTGGGGTCCTGCAGCCTGTGGGGATGCGTTGGCTGCGCCCATGCCATAGTTGGGGCCGTCACGCCTGCAAACACAAGGATGGGTTATGGCCTGCGGACTAGAGAGCAGTCCATGAAAGCTACAGTTATGTACAGCAGACCTGCCAACCTTGAGAAGATAAATATATTTTTTTAAATGGCTAGGAGTGTTGAATTATGAGTGCAGCATAACAGGTCGTTTTCTTTGTGCTTCAAAAGCCAATGCATAGCTTTCTTGGGCTCTTTAGCCTGCTTCTGTGGTCCGTGGTTGATGGTTGAAGGTTGCTGGTCGGAGTGTGGAACAAAAGCAACAACGCACAAGGCATGTCCGTTGCCAAACACAAACTGGCAGAGCTGGCAGGCCCACCATGTGTCCACTTATACTACTGCTAGAGAGGTGTTGGTTAACTGCTCTGTTCTCTACAGAATTACCGTATTTATTCGAATCTAGGCCGATAGTTTTTTCAAATAAATCATATTCCAAGCTCTAGGTACGGCTTAGATTCAAGATCTTAAAAAACACGCTAGTTTTTCATTCAAACTGCTAAATATGGTGCATAGCTAGCTCCACCTAGAAAAGTCAGTATTGCAGCCGCTACTAGTCCTGCCAGTAGCCAACCGTATTGGTGTGCAGCGTGGTGTTATCACAATTGCACCAAGCAGGAGATGCCACTACAGTGCCGCTTTCAAGCGAAAAGTTGCGATAGCTGCAGAGGCATCGTCGAACTTTCAAGCCGGGCGGGACTTCGGCGTCGACAAGAAAAACGTCCGTCGTTGGAGGGGACAACAGCAGCTTTTTGTGTGCGCCGCAACGAGGATCGCGTTTAGCGGACCAAAGAAAGGCCGTCACCACGAAGTGGAGACAGCTTTGGCCGACTTTGTTTGGACGCAGAGAGCAGCTGCCCTTCCAGTGACAACAGAAGTGCTCCAAGCGAAAGCTAGGGCACTTTCGAGGGAGCGAGGCCCAATGCCAAAGGATTTCAAAGCCAGCCGGGGCTGGCTTCACAAATTCATGAAGCGCTTCGGCTTCAGCCTCCGACGTTGCACTTCAATCACCCAGAATCTGCCAAGCGATTTTGAAGAAAAGCTGATAGCTTTTCAGCGCTACGTGCTGCGTAAGAGAGAAGCGGCAGGCTACAACCTTGGGCAACTCGGCAACGCCGACCAGACAGCTGTGTATTTTGATATGCCAGTGGCGTACACCGTGAATGAAAAGGGTGCCAAGGAAGTGAAGGTGCGCCCTGCAGGCTACGAGAAGCAGCGCGCAACTGTGATGCTGTGCTGCATAGCTGGTGGACATAAACTCCCTCCTGACACAGTCGAACCCGACTATATCGAACACGTTTAGATAGAATTATCCTATATATCGAACAATTTCTCGACAAGGTATAGTTACAATGAGTATATATAGCAAAAGTTCCGGTTAAATCGAACGAAAATAGCAGCGACTCCCGATATATTGAACGTCAAGCGGCGGAAAACTGCCCCCAGAAGTTGGCTTTCCCTCGCAGTGGCGGGGAATCCCGGCGGCGCGGCTCCATCCAACCGCTCTCCCTACCGTGACTGCACTGCGTTGAGCAAGCCGTCAACAACCCTTTGCAAAAAATGATCCTGGCCCACCCGCAGCGCTTGCTCAGACAGCCAATCAGAGGCTCCTGTGCCCTCTTCGTGCAAGATGGCGAAAGTGCGAGTTGTCTTGCTGCTTTTCTGGTTTATTGTGTGTGCGTCTTATGGGCCTTCTCCTGCATTGTTGCCGTGATGAAGCGGCAGAATTCGCCTTTCATCGTGAAGCTCGAAATCATAGATCGGGTCGAGCGTGGTGACAAGTCGGATGTTTCCGCAGCGTGCAGGATTCCAAGGAGCACTCTCAGCACGATCTTGAAGAATAAGGGCGAGAGTAGGGCTAAAGTGGCCAAACTCACGACCCGGTGCTCGTGGCGCCCGACGCATACGCACGGCCGTGTACGAGTGGTTCATCCGAAATTGCGTCAGCTGTGCCAGCTTCCGCGTGCTCGGTGATGACTTTAAATTCTCATGAATGCAACGAAGCCGTTGCCGGTCTTGGAAAACTTTGGAGTGAGCTGTCAGAATTTCCGGAAGCTGTTGGCGAAACAACGGTGAACGAGTTCGTGAGTGCAAAATGATGGCGTCGTGACCACGGCAGAACCTAAAAACGAAGACTGCATTGCCGACATCGTACCGAGCACAAGTGAAATTGGGCACAATGAGGAAAGCAATGACGGTCGTTTGCCCACGTCCTCCGAAGTGATTGGTGCGCTTGCACTAGTCCGGTGCTTCTGTGCGAATGCAGACGGTGGCGGCCTCAGCTGCTCCGACTCCTTAGACAATGTGGAGAAGTGCCTGCGTCAAAGGCAGCGAAATTGCCCAAGCAGAAGAAAATGCAGGACTATTTCATGCTAAATTAAGCCAATTCCATCAATAAAGTGATTTTATAAATGGTATGTGCTTTTATGACATCCAATTATTTAGCAGGTTTATATCGAATTATGCTATATCGAACTGATAGGCACTTTTTTTTAGAGTTCGATATAGCCGGGTTCGACTATGTGATAAAAGGAAGACACTGCCTGCTCGAGAAACTTTCCCAAGAAATGTCATTGTGCAGGCAAATGAGAATGGGTGGATGAGAGGCGCGATGGTGGAAAAGTGGGTTAAGATTGTGTGGCGACAGCGTCCAGGAGCCCTTTTGAGAAAGAACTCGCTCTTTGTCGTCGACTCTTACCGTGGGTACTTGACCGACAACGTGAAGGCTACGCTCGCCCAAGCGAACACGGACCTCGCTGTCATATCGGGCGGCAAGACGGGCCAGTTGCGCCCACTTGATGTCTGCATCAACAAACCTTTCAAGGATCGTCTGCGGAAATATTACACGGATTGGTTGACTGACGAAGACCACATGCTAACGGCAACGGGCCGTATCAAATGTGTATTGCTATCGCAGCTGGCGGGCGTGGGACAACATCCCAGGTACTTGTGCGCGTATCGTGCGCGCCTTTAAAAAGTGCAGCACATCTAATGCGCTTGACGGTACTGAAGAAAGTGCACTGTTTGAAGGTAATAGTGACAAGGAACACAGCGACGAGTCTAGCAGCGATGACGACATTGAATGAGCTCTGCACGTTCAGATTCAATAAATGCTGCTTGCATTTTGTGAACGCTCTCCTCGCTTTTTCTGTTCGGCCTACATTCGAGGTAATATATTTATTTCTTGGCTTCGGACTTTAGGGGGTCGGCCTAGATTCGAGTAAATACGGTATTCAATGAAACAACAAATTTTACCTAAATAACCTCGCTACCATAAATATATGTCATCAAGCACACCGTTCTTTTAATAAAGCAAATAGCTTATTGAAGCATTTGGCTACTCGCTTACATTGACAGTCATTATTGATGAGTGTTGCACAAATTTATCTTTACCGGTTCTTCTATATACATATTACGGTGATTTCGTAGAGGGACCACTGGTGCTGCCATAGGGGTGATGGCTAGTAATATGGATTTGTCTAATATTCGTGCTTTTGGCTTCATGATGTTCTGGTGACGTTAGTGCTTTGTATATCTTCAAATTTTGAAGGACACTGAACACAGCAAAGCAATCAGTTCTCTCCAAATGCATATCATCAATGCGAATAATTGCAGTGTAACAATATTTTGTTGAAACTGACCATTTTACAAAGTCACAAAGCCATTAGAAGCCAGAAGGAGCTTAGGAACATACATGCACTAACCATCATTCCTGGGAGTCTGGCTGAAACACCAATTTGCAGCTTCCGTAGACAATAGAGTCCAGAGTTCCATCCAGTAATTTTTTTAGGAAAAAGTATGGGTCATCCTACTTTGGCCCACAAGGTGAGGGCTGGAAATTACTTGTGAGCAAATCTAAACTATTGGTTCTGACATGAAGAGCCCCCTGCATGAAGCTATTATGAACCAAAGGAGGCTACTGTTAAACGATGCCAATTTTCTGCAAACTCAGAATGGTCCTGTTGCTAGTAAATGAGATAACATCACATGCACTGAAGAATAACTTTTACGACCGGAAGGGCATGCCATGCCGTGTGACAAAAATCAAAAAGGAACTCGCCCATCGTGAGGTGGGCCGCCATAACGGTCCTGCGGGGGGCCGTTGGGGGGTCCTCCGTAGCCGTCATTGTAGCCACCGCCTGGGCTGTTGTACTGGCCTCCCCTTGGACCATAGTCATAGTCGCCACGGTCGGGGCCATAGCCGGGACCGGAGGCAGGGCCCCTGCCGTCTCCTGAGTTGCATGCAGGGAAAAGGAATGGCCTGTGCTCAGCAACACGTTTACAAACAAACCAGTGCACATGACGTTAACTAAACAGAACTTATCACACAAGGTCATATTCTGAGGCAATGCCAAATTCTTGATGCAACAGGCAACGTAATAGTCTTGAATTTCTATCATCTTGGCAGTGGGAGCAAGGTGCCACTTTACGTGTCAATTATGTAGCAAAAGGGCAAACATCAAAGCAGTACAAAAATATGGCCTTTGCAAAACAAACAGAAATAAACAAAATATTGCTATACCTTCGTGATAGTGCTGATACTCTGGCTCAGTGCTGCTGTCTTCTGCACCCAAACAGTTTATAAAAAAAAAAGGTGAAAACAATGCACTCCATAAAAGTACCTGGCCTCTTTTCCACAATAACATCTTCCAAGGTGGCAGTAACAACCAGTATCACAGTAAAAAGCAGTATTAAAAAGAATAAAATAAACAAATAAATAAATAAAGAAAAGGATAGGTAAAAGACAAAAAGTCACACAAATCCAAGACACTTCAAACAGGGTAACCGTGAGGATTGCCCAGCTGTTTATTAACTGTCGTCACAAACTATCTGCAATACGAGGGTTTACATTTCAGGAGCAAAATACAGGATGTTTCAGCGGACACTTTCAAAAATCTTTGAACCTGCCTGTGGCAGATACTGTATCACAATTTTAGTTCGTGAGCTGGTCTACTCGAAGCGGCAGACGATACTTGCAAAAAAAATTTAGATGCAAAATCGACTAATTAATAAAAACTAACTAATTAGGTTCCAGTTGATTTGTTAACAAAACATCATTTCATGTACTGAAGCATGCAAGTAACTGGCACGCCAATGCATTTCTCTGCAAAGTTCGAGAATTTACATCTCGAAACTGGCGTCGTCCTGCGAATTCGTTCCATGTGGATCCACCTTGCGAAGTCCACTGCTAGAATTTGTCAATTTCAATATGGGTCATAAGATAATTAGCTAGAGCGTTAATTAGTGAATTCTTGTTATTACTCAATTTTGCATTTCATTTTCTTGTGCAAGTAGTGCCCGTCACTTTGAGTGGACCGGCTCATAAACTAGAATTGAGCTATCTGCCAAAGGCAACCTTTAAAACATGTTGAAAGTGTTTGCTGAAACACACTGTATAGCTGCACTTTGGTATAAGAAGCACGAGAATAAACATGTTGTGCACGAAAAGGACACCATGAAGAAGACGAACACTACACAGTGCTTGTTATGTGTCTTCTTTGTGTTAATTCCATTCAGAACATGCTTATTTCTGAAGATCACCAATTAGCTTAAAGTCGTGTCGTCCTGGGTAACAAGAATGGATGTAACATTATCAAATACTAAATTTAGAATGATTCTTGCCAATATCAATTTGCAACAAATACATGCTTATAATCAATGTTGGATCTAATGCAGTATTGGCATCATTATAATAAGGTTGAACTGTATTCGAAAACATTCTCAACACACTACAAACCCCATTAGCACACAGCATATGAGACAACAGGAAACTGATGCCAAAGTAAGGCGAAAAATATTGCGAAAAGGTCCAACAGCTAAAGAGAGTACAGAGGCCGCACATTACGGTGGTAAAAAATCCTTTGAACAAGTGTCACTCACTGCACTGATATTAAAGCATTCATTATATTAGGCTGCTCAAGAAATTAAGACACTAAGGCTGATGGCATTAGCAGCATTGCAAAGAAAGCGTTAACAACTGTCATGCATCAAGCAAGTTGCTAAACACAGAGCACATCTTTTTTGCTTTCTGTACTGTCGTTTAATCAATACGCCGGGGGGCAGGGTGCTAGTCGAAACTTCGCACACTTACTGTAGTTTCCAAAGCCACGAGGCTCCCCAAGAAGTGCTGGGCGCTCACTTCCACTCTTGCCTGGGCAGAAATAAGCCAGGCATGTGGTCATCATTCACGACTTACAATGAACAGCAGTCGAAAGTGCACCAATGGTGTGTACCCCTTTGTAACACAAAGCTGCCATAGTACTATCAATAATATCAATAGTTGAGTGAGCACCAATCTTTCGATAGCACAGAGGACAAGCCAAATCTCCACAGCATCAGTACCAGCAGAATGCGTGTTCTGCAGGTACTGGCACTGACAGATTATCTGATTGCCTACGGTTCCTTAATGTGCCCCTGAACAGAAATACATGATGGTTTTTGCAGTCTGTTCCAATGAGAATGAGGGCACAGAGTACAGGCACTGAACACACAACCTCATTAGAAATACTGTCAAGCCACTGCTGCAGGTCAGACAGACAGACAATGAATGTTATTGATGGAGAAGGCATGATATAATTATGAAGCATGCTGTAGCTGGGGGACGCCGGATCAATTTCAAATACCCGAGGTTCTTCAATGTGCACCCAATGCACGGCACACAGGTGTTTTTGCATTCCTCTCCATCAAGATGCGGCCATCACAGCCGGGATTTGATCCTGCGACCTCAAGCTTAGTAGCGCAAACTGCTGGAGGTAACACTAGCAGTCTAGCCTGATGTGTTCAATTTGACGTTGCAAGCGGTGATGGTGCCCTGCTATAGTTGACACAATATTAGCAGACTATGCCAAAATTCCTGGCTTGAAGAAAAGCTAAAATCCTTGCCAAATATTTTGCTATCACCTACTCATCCGGATGGCCTCAGGGCGTTGATTCATGGCCCCCTATTTATTACACTCCTCTCCTCAATCATGGATTCTGGCCTGGACTCCCCGACATAGGAGATGCAAGACTGACATAAGCTCGGAGGCCAGTATTTCATTTTCGAAATAAAGATGTTTTGACCACCACCACCACACATTTTGAAGTTGCTGAATATGGATAGGATAAATTTCATAGCTCCTGAACCTGCTGAGAGTCATAAGCAATTTATGGACCTTGCATTAGGGCTTGGCAACAGACTTCAGACGGAAAAGCTTTGACAAGTACCGTTACGTGCCACTACAACACACGATGTGTACAGACATTTTTGCTACCGAAAAACAGAATTTGAGCCAACCACAAGAATTTGCTGTGGCATAACAGATACCATATTGGATGCTGCACTTAGCCCTTTCAGGGTCAATGGCGTAAATATATGGTGCCGTCTGTACGTTTAAAAAACATGCCAAATTCCAAACTTTTTCTCTCCTGGCATGTGCTGCCACTATGTGGGAATACACTGAATTTTCTTCTCGCACCTCCCTCTCTCGGTTTTCGTTGCATGGTTTGTTTTAGAGCTAGTTTGTTTGCTCCAGCGCGTCGATATACTACCGATAGATAGATAGATAAACTTTATTAAAAGAATAATCAGAAAAACCGCTAATGGTCGGGGCCCTTAGTCCAGGGCTCCGCTGGCTCTTGCCATCTTCTCAGCTCTCTTAATCAGCTTGAGCTGGTCGTCGAGGGCCGAGCTGGACAGCAGTGCCTCCCATTGCTCCCTCGTTATGTTCGTGTCTGGGTGTTCTATGTTGTGTAGTGTGCACTCCCACCGATCGCGCATTAGGGCGCAGGCGGGCGGGCAGCGGTTAGTTTGGGTTATGTTACACGGACAGTTTCGGTTTCCTGCGCTCGCAAAACTAATAGCTATCTCGTTACTAATTGCTCCAAGGGCGACCAGGAGCTGTGTGGAACGAGAGCTGCTGCACGTAAATGAACGAGGGCAGAGCCGAAGAACTTCATTGAGCGACAAAAGAGGTGCTGTGGTGTTTTGCACCAGGAAATGTCGATGTGACTGAGTGAGGCAACGGCAGAGGTGGTCTGGTGGAGCATTTGGAGCACCGAAGGGCTTCATCACGACGAGCCTCGGAGACAAGACTGACGCAGCTTACAGCAGCACCGGGCTGCACATCACGACAAGGTGAGGCTCGTTTTGTGCTCTCTCGAGGTTTTTTTTTCACTGAATGCACTTGCGTTCATGCACATTCTGGGAGATGACGGTTAAGATAGAAATGCGATGGAAGCTGACATTGTGAACGAATCGGATCGCACCCGCGAATTGATGCTTGAGGTAGAGGCGTTAAAGCTCAAGCTAGAGCTGGAGAAGACGAGGTCCTCGCGTGCCTCGTCAGAGGAACCGGAGAACCGGAATCAACACACTGGAATGGCACGATACGTGGAACGACCGCCGGTTACTCGCTCGTTTATTGCTCACAGGGATGCGCATACGAAGGATACCGCAGTGCATGCGTTTCGTTTTCTGTTTTTGGAGACTAACGAAAACTAATTGCCTCTGTTTGGCGATAAGATGAAAATTAGTGGAAGTTTATCACAAGTTTTGCATTTTTGACGGGCACACAACCATACAGCTTTCTTGAGTGCGCTCACCTATGCAGTTCAATTATGCAATGGACGTAGACTTGCCATATATTCTGATGTGTGCATTTTCTAAGCCTTTAACTATGTGAATAACAATGCATCAAAATTTTAATTCTTATAAGATTATTTCCTTTTTTATTGTTGTTATTTATGAATAAACAGTAGATATATACCAAAGCAAGATATTTTTTTTCTCACTTTACGGTTACCCTAGAAAAATTGTGGTAAATTTTTGCAAGAAAAATCGACCCTGGGCAGTCACATATGGTGAAAAAAATCGACCCTGAAAGGGTTAAAGAAGAAGAGCATGACCAATCAAACTATTCTATTCTATGGATGTTTCACTGTAGTACACAAAACTTTGGTACACGGAATTTACACCTGTGAAATAACAGTTCAGCTTTTGGTGGATTATTTGCAAGATATCATCCTACTGGTACTTTCTGCTTTGTGCCTAATGTAGCATTTTTACGTTGAGTAGCTTGGAACTATGAGCTAACTACTGTGATATAAATTGTCCCGCCAACGAATTGGAAAGAAGGTAGAAACAAATGGCAAGCATTCACCCTAACTTCTGAACGATATTACTGGAAAAATGACTTCCCTCATTTTCTTGACCTGGTTCAGTTGATCTTTTCTGCATGCTTTGCATGCATGTGCACTTAATTTGATCTGTCAACATGAGTTGTGCAAAAAATTGTGGAGTACTATTTAAGAATATACTATTTTCTGAACAAAATCAGCTGGAAGTTAAGGCACACTTGACGCTTCTTTGTATCTACCTCATCATGTTTGGTACTAAAAGTACACAAAAATACTTTTGCAACTGGTAGTGGAGCTTAATACAAACAGCTCTCCTACCTGAAACTCTCAATAATTTCCACTCTTATTTTGCACACAGATAACATTTTCTAGCACTTTTCTTCTTGATTGAAAAACCATGTTCAGGTGCAATGTTGAATAAAGACAGATTTACACACAACTGCAGTGACGTCTCCTGCACTTCATGCAATAACACAGCCAAGAAAGAATTAGGAATAGTTTCTCTAAGACAGTGCCAGGACCAAATCTGCATCTTTTCCCCGCCACCATTGCTATAGTATTCTGCATTAAACAGGCAAGCATTTCACTTAGGCACAAAATCTGAGCACGAACAGGCCAGCAGTTTAACTAGAGCAGCCATTTGGGTTGTTGATACTGGCCTCTCATCTGCTTAACAGCTAATTATATTTCCATTATTAGAATTAAACCCACGCTTGCTTTCCAACAATGTGGTTTATTAGCCTTGACAACAATGTTTAAAATGGGCTGTGGGTTCTAAAACAGCTTTTATCAAACACTGAGAAAGTCTGTAGCCGTCATGTTAAGCTAGACATGTAGGCTTGATATTTCTAATTGCCAAATGGGCGACTTTCACAAAGACTGAAAGCTACTTAGGCCACAGCATCATGCAAAAGTGAAAAGCCTTGGTGTTACTGTATTAAAATGTCTACACCAAATGGAAATAGGAATTTTGGAAGTATCTAGTAATGAACAGTTACTTTGTCAGTGAATAAGTACTAGATTGTAAGCTAAATAAGAGCTGCCTGCCTTCATAGGCTTGCACGACGAGGACACCAGTACATGAAAGTACAGTTGCCACTATGTTTTAAAAATGATATTCACAAAACATTTTTAAGATGCTATGCAACACCTCTAGATGGCTCGGTTTTTCTGCTGTTGCAAATCCCATGATTGCAACTATGGTTGCTCCAGATCAATGAAGCTTTTAACACTAATTGCTTGGCCACTCAAGTGTAAGCCAGGTGGCATGCTTCACTCATCAGTTTTTGAATAATGACCTGTTTTCAGCATTAATTAAAAATAATCTTCATATCTTTGTATATACACAATGTTTATTAAATTTTTCTGTCATTGCACTGCACATCATGAAGCGTTGCTTACCATAAAGCACAAATGGAGCATTAGGAGCAGATAAGCAGTACATTTGCATACTGGGGGCTGATTGGTGTGCATGAATGGTAGTTTGCTCTACTTTTTATATTCACTATGGCTGCGCTTCATTTCTCACACTTTAGCTGCACTTTTAAATATTCAAGAACTATTTCGAAAGTATTTGAATTTGCAAATAGTGAATATTTGATTAGAAGACAGAGTTGAATGGTGCAATATTCTATTCATAATTAGAAAGTTTGTAACTAGAAGATTGCAGCATAATTGGCCAATTGTGAGCAGCATTTATACAAAAGCTTTGCGAATGTAGGCCTAGAAGAGAGGAGAGTTTTAAGAGATTGCTCCAAATACATGCACGGACAGCTGGTGTCTCTATAGTGTGTATGCTCCATCTTTCCAGCTATTTTTTTTCCTTTCTTCGTACACAGTAATACTGACATCAGCTTCTCAAATGTTTAATTCTATTCAAAAATCTATGATAATGTGCATGGGACAAACATAATTGGTAGTGAGAAAATTCTTTTCACAAAGCAGTTGTGACAGTTAGGCTATTGTGAAAACTGAGTTATTTACACCTGTATTGTGGGTGAAAAAGAGAAGAGAAAAAAGTTGCTGTCAGTACACATGCAAATGAACTATACAGAAGGCAGACAGGTGTGTTCCGGGAAAAAAAAAAAAAACATCCAAGCCAGCAATGTGAGTGAAACCACATTTTGACTTTACCAAGTGCTTTGGTTTTAGCTCAGTGTACAATGTGCCAACACCTTCCACGCTCAATATGCACGCTCAAGCAGTGCCAGTAAATTCCGACATGTGTGATCTGTGCCACAGCGGACCATGGTGCACTGTGATCAAGGCATCAGGTGTAGTAAGGACAATCCATCAGCCTGTATCCACCACCGAAATGACATTGAGGACAAATGTAGAAGGGCAGGGATTGATACAGGCACGTTTACACCCCCCCTAGCGGCATCCACTTTCAGCCCCATGCTCGCAAGATCAAGACATGCTGGCAGTCACCTCAAACTGTACAGATTGCCACAATTTTACTTACCAGCACTGCTTGGAAACCTGACTTAGCATTTCAATGTGCGAGATCAGCAAAGTTATGAAAAGAAATGCAACAGTTGCAACAAAATGTGCAGTCTGTTTACCATGCACAGAGGTTGGCAGCACCCTGGAGAGCTTTGCAAGTGGTGTCCAGACCCAAAACACTGGCACAAAGTGAACGCCAGGGTCAAACCACAAACCAAGCTGAGGCCGGCTCCAGTTGGGCTAGGCTTGCCGCCTGTTGGGGCGAGGCCAGAGAGGGCGCCGCTGCTGCGAAGATGGCACTGTCCGCCCGGGTGAGATTTCATCAGAGAAGGGAGAGAGAGGCTAGAGACTTCATCCGGTGCCTGCGGCTTGTCGGCTGCTGAACCCCACCGCACCACCACAGAGGGAGTCAAGAAGACACCACCAGGGGGCGCCAGCCTCCTGGATGGGGGGGAGGGGGGACACACACAGACGTGCACATCCGGTTAGAGCCACTCTGCCCCTCGGCAAGCCAGGCAGGGTGCAAGGGGTGGTGGTGGTGGTCGATTGCGGCTCGGGAGTTCAATGGTCGTGTGGTTGGTGGTGGTGGTGGTGGTGGTTATGGTTGGTGATGGTGAGAGCATCATCGTGGCAGCAATCTCCAAGCCCCCTCTTTCTTTTCTCTATGCCGTGTTCTCTTCGTATCCAGTTGTTCTGTTGTTCTCTGTTCTGTTGTGGTGGCAAAAGCAAGTTTTTTTTATAGTGGTGGTGGGATCGTTTCGTGGGGGGGGATCTCACTCATGTGCCTGGGGGGAAAAGGGGCAGTAGCTCTGTGAACATTTCATCACTGGTGTCACACGCGCGTGCCCGCATTGCCCCTTTTCCGACCTCTTCTCGCACGTGTCAAGGTGGGAAAGATAGGCCTCTCGGCTCGGCGGGGCAGCGAGTTCCTGCCTCGGTCTTCGTCTTGGATCGAGAGAGAAAGAGCGGTGGTCTGTGGGCAAGTGTCACCTGAGTCTGCTGCCTTTGCTACAATGGGAACCGAGAGTAAGTGGGGGTGGGTGGAAGGTTGGCTTCTCTCACGTCTCCATCACGACGCGACATCCACGACACGTGTGCCGACATGTTCTGCGGTCGCCAAGAGCCTCTGTGGTGCAATGTTCTCACATTGGACAGGAAGGCATGGGAGTCCCCATTTTTGTAAGCAAAGCAAAAACAAAACAGCAGCGGGAAGGCCAGTGCAGGCAGCCCGCTCGGCAGTGAGTTAAAGAAAAAAAAAAAGAGCTAAGTAAGCAGACGCTACCACGCAGTGTTTGTAAAGTATGTCGTCTTTTTATTTTCCATGTATAAGCTCATCGCTTGTTGTCACAGTGTTCGCAACATGTGAAACATGTTTCGGTGTGCACAGCCACAAAGTGAGTCTGCACGAGTGACAATGTGAAAAACCAGTTGGCACAAACACTGAAGTGAGTTGCTGGAAAACATGCACAACCTACAACCTTCAACTACATGAAGAAATCAAGCTTCCTCAATTCCAAAATGTTGCTGCATTGTTTGATCGTGCACACAACTGATATTAATGAAACATTTTCACCCCTCCCTGCCCGCGTCCCACATTTTTTGGCACACTGTGGGGGACTATCAGATAAACTGTGCAAGCTCCAGCACTTCACTCCAAGCAAAGCATCACTTTCAAGTAAGCAGAAGAAGACTGGCACTGCTGAGCACACAAACACATCACAAAATATGGGCAACATGCCAGATAAAAGAAATAATTTTACAAGTGATTATCTCAGAAGCCGCACGTGGCATTGTGCATGTAACACTTGCGGCATTAATGCAGCACATTAGCACCAAGCTAAAACCAAAGCAAGCAAGCAGTACTGGGACCAAAGTCTCTTCGTACCACGAGAAAGAATACAAGAGAGGCATGCACATCCTTGTACTGTGCTGTACCCAAGCTGTGAGCACTGACAACGGACACACCGCTGGCTGAAAATTTTTGGTTGCTTCGTTTTAGACCTCACTCTGGCGTTGCACAGCTTACAGCTTCCACAAAAACAAATGCTCTCTAGAAATTTAACACTTAGCCCTTGTTTATACTTTACTGCAACAACAAAAATCTATTTCCAACAAGCACCACAATCTCGACAAATAAAGGTGCTACTGCCCAAACCAGTGCAACAATTAATTTTTATAGGCCAGACAAACATCAACAATGCAGGCAAAAAGTGCAACTAGCATTGATGGAGCTTATTTGAAGGACCAAGAAAACCAAGGCTGCTGTCCAGCCATGAACAAATCAATGAGGGCAAAAAAGTTTATCCAAGATTTTGCTCGAAATTTTGCATTCATTTGCAATGTACAGCCCTGCAGAAAATAGGGATTCCTTTGCCCATGACTGCACATAGCTACTTAGTTGTAGTTGCATTTCACTACAAGTAATTGAACGATGAATAATTAAGGAATCACTGGTGAGAGAAACTGCCAGCACTCACCAAGGTTGGGGTTAGTGTAGTCCCAGCTATCGTTGTCATTCTTGTAGACGTTCAGTCTTGTAGGCTGCAAAAATAGACAAGGTGAGAAAGGTGAGAGCCTGCTTCCGATTAACATTCGTATTAAGAGACTCACTATCATCATCTTTACAGCCACTGCAAAGACAACCAAGTCCCAACTCGTTCACAGGCGGGGGTTGCCGTGATACTCAATTTAAGGTTGTTTTTTTTTCTCCCCCTGCCTAATGAAAGCTATGTAATTTGTTCTGTCTGAAAGTGAAAGTTGTGTGGAAGACAGTGAAGAGTGATTACCTAGAGCAGCATTATAACATGCAGAATTCAACGTTGCTGTGTTTGCGGGAACATAAGAACTCTTTGTGGAGTTTCAAAAGCAGATCAGGGAACCATTTCAGCTAGTTGACTTATGTGTTCACCAGCTCAAATCTCCTTAGTTCCTGGCAATAAATTTTATTCAACAATGCTTTCTTATGCTCTTACACCATAATATGCAATAATACTGGGCTTTATTACAGAAGCAAGCTTCTGTGCTTGGAAGAGCTTGGAGGGCCCCTTCACCAGGCCCCAGTGGAAATTTAAGTTACAGCATAATATTTGCGAAAGGTCGTTGAGGGAGTGTTCTACCGCAATAAGCTTTAGAAAGAGTTTAGTAGTAGCGAGACAGAAGTGAGAGAGAGAATAAACATTTAACAATCTGAACCAGTGAGAAAGAGCGCTTCTTTCATCATGCAAGGCAGGTGACCTCAGTCAAGGTAGCCATTGACCTCCCTCCACATGGAGGCTTTTTCTAGTTGCTTTTAACAGTGGCTGCAAGACCTACCTACCTCCTCCCTATTAAGAGCTGAAGGTTCACCGCCAACCCTTCAGTCACCAACCCTGCAACTACCACTTTTTTTTTTTTTTTCACGCTGTGCGATTCATTCGCAGAGGCAGCTGTGCGCGCCTCTGTTGGCGGCAGGTGCGTGATGCCGCTCACTTGCTGTCCCAGCAGCTTCTTAGAGAACAGCGCGGGGAAAGGTATTTGGACCTTCGGGTGTTTCTCAATACTTTGCACCCTCACGCACCACAACTGTCTGCAGTATTCGAACGAGATGACGGGGTTCCTTTAACAAGCCAAATTTAGTGGGTGGACAACAATCTGCTGCTGTACTGCAATGTTGGCTTCACCGCCCTTGGGGACAAAAGCAGAAGGAGGGGGGGGGGGGGGTGGA
This sequence comes from Dermacentor variabilis, assembly GCF_050947875.1. Classification (NCBI taxonomy): domain Eukaryota; kingdom Metazoa; phylum Arthropoda; class Arachnida; order Ixodida; family Ixodidae; genus Dermacentor; species Dermacentor variabilis. Next base: position 161,272,191 of record NC_134574.1, on the reverse strand, counting down.
CAACAGAAAGAATGGTGTTTATGCGCGTGCCTAAAGACGATGGGTGGCCCGCAGGAAGGATGGGAGGCGCCTCGGCCAGTGATAATCTTCGCGTGACAGCAACCGCAAAGAGCTCGGGTCACGCCACGGCCCGACAGAGCAACACGGGGTCTCGCGCGTTCCGTGACACGGGACCATCGAGCGCCCGGCAGCGACAGCAACAACAGCGACGCTGGTCGGACCGTGGGCGCGTCCCCCACCGCGCGCGCGCGCGACTTTCCGGCGTGCCAGAGGACATCGCGGGGTCGGCGAAAGCGAAGGGTCGAGGGCGTCGTCGTTGCGTGACGCGCCGAGAGGACGGAGCGCGGCGGACGCTTTCGAGGCGCAGAGTGGCCGCCCCGAGCTCACTGCTCCCGAACGATCTCTGTATCTCTCTCCGTAGAGAGCGTGAATCCTCAAACTAATGGCGACCCACGCTGACGAACACTGTCAAACTGGATGCGCCATTGACACCGGAATTCTTTAAACACGCATACAACACGGTAGCTACGCGCGATATAATAAAACAAGGTCCCATAGCCAGTGAAAGGGGAACTGCTCGGCAGTTGAACGAGAAGAGCAAAATCTCAATACTAATTAAAAAATTGGCACCGCCATCACGTAGTGCGGCGTAGTTGAAAAATACCGGCAAGCCGAACCAGCCGCTCAGAGGAGCCGAACACGCACCGGTGTGCCGTCTTCCCTCGGCGGGCTCGTTATTTGCGACGCCGCCAGATCGCCCCGTCGGCAGGGTTGCCGCTCGGGCCACCGTGGCCTGGGCCGCGGAAAGCGGCGCACGAGCTCGAAGCCATCTAGGTGACAGGTCGTCGTTACGGCGAGGGTGTCAAAGTGCAGGGCGCTAAAGACCCTCCCCTCTCGTCCACCGGCATGCTCGGAAGAGGTACCGCCCCGCACGCCAGAGCAGGATTCAACGTATTATAGGCGCGTTCATCAAGCTTGACGTCGCGCTAAGTCTCGCAGGCAACCGCCCCATCCCGGAGAGCCTTCGTCCTCGGCCATCGCCGCTTTTTTTTTTTTTCCCCCTCGTTAACAGACAAAGTGCGGCACGGCACGGCCATATTTCAGCAGGCTTACCGGCCAGCCGAACGACGAACCAACCGACCGACCAACGCAACGCCGGTAATGCGCCGCTTTATCCAGCGGCGGCGAGGGCGGCAACATGGGCGCCGAGAACGAGAAGATGGCGCGAAACACTTCCGCAGCACGAACTGCCGGCGAACTCGCGAACGCCTCGAAAGCTACGACGCAACTGGAAAGGTCGGCATCCACGGTGTTCCTTCTAGGCACGGCCTAATTTACCTCGCTGCGTGTACGTAAGAGAGTGCTTTGGAAATTTTGAATGATTAAAGCGTAATTCTATTGAAGATATCCGTAAACTAGCTTGCCTAACATACGATCCAACCTCGGCTTGAATACGCTGCATCCGCCTGGTCTTGCCATCAGAAATATTTGATCGAGAAAAAAAAAAAAAAGAAAACTCGAATCTATTCAGAATAGGACTGCACGTTTTATTTCACGTTGTTATGACTATAGCAATAGTCTAACACAAATTGAACTCGGCCTCTCAATACAGCCCTTGGCATGATCGTCGTGATATAGGCCTGCCATCATTGTTTCAAAAATGCGTCCCTAATACAGCGCCATCAGTTAGTTCTACGTCTTGAAACTTCTCATTACAGGTCACAACGGTTGTACAATCGGTTCAATGTCATGCTCATCTACGGAAAGACTAATCTATTTAACTACTCCGCTCTTCCAAGAGCCATTCGCCTTTGGAACGACCTTCCCAACGCCATCGCTCATGAGAGCGACCACGAAAATTTCCGGCCTCTTCTAACAACGCACTTTCCAACTCTACATAGCCTAACGTATGTTTGTCGTCGCTTTTCTCGTTATTAATGTGCAACTATGCGTTAAATACTGTTCTGATATAGCCTAATTATTTTAGTATTTCACGAGCTGTCGCGTTCAAAAGCGTTCGCTTTGTTCCTTGCACGTATTGTAATACTATGTTACCGCATATTAGCGCATTTCTTACCTTGTATTTTCTGCATGTGTATTCACATATGTATTCTAATTATTGTATGCTACAAGCTTTTGAGTGTACTCTGCCCCCCGTACATGCTGCCTCTAGGGGGCTGTGTAAGGCACATTTAAATAAATAATAAACACCACCAATAAAAAAAAAAATCAGACAATTCCACGGACAAAGCCTCATTTCCATAGTAGTAGAAGGATCGCAGCGCCCAGATAAACCCAAGCAGCTTTGGCACGAAACTCATATGGCTGTACGACGTTGATCGAAAGCGCGAAATTGCGTACCTAAAGCAGTTAGAACGTAGCCGCCGAGAGAGCGCATTGCAGGTGGCCCAGTGCGCGCGTGAAAAGACTTTACACCGTCGTTCCGCGGACGATAATGGTGACAGACGAGCGAGCAAGGCGAGAGCAGACGATGGCCAACCACCACTACGGGGGAGCCGTCGGCACGCAACCCACCTCGAGCCCCGGACGTCGTGGAAATTAACATGCGGCACTTTGTCTCAATAAAGCGTCGGGAAAACTTTGGGCCGGCTCCAGGGCCAATTCTCCCCAAGGAGGCAATATACTTGCGCTGCACGCACATCGGCGCCAATTTTCCGCCTACCGTGGCGGGGCAAAACGCGCGGATGGCAAGGTCTCGTTTTGGGTCCCGTTAGCCCGCGCCAGGCCAGCGCAACGAAGGCAAACAGGCCAGGTTAAAAAGTATGTGCGATCAGGAAACGTCGTCGTCGCCATCGCACGGAGACTATGCTTTTTAAAGCGAAGCTCGTGTATTTGTCAACCTTTCCAGGACTTTGCAGACACTGGTTGCCACTGCGGCTGTCTCGACCAACAGCTCACAGAAGGGACATTACTCAACGGATCGGCTTGTATAGGAACGTGCATACAGCGCTTAAAATAGCTTGAAATGAAGAAAAGTTTCTGTGCTTAACGCAGCACTGTTCTCGTTCTATTTCGCAGAAAAATCGCATTTGGCAGTCTACGTCGTTCAACTTAACACTTGACATACTTACTTGCCTGTTTAAAAAAAAAAAAAAAAAGTTTCGCTTGTAGGCATGCAAGCTGCCGGCGAGACTGGACAATAAAAACTTGCGCTGCTGCCTGCTCTCGCCGTTTTTCGATATACGGGGCAAGCCGCAACTCGACGTAGATCCCAAAATGCAATATTTCTAGGAAATCTGAACGAGAGCAGTAAGTGTGAAATATTTTTTTTTTCCAGAGATTTTAAGCGAATCATGAGCGTTGGTACGTGGCCCCACCAATTGTGCTGACCACGACCATGCCCCGCTATTTACAGTTCTGCCGGTGACCGGCTGCCGTTCCCTCGTGGCACGTAAAAAAGAAAAGAAGTAGAAGAGAAAGAAGAAGGGCATTTGCCAAGCAGGCCCGCACGCGCTGCGCTGCAGAACGTGGTGTAGAAGGCGGTGTCTTATTACCATATAATTAGCCGCTTCACGAAATCTTTGTTCACAGATTCAAACGTGTGCGTTGGATTTGCAGTTTCTAAAACTTTATTTTGCCAACAACGGTCCCGTTATTTGTTTCAATTAAATTATAATTTTCGGCACCACCGACCAAATACAAGAGGGCCACACAGTGTCCCGCACCTCGCTTGGCCCTCGTGCGTGTAACAGGATATTAAAACACGAGGAGAAAGAAATGCTGGGGAGAGATCCAGGCTTCCACGGGCACGGACAGCGTGCCCGGCTAGCGGTCGCAGCACGCTCAGACCTCGTCCTATGAATGCGAACAATCCTGGCGCCCAATCTCGGACACGCGGTTCCTCTTTCCCTCGCTCCGATCCCCTCCCCCCTTCATTCCACACCCCGTCAGAAACCCATTTACTCGTCCTTCGAACCATCCGTCTTAATTAAAGCCCGAGAGAACATAGCCAGGAACATCGCCCTGCACGAACTTCGTTCGGCGCTCCGCACCAGAGCTCGCCTTTTCGAGAGGGAGGCGATTTGACAAAGAGGACTGAGAGAAAGGAGGAGGGAGAGGACTTGGAGGGCGCGCTTCCCTTTCGGCATTTAAAGCGAGCCAGCCGCCGACACAGTCGTAGGAAAGTAGATTACAACGCGTAAAAAAATACAATGGCGAACTTTTGCCCAATCGTCTTGAGAAGCGAGAAATGGCTGAAGCAGCTAGTCTCTTCGCAAAGCTCCGCACACTTGTCGCTTGCAAATTTCTTGAAGTCGCGCGGCTAACGAACGTAACGATCGCAAACGTGCCGTTACGGTCGTAGCGGAAACAATTGGCGACGTCGAAACTACGAACACAACTGGACGGGTCTCGCGTGCATGCAGGCAGTTATCAATCTAGACAATTCGTTCGGTGACTGGGAAGAAGTTGTGCGGAACATACGTCTATGGTTTTTGTTCGACGCTACAGAGCTAATTTTCACCATTTACTCCATATTTCAAGAATGAGCGCAAAACACTTCGTCCACTTCGAAAAAAAAGTTGTACCCGGACGACAGCACACGTTTTCTGAACGCGAATTTCTGTGTAATAAGGCAGCCGGCCACAAGAGTGCTGGAGTTGACACCAAACTTATTTGTTAGAAAAATGAAGATACGCACACACAATCTAAGCCACGTGGGCAAGCTCGGCAATCTATGTAACGATAAACCGAGACCAAGAAAGAGTTAACAAAATAACAACCAATATTTATTTACTGCATGCATGCGAAATATGACTGGCCAGTTTCGATATCCGCAATGCCTTGCGTCCTTCCTTTTTACGCACTTGCTCTATTTTTTCAATGTGCGGTCGAACTCACTTGCTCAGCTCCACACTAGCTTGTGCAGACATCCCATAGCCCGTGAATCCCGATAGCTGTGCTTGTAACGTGATGATTTGCATGTATGCTACCAAGCCATCACATTCACAAACTACACAACTGTAAACTCGCTTTACAGGAAAAGCATTGTACAGAAAAAACAGCGTGCAGTGAAGTGCAGTCTGGCGCAGCGGCGAGCTTCACTGCACGACGCACAGCCCTCCGTCAAAGCACGCTTCGCTGTACAGCAAACACGCCGCGCGGCAAAGCCATCCCCGTGGACGCACCAGCGTACGCTAAGCAGTGCACGTTGGTTAGTTTTATACCCGTGTCACACGGGCACATTTGGAAGGCCTTCCAGTCGACGGCCTTCGAAACGCCAGAACTCTATCGACTCAAAGGAGTTGTCGCGCTGCTACACGGCACTTTTGAAAGGCCGTTGAGTGGTTCCGGCGTTTCTCGCCAAATTGTGTGGCGTTGCGTATCTTTATTTTCGTTTTCATGTCACAAAAAGTTGAACAACATCAAAACCACTTAAAAGCACTATAATTTCTTTTATGTTTATTAATACATTAAAACAATTGTTTATACATTGCCTTACATGTATGTTTAGTTTTTAAGTTGTTGAGTAGCGAAACTGCGGCAACGTTCGCGTCGCTGTACGTCGCTGTTGTCGAGTGTGTGTGTAGTTCGCGCATATCAAGTGGCAAAAATACTTTATTGAATAATTGATAACACTCATATATAGTGTTTTTAGAGCATTTTGATTTGATTTGTTCTTTCTAACCGTGAGTTGGAGCCCACTGTGAACGAGAGAGCATGTTCGCGCTGTTTCCGTTTCCGTTGCTCAAAGGCCATCGAGATTTCGATAGAGTTGTAAGGTGCTCCGTTGACTCGATAGACTGACTCGGCGGCCGTCGAAACCGCCCGTGCAGCAGCTCGAACTTGACCTTTGAGTCAGCTGACTATCGGTTGGAAGGCCTTCCAAACGCCCGTGTGACACGGGTATTAGTTGCCTTGCGGTATCTTCGGATCAGAAGCCATGTGCCGTCGTTAGGGCTACCTCCAGACAGCAGCGATAGGTGGCCCTGACATCTCAATTGTTTTAGATTGTTTCTTTCGTTAGGTTTCGACTCGTTCGAAACAAGAAGCCCTCGAAAACTCCACAAGGTTATCCACAATACTCTGCCGTCAAAGCGGCCTGAGACTAAGTGAAAGCCGTTTACACAGTCATCTGCTACGAACGAAGAGAATTTTACAAAAGCAACGCCAAATCGGGCAGCCGGGACCGCCACCATGTCTCCCGCAAACTACACAAACCACGCAACGACGGTAACGATAAATTTGAGAAATAGCGTGCGTGCGCTATACACTCGTTTAGCGCTCTGCGCAGTAACCACCCGCTATATTATAGCGTACGCCAAAATAAAACTGTCTATTACCCGTACCACTGAGGCCAGTTGGAAGCAATAAACGAAGGCGCGTCTTCCGATTACATCTATTTATTGCAGTGGAGCTGTTAGAACTTCGCTGGGTTTCTCATTGCGTCCGCAGCTCCGCCGAGCTGGGGGGACAGAGAGCTGTGAGAGTGAAAGCAGAGTATAAAAAGAAATAGCATCGCGCAGCGACGCGGCGAGCGAGGAACGCAGCCCAGATGCGTGCCCTCTCCTGTGGTGCGCGAGACAGGGGGGTCAGGCGAGGGAGGAGGGGCGTTCTTCGAAGTCTGCTGTCCTCCTCGCCAGCTGCTCCGTACAGAGTGGAAACAACCGCGGCGTCCACTACGGCGTTGGCCACGCGAATCGCGGACGCCGTAGGGAGACGTTGCCGGCGGTCGAGTCATCTGTGCGTATTTGGCGCTACTTTACGGGCCTTCTACCCCCCTCCCCCCATCTCCACTGGTCTCTGGTGTTTGCGATAGCAGAGCCACTCATAATTTTTAGGTGCAAAATGAATATAGCTACATTGTTCGACAAGCAACTACCTCGCACTCCGTGCAATCGCTAGGGAAGTGCAGTCTTTTTCGGCCGGCGAAGTGTGCAGTGTATTGCCGCAGTAGATACCGTTCTTATTAGCGTTGTCGTCTGCAATCATCGCCATTCTGACAGCAGGCTGGTACACAAGCACAAAAGGACGTGCATGCCAAATTTCATTTGTCGACAGAAAGAGCTTGCTTTCTAAAAAGGCGCAATAATGCAATTTGCGACGGCGCGCTCGCCGGTCCCATATTTCGTCTCCGCCTGTAATCAAAAGCAAAAGTGTCGACCACCTCAAGTGCCACGAAATGGTTTTTTCTTTTTCGCAGCTTGTAGGCATGAAGGTTGAAATAAGTGTTGCAGCCTACTTGCGCCTGTTGGACCAACGTCACGCATCAAAGACAATTTCACGTTGCAAGCCAACGCTAGAAATTTCATTTTCTTTTTCTTATTTGCTGATGTCCTGGTCTTACACATTTGCTCTCGCCTGTGCATACTTTCCCATTTCTCCACTCTGTTCTGCAAGTAGGGCCCATCTCTGTGCATTTCAGCTGTCAGGAGCTTCGGAGAAAAATACGCAGAACCTTAAGCAAAGAAAAATAAAGGAGAATAAGGAAAAGGAACATCGTGACGCGGGTTCTTTTCACGCGCCAATCGCTGGCAGCTCACCACTGCTGCCTTTCTTCAAACCATAAAACGAAAGCGTACAAGGAGCGTAAACACATCGCGAATACATGATGATGGCTAGAATGCACTAAAAAACGAAGCTGCTTTTGCAAAAATAAAAAAACTTGAAGCGGCCGCGATTTCGAGCGTTTATGAATTTAGAGAGGCGCGGCAGGCCCGCTCGATCAATGAAAGGTTGAGCGCTAACTTTCCGGAGTTAATTATTCACGACGACGCGGCGTTAATTACGTACACGGCTGACCGACTGAAAGCTGACGAAAAGGAAGAGGAAAGAGCTAACACGTTTGCCGGAGGTTTACCGCGAAAAGGAACGAATCGGTTTTAAAGCTGCGAAGTCGGTAATCGCAAAAAGGCAGGGCAAATCAATCTGCCTAGTACGAAACCTGATGAACAATTCTTAATATCTGCACACAGGCTGGTCAGTCTGTATCTCCTAAGTACGAACACGGCAGAGCAAGACGAAAGATTAGGCCACGGGCCTTCGAAACAATACGAAGTGGAGAGGCGCGGCAGTTCATGGCCACGACTGGCAGACGACGCAAATGATACATTCCGCCGCGGGGTCCATCGACCATTTCAGTTCAGGCTGATAGCCGCATTCTCCTCCTCGTGGCCACTTCCACCAAGGCGCACATTTCCGTGTCTTCTGAATCGAATTAGCGAATGAGGACGACGGCGGGACGAAGCTAGGGCTGTCCGCCGGAGTTACCGTATAGCGGACAGCGCCGCGAAAAGAGGAATTGTTCGCGAGCCGCTTTGCTCGGAGTGCGGGCGCAGCTCGGACAGCCCCGGACGAGGGGAGACGGGGACGCGCAAGAAGCAGATAAAGAAAGGCATGCGGAAAAGAAGTACCACGAGGCGCGGCGACTACGAGCGATCGGAAAACAATGTCGCGTGCCAGCCGCCATTTTCGCAATCGAGGCATGCCTCGTCTTTCGTCCGCCCTGCATACATATTGCTTCATTGGCGAGGGGGAGGACCATTCGGGAAGGAAACACGCCGCGACAGGAATCCGATAAGCAGGAACAGACAAGCCGTCACTCGAAAAGCAGAGACCCCATTTGCATGGGCGACAAACGTACGACACGGCGGGGCGACGGCGTAAGAGCACGTGAGCGAAGAAGTCAATCGTTCGATTTTTTTTTTGTTTTTTTTTTGCATCCAGGTTAGAGGCAAACAGCAACACTCGCTCACTCTCCCAGTGCACGGAATGTTTCTCTTGGCTGCGAAGTGCTCCGGCCCATTTCTGCCGGGGTGGACGAAGGCGGCGCGCCTTTTTAAGTGCCGAGTAAACACGAAGCGTGCCGGCCGGTACCTCTTCTTTCGGTTTCGTGCCGTCGCTAAGCTGTCCGCCGCTCAATTATTCCAGCGCAAACATTCGCGCCGAAGATCGACGTGAAACAAAGGTGAACAGGAAGGGCCGCCCACTGGGCCACGGCTGAAGAGCGCGTTACGATACAAAGAAACAAAGTGTGGAGAAAGTGAAGGAAAAGAGCGGCTAGGACACGCCCCGAATGCGACACCAGCAGAGAAGGAGGGCGTTCCCATTACGCCATCCGGGAGGAGATGCTGGCTCGCTTCACGCAACGTCGCCGCCATCCAACGGGGGAACGAGAAGGGGAGGGGCGGGGGGTGTTCCGAGCTCCGACACTGCGGAGTGCTCGAGGAGCTCGTGTGGCAAATGGCCGGACGGCACTCCGAGCACAGGCCCGGGTAGAAAGCTCGACGAAACCTAGCGGCCATTCGGGTGTCCCAAAAAAATGTACAGTAATCGCGCGCGGAGGAAACGTGGGCACGGAGCGGGTGCTCTGAAGCCTGGCGAAACCTTCGCGAATGTGGAGCACCCTTGTCGCTCGCTTGCCACGGTATGCAGAACAGCGCTTGTAATAAACTAAGTGAATGATAGGGCAACGCTACGACAGAGCCAAGCGAGCTGTTGGGTGTCCTAACCTGAAAGTGTCGAAAGCGTATAATGCCACGTATAAGGAAGGTCGAGCTGGTATGTCACCCAGACGATAGCAGAATTACGAGGTTCGAAGAAACAAAGGCAAGGACAACGGTTCACGGGCCAGCGTGTATCGGCGACGAAAGTGCGGGTACAACGGCGAACTCGATGAGGAGACGTGACGGGGAGCCAGTGTGGAACGACACACGCGCAAGGAATTTCTAATCAGTCGCCGGGCAGCCGGATTTTGTGAAGGCAAGCGGACTGCGCAGATTTCCCGGGGAGCTAGCTTCCAGTGACCGACACACACAGGCGGCAAGAAAAGCCGCTCGTCTTCGGATCAACACACTCCTCACTTCCGATCACCACGAGGGGGCAGCAGAAGCCGTGTTTTGGTTAGGTTCTGCCCGATTCACGCGTTTTTGTTTTCTTTTCTATCTCACGCCTTAGCGCTATCTCCTCCTCGCCGGACACGCGCGATCCGGTGTTTATCCGATCGCGTCACGGCGTTGAGCTGAGCCGACTGGCCGATTCCCCAGGATGGCAAATGTTTAATGACAAAGCCGTAGCTCTTTACTGGCGAAGAGCTGGAATCGTGCACATCCGTTTCGAAACAATGGAATCGCAGTTCTCCCTCAAGAGCACACTTGCAGATAAAAATAACCATATTACGCAGTTCAATTGTCGAAAGGACAAACGCTAAACTAAAAAGGAAAGCGCGCTTATGTGGCCCATGGAAAAGACAGCTTGACAAACGTTGTCCCCATAATTTTAGAATTGATCTTTTTAGACAGACACAGATGCTCCATTTATATGAAGCAGCAGGGCAGGAACTGAGCCCGCAAATAACGAGGTTACTGCAGAAATACCCCCTCCTCCCTTCCACCCGTGTTCCCCTATCTCTGTTTTGGAAAGCAGAAACATGAAAGTGGCACCCAGAACAAAAAAGTAAATCTAGCGCCTACTGTACCAGCCGGTAACTATAATCTCTGGCGCCCTTTCCCCGCAACAGTTAGAAAAACACACAACCCCGTTCTAAATCCTGGCTTACAACGAGACAGAGAACGAACTGCTCCCCCACCTTTTTTTTTTAAATATTTAATCTGAGCTGTACACGTATTGGGACATACACGAAACATATAAATTCCGCTCGACCTGACAAAACGAACTAATGTACAGGGAAAACAAACAAAACCACTCACAAGTACAACCTTCAAGCCGAGCCGCTTCATAGATCACCAGAAGCGCTAGCAAATCCCCTCTCGGGGCTAAAAAGATGTTTCTCGAGAGCTCGCACAGTTTCAATAAAAAAAAAAAGAAGAACCTGCAGGACATCAGTGGATTTTAATTCACTACAAGAGGTCGAGGGAGCCCGTCGTAAATGGAAAAATAATAAAGGCCCATTCGCAGAATAAGCCCCTGGCATAGCCGCTTCCCAACATGACATCCAATCTCCGCAGAGAAGACAACCATACAGTAAAGCGTCATAACAGCAATACAGATGAGATGGGGGAGGGGGGGAATGGAAAGAGAGAGATAATGTAATATCGAAAAGAATTAGAACACTGTGGGAGAAAGAAACGAGAAAAACTCCACCAGAAGCGAAGATGGGCAGGTCATTTTGGCGACGCTCCCGCGATCTGATGAATCGACAATGAATCGCTGGAGCCGACAGTGATGCCCCCCAGACATAAATGGAAATGAGAGAGAGAGAGAGAGAGACGACAGCTGCCGCCGGGCTCTCCAGATGCGGAAGATGCTTTCCGTCCAGTGGTCGGGAAACAGCGAGCGACGAGGCGATTGACGTCAGCTTGGAGACGGGATGAAACGATCGTTTTCGAGACGACCGCGCACAATCTCTTCGCCCCGTTCGCTCAGTCCTGCATTTGGGGCACGCCGACTATCGGGACACTACATACTACAGCCAGATGGCTCCCGTAGTTTGTGTCAGAGGTGTTATCGTGACATTCGGCGCAACTTCTACCAGATGTGTGCGCAGTCGGCGGCAGCAAACGACCGGGGAAGTTCTGGTTTTGGATGCCAAAAGGATGGCGTATATTCGACGAATTTTGCCAAGTTGGCCTCTCTCCCTCTGAGGCAATAAGAGCCGACAAGATGGCGGAATTCGACATCCAGTGTGGCACCACCAGGGTGTCTACCAAGTTGACATTTCCAAATTCAATCAGTTTTCCAGGTTTTCGCCGACTGCCTTTGCGAAATTCCCCGAGTGACACAGAACTTTATTTCCTGTCAAGACGGGTTGACACCATGGCGACCGATGTTGTCACTCCCTAGCAAGCATGTTAAAAAATAGAAAAACGACTTAATCCGGTTTGAATAGTAAGGTGCAGTGTTTATTTTATTTAAAAAAAGTAGAAGGGAGTGGTTAATAAAATTCACCGAGAATATCTTTAAAAAAAGTAAAGCTCCTTGCAAATTGAGTCGAACATATTTAAATAGTTTTTTCTATCAGCTGATAGCAAGCTCATTGGTATGAGGCTCGAACTTTGTTACAAGTGAGATTTTCTCAGCAGCTGGAAAGTCAACCTCAACAGACATGGCACACTCTCAGCCCGAGCACAGAGCCTCAGTGTCAGCCAACACTCTTTTCAGCTCAAGCTCCTTCAAAGAAGCGGCGGCACACTTCCTTCTCCTCAATGCGTCGGTCCTTTCCGTTTTCGTCCTCCTTCCGCCAAGCGTTCGCCCCCAATGACCATTTAAGGATCCTCTTGGTCAGTTGGCCAATCATCGTACAATTTTTCGCACTTCCTAGGGGCCGCAAAAACGTCCGAAAGCCCTCGTGACTCGTGACGAAAGCCCCTTCCAACGCTTAAGCTTCACCGCGTACACGGTCGTATAGAGGCGAAGCTGATTTAAGGGAATCAGCATTATGCAACGCGCCGTGCTTTCCGAGTTTCGAAGCCAATCGCGAAGATTACGAAGGCGGAGTCGGTGCCATTGCTGACAGCGGCGAATTCTTTCAATGAGAAAACGGCGCCAAACGGCAAGAAACTTAATATCGAACGTCGAAGCAACTAGGCCTAGCGTTGCCGCAGTGGTGGCTAAGGCTGCCAGCGGATCCACTTGTGAGTGCCCGTTGAGGCGGCGAGATAATCAAAATGGCGGCGGTGGTGGCTTTAATTAATGCCGTTTCAAACTTGCGGTCACGGTAAAATGTCCGGAAAACACACGGCGAAGGGTTCTCGCGTCTGAAATTTCAGACGTTCTTATATATTGACTCCATGGGGTACGTGGTGGGTCCGCGAACATCCGACTTATCGGGCATGTGCCAAAAATCGGAAGTCTGGAAAATCGGTCGTGTACTGTACACTGGCAACTCCTCCAACCAACGACACGGCGTCAAAGACGATTCGTTACGATTCCTCCACACTACTGGATCGAGCCAGCATTAGCGCGACCTTCGTTCTTTTGAAATAAAATTACAGCTAATTTTCCCTCATAGAAGCACAAATTGCCCGAGTTTTCCCTGGGTATTTCCCGACTGTTCAATATCCCTGAGAATTCCTGGTTTCTCCAGTTTTCCCAGTTTTCCCGGTTGGTGGACACCCTGACCTCAGTAAGCCCCGAGCTTCAGGAACGACAGAAGACGCTGAAGATGCTGCACTGCGAATTGGGGAACAGCACAAGCGAGCCATCTACTGTGTGCGACTTTCAGATATTTGAAATGTTCAGACTCACAGAAGTCTAAATATGAGAGCACCTACGTAGAATGTGGTGTTTGGTGCCAGCGCGCATACTCCAAGGGAACGGGCAGCTGTTAAGCCTTTGCCGAGTGCAGAAAGAAATGGAAGCGCGAATCACAGAACGGGACTCAATTTGCTCCGACGAAGGATAACGAACCAGAAAAACGGGAGGCAGCGGTCGCCAAGAAACCGCGATCTAAGTAATCAAGACAGCTGAAGAAAGGAAGGTTCAGAGCTTGGCGAGTGAAAAAAACTGCGGCGCACCGAAGCGCAACTTGAGGCAGCAGACGTAAGCGAAACATCAGGTATAACCAAGTAAGGAATGAGAGTTAAGAAGTAATTTAGGGAAAGCTTCGGGCCCAACGAGATTTCGACACGAGCGCGTAGAACAGCGGCGCCGGGGGGCCGAGCGGAATTAATCCCAGCCGGCAGAATCTTCGCGTAGTGCCGTTATTAAAATCACCGGCCGATGTCACCCCGACGACAACCACGGAAGCGAAGGACACGTTCGGCGGCCGCCGCCGCCGAGTAATAGCAGTATAACGGGGACCCAGCGCACACTGTTCTTAAAGAGCGAGAAGGCCTAGGGACATCGAATGGGAGGAACGGTGACACGGCTTTTATAAAAAGGCCGTCAGGACAGGATCGTCGGGAATGTCTAGGAGGAAAAGGACGACCGCCGCTCATCCCCACGCCCGTGTGACATATATATGAAGGGAAAAAAAGGGGGTCGACAACCGCGCCGGGTCCAAGTCATTCTGGGCATCCTTTCGGATGTGCGGGCGCTAAGGGAGGAAGCACGAGCTTCCTTCCGCCTCCACAGCGCTACCGGGATGAACGAAAAAAAAAATGGCAGCAAGGGAGGCATCCCTTGAATCTTTCATGAGACCGGTGCGGCAGCGAATAGCGAGGCAGACGGCACAGCGGCAGGGAGAAAACACAAAGCGGCGGCGGAAGAGTAGCTTTTAGCCCGGAAAAAGCCAGCACGGCGTTAACTGCACCGCCCCCCCCCCCCCCCCCCTCCGTCCTTTTTATGCTTTCTGCCCTTCCGAGGCTTCTCTTTGCTATAAAGAAAGCCTAGCGACCCGGCCGTAAGGCGAATGACTTTTTACATACTGGGAGAGACCACCCCGGTCAGAGTAACTTCCTAGGTGTCACAGAGGAGTCGTCGAGCGTGACAGCGCCGCCCTCGGGCAGTCACGTGGTGAGAGGAAGAACAACACGTGACGGGCCGCGTTGTTATACGCGGCTCTTTCCGCAGAGCTGCCGGGTGTACTGTACATACACGCGGCTTATGCGCGCTAGTGCTTCGGCTTTACTGCCTCGAGCGTCGGCTTCAAAGTCCTCTGGGGGGGGGGGGGGGGGGGGGGCAACTAATTTACATGTGTGAAATGGCAGAACTTTATTGCAAACGGAGAAGCCGGCTTAAGTTGGTACACAGAGTGAAATCGGGTCCGACTGCGAGCACACGTACTTGCGCAGCGCCCTCTCATACTATGCACTAACATAGCACAACAGAGCGGGACTAAGGGCGCTGATACAGCGCCAGTGGGGCACGCGCAAAGGCGCTGCAGCCAGCGAGGACGAGAGGCTTCCGCATACGTAGGGATCACGCGAACTCGGCTATCATATTTGCTATCCAGGCCGCGCGAGGTGCCGCCCCGCCTCCGACCGCCTCCCGTCATCGTGCTGCGCGATCCAGCTGTGGACACGACCTCCGAACACCGGAGCGGACGTGCACGGGCCTTCACCGAGAGCTCGACTCGGCAACTCTCGATACACGACGACCCGCGACTTCGTTGAGGGGTCGGGTGCCTTCCGTCGACCTGGCCCTTCCAGCCAACTGGTGCCCCAATATGTGCAGCAGCATAAATTCGAATGCGACGAGTTCTGAAACTACTCCAACGCGTTGTGTTGATATTGCAACTTCCCATGAGAGAGAGAGAGAGAGAGAGAGAGAGAGAGAGAGAGAGAGAGAGAGAGAGAGAGAGAGAGAGAGAGATGGCAACGTCAATTGTTCGTCGAGCCGATCCGCTTGCGTTTCATTCAGCGCGCTAAGGACCGGCACCACTCGACGACAGAGTTGACTAGTAGCGCGTAGTAGTAACGAGTGACTAGTAGTAGTCACTAGTAGTAACGACAGCTGCCCGTGCCGCTTGCGCCTAACACCGAGCGGCGTTACGCACCGCGCTCTCCAAGCAGGGCACCTGCGCCTTACCTGGCGCGACTCGCCGGGTTTTCGCCTCTACCGACCGATCCAACCGCAACAAATCACGATTGAAAGCGCCCACTTTCGAGCGCCTTTTCCTTGTCTTTTGAGCGCGCCTCAGAAACGCAATGTTTTACACCAGCGCCTCGAAGAAATGCATCACACCCCCAAAACTGTCGCCCGTAGAACAGAGCCTGTTGTGGCAAACACCGAAGGCCCAAGCCACGCACGAGGATATGCAAACGAAGGCGACAACAGCGGCGAGCCAACTCTGTTTCCTGCGCGCGTATTCGCATGCGGGGCCTGTTTCTCCCGAAGACTAGAAAACGCGGCGGCCGTTTTTCGTGTGCCCCGAACGTGCCCGCATACCAAATGAGACGCCCAAAACTTGAACCCACCGCACGCGCGCCCGACGCCGCCTCAGCGTGGAAAGCAACCCGGTGCTCTGCCTCTAGCCAAAACTATGCAGCACCCTGAAACCCCGAGCTGGCGAGAGCCGCGAAATTCGAGGAGCGCGCAACTGGAAATGTGTGTTTGTTCCAGCTAAAGCTGCGGCAGGCGCGCCAACGATCCATCAACTCATCAGAGCACGCGTGGCTCCAGGGCCGGTGTCAAAGGCAGCAGTAGTTTTACAAAGAGAGGCAAAATTGTATATAGACTGCGATAGGTATAGTGAAACCTGACTACCTCAAGCAGGCTAGGTGACCACCTGTCGCAATCCCTCTCCCTTTCAAAGAAGGATGCCGTTAAATATGAACATCGCTAACTCTTGCACGGCCCTACAATATAGGGCTTAACCCCTGTTACGGTTCACTTTGCGCGGCAATGAATGGATCGAATGCCAAACGCATGGCACACGGCGGGTCGAACCGTTACGCTCGTCAACGTGAACAAATTTGCCCGTCGTGCGAGGGGAGTATGCGCGGAATGTGCAAATCCGACTCGCCTCTTTCGGACACTCAACCCCTCTCCGCCAAGGGGCGGACTCCCGCGACGCGCCCTGACAAAAGCTTTCTGCACCGGGGGCAGCGGAGGAGGAGAATGCCCGGATTTTGGAAGGTATAATGGCGGTTTTCACTGGTCGATTCGGAGCAGGATTTCTTGCTCCGTGGCAACGAATCCGAATTTCACTGGTCGACCTGGAGCGGGTTCGCGCTCTCCGCCGGTCCTTTCGGATCAACTCGCTTCACGACCTTCTCCGATGGTCAACCAGGTTCGAACTCCAGGCAAACGCTATTGAAGATTCACAAAACCCCGTCCCCATGGTGGCAGCTGTGGGACACGCTGCCCTGGGTCCCAAAGCCCCTAACGGAACAAAAAATAAACTATGAATAGGCGGCTCACCTCACCTTCAACGGATATGACTGACCGGGCTCAAAATGAGCCTGCCGCCCGCTGGCAAGGCGAAAATCGTCTCACTCTACCGACGCGTCCGCAGTACTTGGCGGTTGTACAAGACGACGATACATTCTCCACTGCATCCAAGCTTGCACGGAGGTGCACGGTTCTAAAAGGTTGGCGATAGGCGAGCGGACGGCCGTGCTGCCTGGCACGCAGGAACAAAAAGACAGGACTAGGAGATTCGAAGACGGGCGCTGCTGTGGCAAAGCGCAAAAAAAAAGAAAAAGAAAAGGAAAAAAACCCCGCATAAGCATTTCCAAGGCGCGAAGCCCTCGGCGGCTTTCGACTAACAACCGGCCCGCGCCATCGCGAGATCCCCAGGAAGCTGGATTCAGCGAGCCCCGCGAAAGAGCGTGCGCCATGAAAAATAGACGAAGCGGAGGCCCGCTCGGCGACGAGGCAAAGAATGCGGCGCAGTTCGCCCGGTCGCGTTAAGAAAATACGGCGCACGCTTGAGACACGGCCAGAGAACCCCTCCTCCGCACCGACACGGTCCGACGGCGAGGCAACAACGGCGACGAAGGCACGTCGCCGGGAGAGTCAACAGCGAATAAATCACGCCGCGCCATGGCATGCGCGCGCATACGTAGAAAGGGGCGCCGACATGAAGGGGGGGGGGGGGGGGGGCTTAGGCCAAAGTGCGGGCGCGAGATATAATGTTCATATTTAATGTGCGTTTAAAACAATTTTACTCAGTTTACACTGACAAAGTGTTGTCCCCACCAAATTTTCGTTATTTCGGTAAAGAGGTTGTTTACAAAAGACAGAACGAGGGCTGACGGAGGTTTTTGTTGCTCAACAGGTGCTACACAAGAGTGCTTTTCCGAGCGTCAAAGAAGAGAGCGAGTATACACGCAGAATTGCCGCGCGACTAGCCGCTCGAGGCACTCTGCGTAAAACCCACGACGACCCTGCAAGCTGGTTACTGCGTATATACCGTCTTATCAAGCCTCTGCTCACGGTAAGAGTAGCTTTTTTTGTTATTCTTGTTGTCGAAAGGTAATTCACTATTACTGCTCAAATGAGGTTCCTCTTTGGGGTCCCTTTACAGGAGCTTTCTTTGGTGGCCCACAAGACGATTTCGATATGTTTTTTCTGGCCCGCAGGTGAAACGCCATTAGGCGATTCTCCACGCATAAAATACACAAGAAAGGCGGATACTCACTGACACGTCCCTTTGTACTCCAGTATAGAGGAGGGTGCTGCGGAACACACCGCCACTAAGACGCGGACTCCCACTGGCTCCAGCAGAGGACACGGTCCAATTGAGCAAACAACGGGACTGCGCTTCCCTCTTCCCCTCGACGAAGCTCCGAAGGCACCCATTTCCCAAGATGTGCTAAGACGCGAACAACCCGCACCAACCGGAACAACGGCGGACAATGCGTCGCGAGAAGAACAAGGACGAGGAAAGGGAGCGAGCGAGGGGGAGGGGGCTTATCCGGAGCAACGTGCTCAATCTTCCCGGACCCGTTGACACACCGACGCGTCGGAACTACGCACACAAACCGCTATAAGGCGAGCCAAGAACCGCTCGCACGCGTATGCTCGCACGTCAACGGAACCTATCGGATGCGGGAAAGAAAAGCAAAACAAAGGAAGAGAAGGTCGGTTAACACGGGTACTGTCGTCCGTATTCGCACATCGCAGTAGCCTCGTAGGGCGGCAATTGGGGCCCGGTGCATTATCATCGCATATGTTCAAGCGAAACATTCTTTGCCTCTTCGCACGAATTTCCCGCTGCTGTTTGACACAACGCGTCGGGCGGGCGGGGGGGGGGGGACTTCAGAGGGTGTGTTTACAGGACAAAAGTGCGGAAGAGAGTAAAGGCGGCGCGAGAAACCCGTTTGGACCCCACCGCGTCGAATGTGCACAATTCCATCTGGAGCTCCCCTGGAGTCGCCACATTAGCCTCATCATAGCTGTAATTATTCGTGACCCCCTTCGAAAACATTGCAGCAA
The DNA here is from genome assembly GCF_050947875.1 of Dermacentor variabilis. Classification (NCBI taxonomy): domain Eukaryota; kingdom Metazoa; phylum Arthropoda; class Arachnida; order Ixodida; family Ixodidae; genus Dermacentor; species Dermacentor variabilis. Next base: position 161,253,450 of record NC_134574.1, on the reverse strand, counting down.
CTGCAGCGCTTACCGACCTACCAACGCGCGAGACCAGTGTGGACGCAGAGACACCTGAAGAGAGGAGGGGGGGGGGGGAGAAGAGAAGCAAGGAAACGCTACTACTATAGACACGGGAAAACTGGATAAACTTAATTTCAAGGTACGGCACAGTACGTTTCCGCTATTTCTGAAAAGTATACACCACGCAAATATGTCAAGCGGACAACTTACGCAGGGCGCGCAGAAGCAGAGCCGCAAAACTAAAGCGCACCTCAGGGTCCAGGCGACACTTCTGTGCGTCTATGTGCCCGCCGCGGTATACCTTTGCGGCTGTCGCATTGCTCGAGGTCGCGCATTTGATTCCGACCGCGGTAGCCGCATTTCCATGAGGGCGAAATGGAAAACGTACGTGCACTTAAGATTTTGGGACACGTTAAAGAATTCATTAATCCGAATCCGTTAAAGTCACGCGTAAACCAATTGAAGTTGAATACTTCTGCCACGACGCGGTGTGCCATGTGAAGCAATGAATGCGCTTAACCCTTACAGAGACATTAAATGTGGCGCACAACGAAGTCTCCCTCTGTGTTCTGCGTACTACGCAGACAAACAGCAGAGGTGCACGCGAGGCAACGTTTAACACCGACTTCCCACTTTCGTGTTAGACTAAACTTTGAAGAAATTAAGCTTTCGTCGACAACATCACCGCCAATTAAGGTCAATTAGAGCAACCGGCACAGAAACCTTCGCTTACATCGATTCCCACAGTTCGTGGGATCTGCGTAAGTTTTCTCACTACAATTGCAAAACAACTATATTCCAGTCGCTTGTCCACGATAGGACGGAAATATTTCCCGGCGAGGCGCACGCCATGGCAACTGCGCGCGTTCTGTGAGGCGGGCGTCCCCTTCCCCACTATTGAAGGCGTTTTTTTTTTTGCTTTCTACGAAACAGCGGCTTTCTTCAAAACAATAAAGCACCACTTTCACAGTTTCTTTTTTGTTCCTTTTTTGCTCGTCCTACTTCCTCGTGAGACACGCCTGATCGACAGCGTCTAATTCTGGTGCAGAGCCAATGCCGCGCTTAAATTGACAGCCATGCGACTCGGACATTCGAGAAGAACCGAAAAAAAAAAACGACAAGAAAGGGAAAACAAATACAGGATGACAACAGCGATCGAATGAATGATGCGGGTTAAGTCCCAAGGCAACACGCAGCTATGACACACGCCGCAGCGGAGGGCTCCGGATTTATCCTGACCGGTCAACTTGGACTTCTTTAACACGCACTCAAGTCAAAGTAAACGAGCGTAGATGAGAAGTAGACGAGGAGGCCCAGCGCCTAGCATCAAGCTTGGTGCTCATACGAGTACCTCCGCAAAGAAAAAAATTACCGACGATTACGCTACTTCCTAATGCGAAATTTGAGCGCAGCAAATAAGCTGTTTCACCTTTTCGATAGATTGAGGCAAAGAAATCGAGCAACACATGTATGCGCTATCACAGAATTTTTTTTTTATATTTCCCGTACTCCTGGATCATCTCGACGGCGGCGACGGTAAGCTTCTGCTTCGGCGGCACGCACCTCTGGATTCTGAGGGCGACGGCGCTGGGCCTCTGCTCTGGCAGCTCGTTTAGCAGCAGCAGCAGCAGCAGCAGACTGAGGACTTCCATCGGTCGTCTCGCTCATGGCTCAGAAAGAACTGGCAGATAATTTCGCAGTGGCGAACGGCAGCGGCAATTTCGGCTCGGGCGGTGCACATATACAGATCCGCCGCCACCGATCTGGCTCTCTGATTGCCACCGCACAGGGCGAACGGCAGCGGCAATTTCGGCTCGGGCGGTGCACATATACAGATCCGCCGCCACCGATCTGGCTCTCTGATTGCCACCGCACAGGGGTTGCATTGGAGGAGGAGCGAAGAAAGGAATTAAGTTCGAGCCGGCGCTTTGACAACCGGAGACTCGCAGGAAGAGGGGGGAGGGGGGCGGCGTGTACACCCAGCGGCAAACGATGGGGGCAGAAGCGCGCGCAGCAAGCGGACAACACGATAAAGGGAGGAGGGAAGAGATAGCAGCGACTGACTGATGCCGCTGACGCCGATAGTGAGTCAACCCCAGCTGCGGAGTTGGTTTCAGGGACAACGCCGCCGATGCCGACACAAACAATATGATACCCTCGCTTCCGCAGCGCTAAGAACCAGGTCTAGCCGTGGGAAGGTGGTCACGTATTCGTCGACGTGCCGGGGCCTACGTGAAATAACCGGCGCGTCGGCAACTGAAGAGCACCCTATCCACCACACAAGAACAGGGGGGGGGGACCCTTTCCTCCTCTTTCTGCATGGCGGCGACGGTGTTCTATGCAGTCACGTTATCTTGACTCTCTAGCGGCGTCAGCGGCATCCAGCGGTATCAGTCGGTCGCTGCTAGCGCTGGGGGGATGAAAGGGGGGCGGAGCTGGTTACGAGGCCGACGACAACGCCGACGACGACGCGAAACCCAGGAACGGACGCCAAAGAGCTGCGCTCTAAAACTGGAACGCAGATAAAGCACATGATGCAAGGCGGAACGTCGACTAGCCAGCCACGGCAAGGCCGAAAATCTCGCGTTATCACTTCAAGAGCGGCCGCTGAAGCAGCGCGCACTGCGTCGAGACACCGCCATGGCTTCCACCACGCTTTCCGGCACGAATCGAAGAATCTGCGCGCTAACGAAGCCGGTTCACCGATAGCGAGGGCGCCGCGGGCAAAGAGAGAGAGAGAGACAAAGTCGCAGTCTAGTCCCAGCCGTCTCCTGGGGAAGGCTGGCGAGGCGGTGCGAAGTCCACTCCAGCCGGACCGGCGGAGAAGGGAACAGCAAGACGGCAGGGTCGAAACAAAGCGGCCGGAGGGGGCGCCATAGCGTAATCACGTTGCGAGGAACCCTCGGGGAGAGCTTCGGGTGACCACAGCTGCGCAGGGCGCTCGGCATGCTACTGCAGGAGAGATATGAGCGGGAGTCAGAGAAAGTGCGCGAGCGAATGCTCCTGCAGTCTCAGTGGGACCCAGACTGCAAGCGTCGAACCAGACATCTCGCCTCGAGAAAGGAAACGAAACAGAAGCTAAATTGAATGAACAGAGAAAAGGGGGAAACGAGAAGAAAGACGTGGGGTCGCGCAGCAATGAATAGAAGCGAATAACGCAAATGAAGCGTCTCTGTTTTGTTCTCATCTAAGATTCACACCTTCGCTTTCTTCCCGGCGGACCAAGACAGAAAGAGAAGAAACGGGAAAAAGCGAGAACAGAAGAATCTCGAGCGACTAGCAACGCGAGCGGAATCTGCTGCGCATAGCTTCCTTCCTCTCGCTCGACGGCTTCTACGCCGTCCATAATGAAGCCTTCCGTGGCGGTAATTGGAGTGAGACTTCCCAAAAGAAAAAGCTTTGGCCGCGCCATGCCGAGGGAAGTCATTACTCGTCGTGAAACAAGGCGCCGGAGGAGCCGGGGCAAAGTGGCCCCGGAATAATCCTTACGCAGTTCGGCGTCGGTCCCTTGGAAACCAGCAGCGCGTGACGATTAAAAGAAAGAAGAGAGAGCGAGCTGGGGATCAATTTGTGCGTCTGATCAAGGCGGATTCGATCTGGCAGACGCACGTACAGTGAAAGCCGGTAACTACAGTTAACAAAGGTTGAAACAGCATTAACCTCTGCTGTGTTTTATTATCCTTATTTCTTAATTATAGTCTGAGAGCTAAGTTTATGGTGCGAAGAAATGTTCCTTGCCGGTAGGACCTCAATAAATATACTTAACAGTTCAAAGTGAATCGAGTGCTATCACACTAGGGGCAACAGCGAGGGGCGCTAGGGTTTTCTCGCACAAGTAGCGGAAGACAAATAGACCATGCTTTCGTCTGACCAGAGTGCGACAGGGATGATCGGGGAATCGAGAGTGAGACTGCTCTCGGCCGAAGCTTACCAGCAGCTTACCAGCTTACGTCTCCGGCACCAACGTTCTTCTAATGAGAACATAATGTAATATTCAGGTGTTCGTTTCAGAGTGCGTTAGCAGCGCCACAAAAATCTTGTAAAAGAAACAACAACTAAACATTATGGCTAGCGTAAGTACGCTTCACGGAACCCAATCAAATGAGAGGACAAATTCTATACTCGGTTCTGACATAGCTTTAAAGCCGTTTTTGCGTCCGCGTCGCAGCATGGCCCGAATCGCTGAGAGAGAGAGAGAGAGAGAGAGAGAGAGAGAGAGAGAGAGAGAGAGAGAGAGAGAGAGAGAGAGCCAACAACAAAAAAAGACACGCAAATGCTGTAAGCTGCTACGGCTCCCATCAAACCGTCCATGAGCCCACAACTCGGATTAGAGGCACCGGCGACTAAAGTTTTATTGCTCTCGAAATGAGATCGTCGTGGCCATGTGCCATTGCATGCTTCAACTGATACCACAAAAAAACGGAGCAACGCTTTCTGCGCGCAATATCGGGCGAACGACCGAACCACTGCTTGGAACCGCGGTTGAAACTACGACTCCGTTCTAGTCTAAATTTCGTCTCGCAGCACGCGCCGTTCCTCCTTCGGATTTCCCTCTGCAGAAAGGCGCAGACAAGAGTCCGACGTGCGTCATCAGGTTAGGCCAGTGACCGATAAGAACCCACAGAGGCGCCGCTCGCAAAGAAATCTTGCCACAGCGAGCGCATGTTCACCCCTACAATACGACACGCGACGGCATCTGCGTTTCCCCGCGCACTGGGAATGCGTCGCGCTTCGTTCGTATACGTTGCGCGTTAAAATTAAGTGCGCGAAGAACCGCGCAGCTCCAGCGTTTTTTTTTTCTTTCACAACATTCCCAATGCCGACATGGAACCAGCCTGTAATGTCGCCAAAGGAGGCTATACGCACGGACGTAACGGCTGCCACCTGGGAGACCAAATGGGAAATAAAGGCGCAGCTACAAGGATACTAAAATACGAGTAGTCAAGCTTAGCTGCGCTGGGAAATTAGGCTACTCAAATACTGAAAATGCACTGCCCCCCTAAGCGCAGGCTTGGCAAGCGAGAGAAGGCTCAACAGCGAAAAGACGAGTGGCGACGCCACCGTGTAGTTCCGGCACTAGCTCGCCGCGACGACGTCATGGATGTTGACGTTGTCTGCTGAAGCTTAGGTCATCTTTATGGGTAAAGGTCAGCTGCGTGGTATTATAAAAGAGCCAAAGGCACAACTCAAGCAAGTTTCAAGAACCTTTGCTGAGTTATGTAACAGACAAAATAACACGATACCTTGGAATGTGTGACGTCACACTGAGTCACGCGCAAGCGCTGGGGTTTCGGCGGGAAGTTCGAGAAACGAAAGCGACCATTTTCTTTTTTCTAACAACCAACCTATTACTACTAAATTAACACGGTGTTCTGAAAGACTAGCTTGTCAGTTCAAGCTGTAGCAGCGTTTCTCTTTAGTGCCCAATTAAGAGTACATCAGTCATGGACGATTTCGCGTAGTTCTTAACGTTCATTCAACGATCGCCCCCGTGTGTAGTTGCCGCTCTCGGGCGAAATCCAATATACGTTTACATTCCGTAGACCTCCGTAACAACCTGCCAAGCCGCCCGCGCCATCTGCTACGATAGCAGCAGGGAGAGCGTGCTTTTCGATCAGGATAAACGACCTTCGACCGGAGGCCGCACCATCCTGACGCGTCCCTGTAATAAAAACGCTCTTCGCTCTCAACGGCCCTTCTCATCGCCAACGCTAGGAGAGGGAGAAGGAGAGAGAGAGGAGCAGAATCCCGAGAAAGAACACCCCGCGCGCCGCCTACAGCACATGACGGAAGGCAGCTATAGCGACAAACGCGGACACCGCAGAGCCTACAACTCTCGCTAAAGAAATTTTAAAGAAAGATAAGAAACCGAGACACCGTGTCAGCACCTTTTCTTCCTTCAACGAGCCCAGATGAGCTTGCGGGGAACACAAGACGGCCGTAGCAGCAGCGCAGAACAATCAAGCGAAAGTGTAGACGAGGCCGCAACGTTTACGAGCAGCCGTACTTAACCGCGCAGCTATTTTTACCCGCACTCCCGGACTCTGGTGCAAAGATGCGGTGCAGCCGTCTCGCATGATGTAGCATCGGGGAAATGGAGGGCGGGAAGCAACAGTAGTTGCCCGCGCAGCAGTCGAAGCATGAGGGCAAGTTATTTTATCTAGTCCTTTCAATCGTTCACATCTTCGACTTCCAAGAACGCCGACCTATGCTGCGCGTTCCTATACTCACCGTAGACGGCTAGATAGACTGCTAAGCGGAGGACAGTGGTCAATCTTAAATCTCGTGCAAATTTTGACGAAGCCAGGGATGTCATTCAGTACATCGGCGAATTCCGCCGCATTGTCAAATTCCGTAATGACCACATGTCGAGCCAATCACACGTTGCGCCATGGCAGACCAACTTCGTATAAATTTATAGACAGCTGAACAGTGAACAGCATCCGGATTTGACGTCTCCACGCTGAGTGACTCGGGAAGTTCAAGGGCGAATGAGTCAGGGTGGTTACTTACTGTCGAAGTTCCACGTATTATAAATAAAATTCCAGGAATATGTTCCGCGAACATCACAGTCCAAATTATCACGACAAAACACACATCAAACCACGGTACGACGCACACTGTGCAGCGAGAGGTGCAGGGCGGACAAATATCGAAGGGCCTCGAGCCCTTCAATGCGAAACCAGAAAGAAAATGGTGCGCACTTTTCAACAATGGTTGAACAAACATACCGTTCATTTGAAAGGATGGCTCATCAGCGTAAGTGTGGAAGGAGATTCGAAATGAACGTTGAAGCATTGCTTGAATTCCGCTTTCCTACCTGTGCATTGTTATACTGGACAGCTTGTAGCGAAGCTGAACCACGGAACTGGCAAAGCGTTCTCCGGCAGTGTTTCTAGAACAAGTCTAGAGAAAAATGCGAAGTCAAGAGTACGTGGCTTCCCGTAGTGGCGTACGTCTTTACCATCACGCGCAAAGACGTCATACAGCGCACCTTCTGTACAGAAAGAACTTGCACTACAAGCAGCCCCCACTATGTGGAGAGGCCTCTCTTCACACGAAATGCGAGTTCAACTCTCGAACGTAAGTTTTCCATAGGCATGCTACAACGCATAAACACGTTCGCGAGCTTTTCGTTCACGCAACGATGGCGCGTACCGACGCCACCGGCAGACACCACAGCATCGAGAGAGTGCTGGGTGAAAGGCAATACGCCATCATAACTTCACTGAAAAAAAAAAAAAAAAAGGCTCGAAACTAGCATTGCAGTGAGCGGAAAAGAGCCGGAAGATGGAATCCGCACCGATGTGCGTGAGTGAGCAAATGACGAACGAAACACTACACGGTCTCCACCAATACGAAAGGGAACAGCTAATCCGAATTAAGGCAACAACCACTGCTAAAAGAGCACAGGCCGTGAACCAAGCTGGCTAAAAATACTTGCGGGGAAGCTATACTTGCAAAGAACGGGCCCCTTTGTGTTTTATTTCCGTGCAGATAAGACGATGGAGAGTCGCGACAACCGTCACGCTTCCTTTTGCGCAGTGCACAGCGGCACGCAATGTGGCGATCAACCCATTGTTAACAGCACAGTTAGCTCCGCAGCTGGTGCGCCGTTCTTGCTTCGGCGCATTCGTTCCCATCGTATTCACGGGACAACGAACAAGGAAAAAGGCATAGAAATACACAGTAATCACGATAATGACAATGTGCAGGCCACCATATTTTAATCTGGCCATGTCGAGTTAAATGATAATAATTCACGTAGCACCATGTTCGAAAATACCTCTAAACTTTTGTGACCATACGAGATTAATGTACATGTGGCCTAAATTGATTGATTGATTGATTGAGTAACTTTTATTTTACAGTCCTGCAGAACGCGTATTAGCACGTCGCGGGCCGCTCCCACGTCGGGACCGACAGGCCTAGCCTGCCGGCCGCATCGTGGGCCTGCTGGACAGCCCAACGTTGCGCAGCCAGGAGTGGGTTGCGGAAATGTCACACTATCTTTTGCGACGCCGGTAAGCCGGCTTTGCTGCAAATATAATTTCCATTGGACCATTCTGTTCCAATTACTGTTGGTTCCCGCTGAACTCGGAGATGACACAGCCTCTCATTAAATCTTCCCGAGACGAGACAAAAGTTATCCCACAATCCCCATCCTCCACGCCAACTTTATAAGAGTGCCGCCCTCACACGTCTTCGCTGGGACTGACCACTGTCACGAAGTTGGGATTACATTTTGCGAAACTAAATAACATTTGGACTCTTCCAATTCCTAGAACATCGCGTTAATGGAACCACTTACCTGGAGCAGTCATTGCCAGTTGCCATCAAATTCACAATGTTTTAGTAAACATTACTGACTAAGGTAACTTTTGTTTTATTTCTCATTTGATTGGTTGTATGTGGCGTCTCCCAGGTTATTACTGTTTGCTTATTTCTTTTCTGTGGACTATATTACAGTTCACTCCTACTAGGCAAATGCGTAACAACTCGCCTACATACTACATTTGGCTGCCATGGAGAGTATTTAAATAAGTAGATAGATAGATAGAGATATACTAGTTCACGCTGTAGCGTAATCGAAACTGTGCCGAAGTAGGAATAACGACGCTAAAAAAATAATAAACGAAAGGAGCGCGAATCGATAGCCTAGCGAGTTAGTTGCAGGACAACGCGTCGAGTTTGCGTGCCGGCGCACTTCGCTTTCACCGGACTGGCCCGCCGCAGCTGAGGAAAGCGGTGCACGCAACTGTACGGGGCCTCGATGTAGCCGCCACCATCGCGGAACGGGAAAGGCGACTCACCTTGGCGTACTCGATCTTCAGGGTGCAGCATCCGGAATAGATGTCGGCCCCGTTCAGAGACTTCTTGGCACGCACCGCCGCCTCGACGCCGTCGAACCTTTTTTTGAAACGCTCAGAGTCAAGGCGCAAACTGACAGGACGCGCTTCGCCGGGCACACAAAACAACCACAACAAACAAACTCGAGGAAACACACACACACACACACACACACACACACACACACACACACACACACACACACACACACACACACACACACACACACACACACACACACACACACACACACACACACACACACACACACACACACACACACACACACACACACAAGGCCAATGCGCACGAAATGAAAAGGTCACCTTGGAGGCACACATCGCGAGCGCACAATGGTGGCGAAGTCTTCGTAGACGTGCCATCACACGCGACAGTGATAAATGCTACTAAGGAAAAGTGAGCTCATTCGAAGCCGGCGACTGGCGCGGCAAGCTGCTTTTGGCGTCGCTGAATCAGACTATCACTTTCTTCTCTGTTATTTTTTTCCCCCATTTTAGTTTGTCCCGCGCTCCCAGGAATATCGGCTCCTTTCGCTACTCCCGATTTCACCACCGACATGCGCGTGGAGGTTTGCGATCAACGTCTTCACCCTCCTCCACGCGAACATAAGTGTCGGAGAGCATCGCACACGTATCTTTACATAAAAGCTTGCATAAATGCAGCACCCTGGAACGCTGTATAGAGTTCTATTCTACGAATGGTCCCTGGGTTGACGAGGGGAAAATACAGTAACAATTTAACGGCGCGCCCATATGTGCGTAAATTTATACACCAGACCTTTATGCGCAGAACACGGAATGTTCTTCGACATCAATCGACGTGCGCAAAGCTACAGGCACAGCTCGACATTGACTGAAACCAGAAGCGGGCGTGCAAGGGCCTTCGAAATCCGTAGCAAATTTGCAAGCTACGCTGACGATGCGCACGGCTGATGAAAATGTGAGAGATGCATGCCGTTTCAAATCAATACATCAAACTATCTGCATAATAGTGACACGCGGGAAAAAGAACCCTACAGCTATGAAGACCGTGTTTCTATTCAATGATTCGAAACAATTAAACGGCACTCGGATCGATACAAACATTGTATCGTCTTCTGTATCTTATTTTTTTCTCCTTAAATCTTTCAAGAACCTACGGAGGATTTTCTACAGTCTCTCCCTGCAACACTGGACACAAAGGAAACGCGGTTGCGCAATTCGCCGCAGATGCATTACGACGCACCGCCCAGAAGGATCTTCGCCGACTAGCGGATGTGACGCATAGATGAATCGTTCTCGCACGCTGGAGCTATTGAGTTTTTGAAGAGAGGCGCAAGACGAATGCCAAGCAGCGCGCAGAACCGCAAGCGCGCCTCCACCCACGCCCTCTATCGATACGAGAGCGCCAAGAGGAACTGGCACGCAAGGACATGAATTACGACCAACTGGGGACGCCCCACACTCCCGGGAGAGCAGTACAAGCTCGCCTACGAATAAACCGGTAAAAATATACGCACTACGTGTGCGTAGTCGGCTAGTGGCAGTCGTATCGGTAAATAAGGATGTAAAAAAGTACCCGTTGGAATGACGCGCGTAAAATATAACGACGAGTTGCAGCTGGAGAAACTGCACATACATAACGCCGCCGCTCTCCGTCCCTTCCTCTCGCAATTCGAAAATGGAAATATCCTTGCTTTTGCGCGTTTTCTTGTTTCTGGAGTAACAAAAGGAGAGGACCCGATCATCCACTTCTCGGATGCACAATACCCCTCGGCACTACCCCGCTCCCCCACCCACCCCCTCCTCCCCGAAATACACAAAGCACTAAGCGCGCTGCGAAACACGTTTAGGTGATCGCGTGGGAGGGGCGGCGAATCGATCGCAAGGAGGCGATACGAAGCGCTTCTCCACAGTGGCAGCAGAGTGCGACGTATATGCGGCGGTTCTTGCAACGCGCGCAAGTGCGCTTTAGAGCCTCTGCGTCCACAGGACCCGTCCGCTGTGGGCAGCAGACGGGAACGCAGCGCGCAGAGGACCCGTCGCGCCATTCGCGCAGTCAGGACAGACACGCCCCACGGTTTGAAAACGACCGAACGACACTAATTACTAAATAATTAGGCGATGGGGCGCGTCTGCGCCTGAAATGTACACTTGGCCGCCACGATGTACGACGTAGAGAAGGTAGGGTTATTTTTTTCCTGGCTTCGCAAACAAGACACGAGGCGCACGTCTTCAAGGACCGCGGTCAATGCAATGGTTCCGCAAAATGTAATCGAGTAGGGGAATATGAAAAAAAAAATAAAGAATTGAACGAATGTACACTTAAAACCCTCGCAGAAACTTGTTTGTTTTTCTCCGATTACAAGATTTTTGAGAAGTTACGAAATTCGTTGCCCCTCGTATCCGGTAGCCCTGGCTCGGACCCTTTCTTTTTTTTTCCCGGTCTCTCAATTTCGTTCAGAGCCCCGAAACACCCGGCAGTAGCCGAGCGTACGGATACACCCGCATCGAAAACTCTCTAACGGCGTCGCGTACATGCGAAACCGCGCGGTGTAAGGTCACAGAGCCACGCCGCGCCGCTGATCTCGGGGCAACGGAGACAGCGCGCGGGCATCCAGCACGCCCGACGTGCGGCGAGTCACAATGGAGAGCGCGAAACGCGGAAACGGCGACGCCGCCGAGGCCTCGCCGCTGCAACGAGATAACCGGCGATAACGCGTCATTGCTTTACGGGAAACGCTGCGACGTGCACGCAAAGGCATTGGGGCTTCGCCGTTGTGGCGCACCTCATCACAGTCGGAACAGCGGTAGCCTAGCTGCCAGCGATGGGAGCTCGTCGGCAACGATCGAATTTAATTTCCACGCTGCGCACGTACGACTAGAAGGGGAGACCGAAATAATAATAATAAAAAAAAGACAACGCCAAGAAGCACACACACACCAAACGCTGCCACTAACAACATACGAGAGACGTGTATTACATCGCGGGAAAGAAAACGAAGGTTACAGCGACAAAGAGAACGGCCTTCCGACGAAGAAACACCTGTACCGAACGAGACTCCACGGTTTGCGCGCAATTCGAAACAAAGAGGGGTTCTCCCGTGCCGAGGTAATCGAATTAGCCCTTGCGATAGGGCGAGGCTGCCGCGTTTCCCCTTTTTTAGAACTCTTTGTAAGCGAAACAATGAAGAAGGAGCGGAAGCGGGGGAAAATTGGACAGTTTCGCAAATATGCAAATCCGGTGCGGCGATAATAGGCCGCGCGCGGAACGGACTCAATCAAGAGCACGCAAAAAGCAGAGGCGGGTATTGGGGGAGGGGGGGGGGTCGGAAATTTAATCAAAGGAGCGATTCTTTTCGTTCCAAGGCGTGTTTCACACGGAAAGGGATTGCGCTCTCATATACTCGCAGCCAAGCGGGGCGAGGATTCGCGAGTGTGCTTAAGCATATTCCCGGGCTTTCGAGACACGCTAAGAGGAAACACCCCCCCCCCCCCCCCGCCCCGTTCCCGGCGCTGATTTATGCCGACCCGCTGCACTTTCCGTCGCCCATTCTCGAGGAGTGTCCTCGTAACAGTGCCCGTTCCTCCGACTGGCCAAGTGATAAAATTGCAGGCCTGGACTAAAACGTGGAACGCTCTGCTGAACTGCAGCGCACAACGACGTAGGCTACAAGGGAGCAAGATTTTGCGCGTTTATCAAAACCCCTTTCAGAGAATCTTTCGACCTCTCCTATTTTTGCCTTCGTTGAATAATGGTCCTATCATTTCCTATTATAAACAACATTACCATCGCGCTGGGCGTCGTCTACTGCGTCCTTCGCGCGTTAGCCAAATCCGGTTAGCGCGAAAAGGGGGATAAAAAAGAGTTACCGACTTGCTTTTAGACGGCGCGCTATAAATCCCCTGAAGTCGCGGATTATGATGGACAGCGAAGAAACGTGTAAGAGTTAAATAATTTCACTCTAACATGCTGCAGACTGCGTTGAGAACAGTGCTGTAGGACGATATTTCATGCACTTTCTAGCGAGTCCTTGTAGTCACAGCGCAATTATATCGGTAGTTAAGTCAGCCACGTGCCATTTATTTACTTTTATTTTTTGTTATACAACCGAATAGCTGGCAGAAAGAACACTCCTTTATTACTGGCCGCATGTATTACCGGAAGGAAAATAAATCTTGCCATTCCTGACGGAGCACGTGGCACGCCACACGACCTATCGAACATGACGCTGCTTTCGTAAGGTGGTCGTGTGCATAACATTCCGACCTTACGTAAGGGACTGGTTTCAATTTGACCCACGGCTTGATGTCCGCACTTACTTTCATTTTCAGCGGCACCGCTGGACAAACGAATTCGTGCATACAGATGGGTACACACCGTGACTGCAGTGGACGTAACGCTACCCGAATACATTTAAAGTAGTATGTGCCAGCTTCGAGCGCGCACTTGGTAGGTTCGTTTACATGAACTCGGCGAGGGAAGAAGGATAACTCTATCGATGAATAAAACGCTCAATGGGTGGAGGAGCCACTAGACAAGGGCCGCCCGCACTGGCCTCCGCACGCCATCTCGCTTGACCGATGATGGTCCTTTAGACCTCTTCTTGTGAAGTGGACAGCGCGGCCTCCCACTGGTTGTGCTCGGGTCGAGTCAGAAGTCGAGCTGACCCCAGGCCTACCCGACCGCGTTCCCGGACGTCTAACGTAGAAGGTTATGCAAGTCAATAACCACCTACTCCCCCTTCCAGTCACCGCCCCCCCCCCCCGCCTCCACCCCCGAGGGTTCGACTAAACTCGACTCTGCACCCGCTTGGCCCGACCCGCTAGCGCTCGCACAAAGCAGAACGCCGAATTTCGGCCCGGGAAGCCGACTCGACAAGACCCGACGTCATCGGTTTTACGTGAACGTAGCTATGTTGAAGGGAAGCCCTGGTTCCGGCCTCTCGGCCCGGCATAAAACTACAAAGGCAACTCGTATTCTACAACGCAGAAAACCAGCTTCAGAAGACGGGATACGACGAAGGAGCAATGTGCGCTGGTAAATGAATGCGCCGTAACGTGTGCCGTCGTTTTATTGGCGCTGCAACTCTGCACCCGCGCTATCGCCTGCCATAAAGTTCGGACGTGCATTAGCACCCACCGCGCGAGTAGCACGACGAAAACAAACATGACGCTTTGACAATCCGCTTATCGCCACTTCAACACCGGAAGCGCAGCGGATGCTGTAAAACGAGATTCCAAGACGACACGCGCGATGTCGTGCGAGTGTCCCCGCACTGGCAATGCCGCAACGCACAGTGCCCTTGAAGAGAAACAAAGGGACCGGTCTTGCAGAACGAGGGCACAGCTTCAGTACGCTCGGTACAGCAATTCCACCGGGGCATTTCAATGCGCACATAGGCTTGGCAGAGACGGACCGCTCTTTGGCGTAGCACAAAAATGCGGATGCGACGCAAGAAACTTCCGTCTGCGGGGCAGTCTTCCCGTCGGCATCGTCCTCGCGAAACTGATTTGTCGGACGCATTTCCGACAAGAGCTGCCGATTTTCTTAACTGAGATTTTGGTACAGCAGGCCCCTTCTGTATCGCCTAGCCCCTCCCTCATGCTCCAGATCTAAAAAGGAAACCCGGTTAAAAAAAAAAAAGAAAATGTGCAGAAAACGTCGACGATAATTGTCGATGTAGGCGAAAGCCCAAACTATTCCAGTACACTATGCCCGAACGAACGAATAACGCGCGACAGCCCCTCAGCGTCTCAGCGCACTGTTTGGTTCGTGGTCGCGTTTAGCGACGCCCTCGTTACGATCCGCTCTACTAGACTGGGCACTACAGCTGTACTTCCCTTAATACTCTCCGCGCGCTAGACGACTAGAAATTACCGATCACCTGGCGAGGGCTTATTTCCCATGAGCCTTTCCTTCGCAATTTTTATGACTGGGCTTCAAAACTGTTACGTTACGTTTCCTCCTAGTCTTTTTCCTCCTCTTATGTCGGGAAGCGACCGTTTGGGAACGCGTTCCGGAACGATTCTGCAGGGACGCTTGGACGCGAAACAAACCGACAGCAACGGTGCGAATGCACCCGTTGCAGTAACAACTAAAAGGGGTAGAAGAACGCGTGGCGTGACCAAAGCGGAGGAAGGGGCGCAACGCGAGCGACCTGCTTCCCGGTAATACGAGCACACCCCGTCGGTCGCCCGTACCGTTGCCATTCCTGCGCTGCTCATCGTGAAGGGGGGCCCCGGTTAATGACGGCTCCTATCCGCCCCCACCCCACCACCCCGCAAGAAAAAAAAAAATGAGGAGGAGAGGCAGCTAATCGATTCCGCGCAGCCTCTTCCGCCCGCCTGAGCAGGCAGATTGGCTCGCGGCGCAGAGGAACTGTACAGGCGACGCGAAGCATCGACACGACGGCAACAAAATAAAAACGCCTCGGGGACGGAAACGGGCTGACATCTCGCAACAGTGAGCACAGTATGGGCGCTCGACGGTTACGCGCCGTCGGCGATGACTTGAGCGCGAAGGTGCTCCAATTTCCCCGGAAGATATATATCGGGCGACGAGCGCAATGGCCAGTTTTATTCCCGCTGTACCACTTTCGTGAATGTGCCCCGCGTAAAAGACTACATACAGGCACTGTCACAATCCTGCGCATCAAGACAAAGTCTGCGTTAGATAAAAAAAAAAAAGACGCAAATTTGACGAGCCATCTCAATCAATTTGCGCTGATTTGGCCCAGAGAGGATTCTAGAACTTCGCTCTTCGAATGGCAGTGCCGGTGCCTTAGTATAACTACATAACGTTCGCATGACGACAGTTTGAATGTCGGCGATTTATGTCCAGAACAAGTCCCGAAAGCTGACTCGGTCTAGTCTTTCGTTCCATCATCAAAATTCAATGTAGGAATTCTTTGTCGTCGAGCTATTAACGTCTCCGCAGACGCTCACGAGGAAATAGAGCGGGCACTTCAAACACCAGCTGTCCACTTTGGCGTCCATGCCAAGACCAATGCACAGCGCACACGATGTCGAATAAGCTCAGTCACTGCCATACTCATACGCCTGCCTCGTACGCCCTTCAGTTTTCGCGATAGTGAAACCACCCTAGTAAACGTACAGGGATACTTTCATGCAGACGGCCAACATGTTCAACGATGTGACCGTGGTTAAGCTTTTCCTGCAACAATGCCAACTGTGACAGGCCGTAATAAAGGTACGGCTTAGCCACTGTTACGACGACGGACCAACACGAGTGCACAAATGCGCACAAATCAGCGCCGAAATTAACTGAGGTTTTGTCTGTCCGTGAACCTATAACCGGGTTGCCAATGATGTTTTAGCGCTGTGCGGCCGTGTTTGTGGCGCTCTCCTGCGGCGCTGTGTTTGACTGACCATCGAGGACACGAACTTGTGGTGAACAACATTCCAGTTAGCTGGTGGCGTGCAGACGCGCCCACGACGTGACAGGTAACACGTAGTCCCCGTTTGCGCTTTCTTTTTCTTCGACGAGAACCATCGCGTCAGAAAGCAGTTTCTCACGCGTTGTGGGTGGAGAAAGAACCACAGGATGCCGCCACCAGCTCTGCTACTGCCGTCCGCGACTGCGGTGACAGTGTAAACGTAAACGGTAGCATGCTTACAGACCAACAAACCCTCTCGAATGCCTGCCACGTCCCAGACACGCAAAGCGTCGTCTCCCACTACGGGTTCGGGAGGAAGCAGCGCTCGCCCATAGACGTCGCCTTGGCTGCGACGCGGACGAGGCCCCGTTTGTCATCCGCAGATGCGACAGTTCGCAACTAATGCAACGTCGAAGAAGAACGGCGAGGAAAAATAGAATTAACGAAAAAAAATGCGACCCACGCTCTTGGTTTAATGGCGACGACGAAGGGGGCTCGAAGGCCCGTGCCCTGAAACAACAAATAAGCGAGAGAGAGAGAGAAAAAAAAAAAAAGAAAACCGATCAGCCGCGAAAACGACAGCGTCGTGCGATCGGGGGAAAAGGTCGCGGGACGAAACACGGGAAAACCCGATATGCCGTGAGCAGCACGAAAGCGAAGACGAATGGACGTCGCCATCAATTTGCGCCAGTAGCAGCAGCCGGGGCGGAAGACGGCTTGAAGAAGAACAGAGCGCTTCAGAAAGAACAGTATATGGGCTTCACTGAAAAAAGAATGAAAGAAAGAAAGGAAGGATCTTTCTGCCAACAAATCATTCAGCCGAGCGCAGGCTGGCACAGTGCAACTATCCCGGAGATTTTCCACGCAGTCGCAAGAAGCAGGATCACCCCACGGTACGAGACTTCGATAGAGTTATGTAAAACAAAAACAGGGGAAAAGCACGTAAAAAGGCGAAGGCGCGAGGAGGGGGGGGGGGTGTAAGGGTTACGCTACTCGCTCTTCGAGACCAGACTGGTGGTCCGGAAGAGGAAGATGGTTGGGGAGGCGTCAGGCGCAGCCATTCGAAGACGCCGCTGCGCGTTCGGGTTCACCGATCTGAAAGCAGTGCTGGAGCCAACGAACTCGCGAAAGACGGGTGGGGTGGGGGTGAATACACGACGACTGTGTCAGCTCGAACTAACCTAACTTACAGAGCTGGATTCGGCAGTCCCGAAACAATGCCGCTCTTTTCGCACAGTGTAATCCCTCAGGAAATGAGTTTCCGGTTGACTTGCTCAAAGATCCCCCAAGAGTGACGTAAAAACGGCAATGGTGGCGGGGGAGGGCCACGAAGGGTTTTATAGGGTGTGCGAAAGACACAAGCTCCCCATAGGGTAAACTCTGAAAAGTGCGCTTTCGGTGCAGATTAAGTTCGCTGACTTTTTCTTTTCGTTCTTTTACGTACGTAAGATGTTGCCTCGAATAAATTTCGTTTGGTTAGGCATATTGAAAGCCGCGAATTGCCTTACAAGGTAGCAGCCATTGAGAATGCGAGTGTGCCAACCGAGCACTGTTGTCAGAAGACCCATGCCGTTTTGGCATCGTTCTACAAGCAACCGGTTTTTGAAGAGCGAACCTCCTTTCCAGACAACGTTTATTTCTGTGCGACCACGCTCGAAGAAGCTCGACCATGCAAGGCGACGACACAGAACTCGCTGGACAGTTCAGCGAGAGTATTATGTACACGAGATCCTCGACGACTGAACGTAACAAATAGCCTCCGAGAACCCTAGAAAACTATACGCCCATGGCTTCCGACACGTCGCATGGTTCCAAGCCCGCGAAAAGGCAGCCAACATGCACGAGGCGCGGGAAAACTCGGGGACGAACTAAGGGAAAGACAAAAAAAAAATGCAGGAGCAGGCTTCTCGACCGTAGCAAGCCCCGCCGGGGCCCCATTTATCACAGCTGCTGCGCCGTAGCCGAGGAAGGGGTCAGTGGGCGCGACCCGCAGCGTACTCGCACCGCGGGCTCGGCTGCCGCCGAGACGGGCACGATGGCGCGCCACGGCGTCTCCCCGCCGGCTGTCAAATTTATCACGCCGATAAAGGCGCCCATCCGGAAGGCACCTGCAGTGTTTACAACGTGTCCGGGTCGGGACAGGACGTAAAACACGAGGAGCGCGCGCGGAGCGCGAACGCACAAAAGCAAAGTTCGACGGAGAGGCACGGCAAGGCAGGCGAGGGCTCCGATAGCACCCCTAGCGAAAGTAGTAAGCGATGGGAGTTTGCCACCGTGACACTAAATAAACAACGCCCATAATCCCATTGCAAAACTTAATCCTGAATCATAACGCGCCTCGCTACTGGAACTGGCGGCGTCTCGTTCACGCTCAGTGGCACGCCAGTGTTTCGCGGCACCCTTGGCTTACCGTGCCCATCCACACTGTTTTCTTAGCACGTATCCTGTTCAGTTGGCGTCACTTTACAAACAGGACGTATCAGGCACATGCCAAGTTTTTTTGACAATGCGACCCTTTATCGTGGTGTCACCAACTCGCGTGCACAGAGGAAAGGCGAGTAACAAACGGAAGACATCAGTGTCAAATATGGACCGTCGCCTAACTGGCCACCATCCGACAGAGGTCGCCGGCCACGAGTTGGAGGAAGAGGACACGGTGTCGTCATGGTTTACGTCACAACAAAACGCACGCAAAGCACGTGGACAAGACAAAGCGGTAAACACGACGGGAGAAAAATCAGCATCCATGAACGCCGCTTTGATTAACGCGACTTAGGCAACTAGCGATGCAAGCCCATTTATATAGTCGGGAGAGGAGATATTGAATAAAGTGAAAAAATGAATGGCTACCACTCCGCCAAACCTCGAGACCAAATAAGCAACAATGGGCGTTCGATAGCGCTTTGGTTAGGAAGAAAGAGAAATGTCATTTTGACCAATAAAATAAACGTAGACGAAGCCAAATTGGAAGAACGAAGGCGGCACATTACGCTGCCACGTTATCTGTTATTCATACCAGTTCACAAGGGCCTCATTTACGGCCCCTAGCCAAGCGGAGGCCTTTCGCGA
Organism: Dermacentor variabilis; assembly: GCF_050947875.1. Classification (NCBI taxonomy): domain Eukaryota; kingdom Metazoa; phylum Arthropoda; class Arachnida; order Ixodida; family Ixodidae; genus Dermacentor; species Dermacentor variabilis. The sequence goes on along the minus strand of NC_134574.1, from coordinate 161,234,129 downwards.
CGCGCAGTTTACAGCCACCCTAAGCTGATAACCCATGGGAACGAACACGAAAGCCCATCAAATAATAAAAAAAAGCGGGATAGGGGGGGGGTGTGAGGGGTAACAGTTCACCGCGAAAATAAAGAAAATTCTATGCACGATTCTGCGAACTAAAATTATTTAGATGGCACGCAGAAATAAGGAGGAAAAACAAAATGTGTTTTTCCATTTAACGGCACGGCGATAGATAACGGCACAGCGGAGCTCGGCAACACGAGCGACCGTAAAGCAACGCTGCATTATGCATCGAAACCAGCGTAGAATGCAAAGAACGACGCGAAGGCAAACAAGCGGACGGGCTGTGCTCGAGCCAAATCGTTGCCGGCGCCACAAAAACACTTACTGCGCACGAGAGAACACAGGTGCATACACACTGCGATCCCCTCCCCCCCCCCCCCCGCAACTCCCCCGTGGAGGCGCAGCCCCTGTAAAGCGTGCACCTCCGCAAGCACACCAGGCATGCGGAAAAGCAGACACTGCAGGAGTAGCAACTGCGCCAGGCTGCCAAGGTAATACGCACTCGCGCGAGAACGGTGCAGCGTTGAAAGGAGCTTTTAGGTAGGCGTCACCTGGTTAGGAACACGAGTCGCAAAAATGTGACAGCACCGGAAAGTCCCGACATTGGTCGGCGGACCCGCGGCAGCCAATCACATAGGTTAGCGCAGGCGCCTACAATACAATATTTAGCTTTTCGCGATTGAGCACAATCATTGTTAACTAGGCCGACTGGACAGTTGACGGCTACTGTAGTTTCCGACACGACGCACACTTTTAGCGAGCGGAAACGCGCGAGAACCCCAGCTCGTAAAATAGCGTACAGTACACTATCCTTTCTGATGTTACCCAGGGGAGGGGGGGCCTAGGTCGCTCGAGCGCTAGGCCACCGTAGTCGACCGGCTTGCGCGTACCGCCACTGCACGCACAGGTAGAGTGCAGGTAACGCTGCGGACTTGCGAGTTTTGCTTGTGTCTACACAGCATACTTGGGGGAAAAAAAAAGGCGTTTTTCTTCTTTTAGTTTACTGCCGCTCAGCGCTCCCGAAACTGTACATTCCGGCAAGCCAGCCGGTGGAACGAGAAAGCGTATGGCAACTTTACGGTGCCCTACCGGAGCCGGCAGTGCTTTGGTTCTTTACGGGCGTCGGTCGGTCGGCCGGCGGGTGGGTCTGGACTATCGCGGCCCCATTAACTCTAGCGTGGAAGAAGAGAACGGGAGAGGGGGATGCTTTGGGAGAATAGGGAGAAACAACTCGGTCGCACGTAACCAGTGGAAAGCTCTCGCGATTAGGAGCGCAAGTTACTCGTGCCAGGCACGACGCTCTTTCGCAAGACTACCGCCGTGAGCTCGAATGACTACGAACGAGAAAAAAAGAAAAGAAAAACCACTGAAGACTCGACCTCGACAGAAATGAACAAAGCAACTACACCGAGACAAATTCAGTGACATTTGCATTTTGCGGCGAAATTGCGGGAGAAGCAAAATAAGGCAAGCAAGCGTGGAAGAAGAAAGAAAAAGAAAGCTAAGAAGGAAGAGGGAAGCAGTTGGGAGCGCGCTTCCCTTGGTGAATTTGAAGAGCACTCTAACCTAAGAAAAGAAAAAAACGTTCTAGAGGCAACAACCATAACGACGACAAATGCTGCGACAATGCTTCCGCGACCTCTTTTTTGCATAAACGCGAAAAGGACCAGAAGGCGAGTATGACCCCAGTTTTCATTTAAGACGCTGTAGTCATCACCCGACAGGGGACGAACTTGAGAAGCACGAACTCTTCGTCATTTAAAAAAACGTGGAGCTCAAGTGTCAATAAATAAATAAATAAATAAATAAATAAATAAATAAATAAATAAATAAATAAATAAATGGCGCACGGCTCCAAGCAAAATTGTAAGGAGTAGTCGGCGATTGCCTGAGACGAAAGGTTTGTTGTTAGATGGTGAAATAAAGTGCGCATATGAGATAAATAACGGTGACCAGTGATAAATGACACCAGTAAAATAAATGACGCTAATTGACTTCTGGGCGCGATTCCTTCCAACGAGACCGAATGCTTAAAGGTGCTGATACAAAGGCAAACCATCTTCATTCTCGTATCCAGCAGATCACGCTAAATTTAGGGTAAAGGTTTCACGCTCGAGGCGTGACGGCTAACACGGGTATCCTCGTGCTAAGGCTACATATAGTGACCAGGACCACATCACTTAAATGTATTTGCGACGAAGCAAAATGACAGCGCCCCGAACTGGCAAGGTCGCGCGTGATACAACAGAGAGGTAACGCGTTTCAAAAGAGCGTCGCTTACACGCCGGCGTGACCAGTGCGTTCCGAGTAGCGCATCTGTGCGAAACGATTCTCAACGCGACAGGAGACAAAGACGCGGTCGAGCGGACGGAAGCTGAACCGACGTCAAACGGAAGCGTTCAAATTCGCTTGATGTCACGACGGCGGTACGTGAACTGCTGCAGACGGGGCGCTTGAGAATGACACGAAAAAGATCACCCTCGCGCGCTTAAGCTGAAAGGCTTAGAAAGGAACCCCAGAGCAGAGAAGCTTAACGTGCCACACACAAAAAAAAGCACATCAGCCGGATTACACAATAGCCCTCAGCACAACGTAGACAACAGCTGTCTTACCCACACACCCCCTTTGTTCTTTTCCTTTCTTGCGAGAGAGTGTGTCGTCGTGTCTCCATAGGAACACAGGACGCGCACCGTTCGTCACCGCGGGGGCGTTCAAGAATTACTCGAGTAAACTTCTGCCGCAGCCACGAGTGGAAAGTGGGAGAGGGGGAGAGAGATCAATACCCAGGGCGCAACATGGGTCCGCGGAAGGCGGGCCACCACGCTTGAGCACTTCGCTCGTTATCGGGAAGGGGTTCGACCCGGAGGGAGCCTTGCCGAGAGGACAGCGGGTCTCGCTCGCTCGGCTTCGACTCCACGTGAGCGATCGCGAAATAATCACAGAAAAAAGAAATAAGGAAGGAAAATGGCACTGCTCCCCGCGCTCGCGCGGTTGGGGGTGCTGTCGAGCGAAAAAAGATTAACACACAGGAAAGCGCGGCGAGCCACTTTTAGGAATCTCCGAAATGCTCCTCCCTCTGCAGTTTCAAAGGCGAGAGATTTCATAACGCCGGCCATTAGCTGCCGGGTTCCAGCGCCCAAACTTGCAGAGAGTTCTCTTACGGACGTCGTGGCTATGCTCTTCTTCCCATTAGAGCAGGCTGAACGCCGCGCGGCCCCTTTCGAAAGCCCAGCTTATGAGGAGCGGTGCGAGGCTTGCTTTTTAGTACGCAGATGCGGCTCAAATCTTTTGCGACTGTAGAATAACGCGAGAAACCTTTCATACAACTGTGGGGTTTGGATAGATTTTCCACCTTGCGATACGTAAAATCGCTAATAGAAAACGTAAACTAGCGGGATTGAATGGAGACAGCTGAACCAAGTGTCCACAGCTCGCTCACTAAGCTAACCAAGCCGGTGGCTGTTCCACTGGCTTACCCCGTCATTAGACACATTTAATGGATCCTCTAATCAAAGCCGAGCCCATAAACCCACACACGGTTACGAAATAGAAATTCAGCTTCGAAGCATGGAGTATTCACGAGTGTACGTAGGCCGCTGCTGCAAATGCAAAGGGATCTGGAGACGAAACAACGCGTTGGAGCGAGTGGTTGTTCGCGCTTTAAATTTTAAAGCACTCGGCACCAAGCTGCATTGCGAGGCTGGTGACGCGTCCGACCTTCGCTCAGATCTCGCGGCCCGTAAACTTTTGCGGTCTACTGCACCTCTGGGAAGTGCCGACAGCACGCGTTTAGACGAGCGCGCAATCCATGCGCCCGAGGCGATCACGCGGTCGCGTGATCGGACGGCAACGCGCCGCAGACGTCCGCTATTTCCAGCACTACCTACATAGCGTGGCGACACGCGTCAGTGCTCGCCGGTTATCGACTACGTAAACCTAACATGCAGAATGCCGTGCAATGGCTTCGCCGCAGCCACACTGAGAACCCTGCAAACAGCTGACGCGACGTCCGACTAAGAAAACATAAATAAATGCGGAGAAAGCGACGACATACCAGTAGTAGCAACCGACCGACCTTCCGTCTGTCAAGGGCGACATCGCGAAACTGTTCAACGGTCCAGAAAACAGGAAGCCGGCAAATCCTATTTGGGAGGAGTGATGACCCGCCGTGTCAGGCTGTACGGAGCCCATCGGGGTCATCCAATCGCCGTTCGATACGGCGAGCGTACGAGCTCTGCCCGACTGTAGCCACGGGACGGTCACGCCTCGCGTTGCCTTATTTCCGCGTTCGAACGCAACACACATAGGCAGACACGCACACACACAAAAAACACGTTTCACAAACGTTGGATAGAAAAAAGAAGTTGCAGACAAAAACTTACAAACGACTAACTGCACTTTTTGCCGGCACACCAGAGTGGTCGTTTCAAAGCGATGGCGGAGTGCTTTGATCGGCGTGTAAAGCGACAGTAGGCCTGTCTTACGGGGAAAAAAATCATTTGCGTTATTCCGGCTTTGTTAACGCTATGGGATCGCGCTTGTCACGATAAAGTTTAGTTACACTGTTAAACGAGCTCTGAAACTACGCTGGAGTGCCCGGAAAGGACCAGTCGAATGGGTCACAAGTTTCTGGTGCAAGCGTAGCTCAACGTTTCATCGGCACAGCGGCCCTAGGGAACAGGATACAACACTGCGACGTAAACTAGCCGTAACATCGGAGAGCAAGGAAGAAGTATGTTCGCGCCACGGCCAATCTTGCGGTAGCGCACAGTGAGATTCAGAACACCGATAAAACATTTTCGAGGATCGTATAATTATGATGCCATAACTTGAAGACGAAACACTAAAAAGAGCGGACTTTTTTAAGCCCTTTTCGCATGAACCGCACCCATTTGTCAGATGGCTTAGTAACACAAATATGCTAATACCATTGGATGACCTTCATTTGCGTAAACCTCATGGTCAAGAGCGCATAAGGAAATTCACAAAGCTTCGCCCGATAGCAGAAGCGAAGAACACTGGAGAGTTTTTCGAGAGACGGGCGGAGATAAGCAGGTGCCGAGACAAACCACACGCGAGAGCAAACCTTACGACAGAAAAAGGTGCCGACCCTCGGCGAAAACCAAATGACGCACGTACGTAGTTGGTTGCGACTCGCGAGATCCGAACTCTGCGGCCCCGAATGCGTAAGGTGCGACTCGAGCCGGCAAAATTTCCGTAATAAGTAAAAAGGGGAAGCTGGCAAGGCGCATGCTGGCGAATTTGCGAGCATCCACGCGCGCGAGAAGACGAGACAGAAAAAAGAAACCAAGGTTTCAGCGAAGAGAGTAGCGAGGGGCGGGGGAGGGGGGGGGGAATCTCTGCAGCCATCAGACGCAGTGCAGAAACGCAAATGGCCCAAGAGGAGACCGCGCGAGCAGAGCGCGTGCCGCCAGAAGAGGTGCCGCATCATAGCGAAAAAAAAAAAAAATTACCGACGATTACGTTACTTCCTAATGCGAAATTTGAGCGCAGCAAATAAGCTGTTTCACCTTTTCGATAGATTGAGGCAAAGAAATCGAGCAACACATGTATGCGCTATCACAGAATTTTTTTTTTTATTTTTCACACGTATTCCTTTAACAAAGACTCCACTAGGTAAGCTTCTGCTTCGGCGGCACGCACCTCTGGATTCTGACGGCGACGGCGCTGGGCCTCTGCTCTGGCAGCTCGTTTAGCAGCAGCAGCAGCAGCAGCAGCAGCAGCAGCAGCAGCAGCAGACGGAGGACTTCCATCGGTCGTCTCGCTCATGGCTCAGAAAGAACTGGCAGATAATTTCGCAGTGGCGAACGGCAGCGGCAATTTCGGCTCGGGCGGTGCACATATACAGATCCGCCGCCACCGATCTGGCTCTCTGATTGCCACTGCACAGGGCGAACGGCAGCGGCAATTTCGGCTCGGGCGGTGCACATATACAGATCTGCCGCCACCGATCTGGCTCTCCGATTGCCACCGCACAGGGGTTGCATTGGAGGAGGAGCGAAGAAAGGAATTAAGTTCGAGCCGGCGCTTTGACAACCGGAGACTCGCAGGAAGAGGGGGGAGGGGGGCCGCGTGTACACCCAACGGCAAACGATGGGGGCAGAAGCGCGCGCAGCAAGCGGACAACACGATAAAGGGAGGAGGGAAGAGATAGCAGCGACTGACTGATGCCGCTGACGCCGATAGTGAGTCAACCCCAGCTGCGGAGTTGGTTTCAGGGACAACGCCGCCGATGCCGACACAAACAATATGATACCCTCGCTTCCGCAGCGCTAAGAACCAGGTCTAGCCGTGGGAAGGTGGTCACGTATTCGTCGACGTGCCGGGGCCTACGTGAAATAACCGGCGCGTCGGCAACTGAAGAGCACCCTATCCGCCACACAAGAACAGGGGGGGGGGGGACCCTTTCCTCCTCTTTCTGCATGGCGGCGACGGTGTTCTATGCAGTCACGTTATCTTGACTCTCTAGCGGCGTCAGCGGCATCCAGCGGTATCAGTCGGTCGCTGCTAGCGCTGGGGGGATGAAAGGGGGGCGGAGCTGGTTACGAGGCCGACGACAACGCCGACGACGACGCGAAACCCAGGAACGGACGCCAAAGAGCTGCGCTCTAAAAAAAGCACGCGAAGCTTCGCCGAAGCAAATCACGACCTATGCGTCCGTGGCAAATAGCAAAACAAGAACGCCGGCGAAACAGCCGAGGTCGGGGCAAAATATCAACAATACGCTCGAGCCAACGCAAGCCAGGCCAAACGGCCGAGCGGAGCTAAATGGCCAAGCCGAGCCAAATGGTGATCGCGGTGGGCGCTTCCGGTTGGAGAGAGAGAGAAAGCGAGCCGGGCCGGCGAGAAAGGCGGCCGATCGCGAAGCCGTAATGCGAGCAGGCACCATCAATCGCCGCCGCGAGGCAACTTTCCGCACACACACACACGCCCCCGGAAAAGCGAGCTGCCGCTGTCGAAGCCAGCCGCTGCCGACGCAGTTCGAGCAGAGCAGCGCGGCCCACCGGAGGGGCGGGCCCGTCTCGATTGCGCCCAAAGTGTGATGCATCGCCGGCCGGGTGCACTATACACTATATGGAAGAGCGGAGGAGCCGGGTCTGGCCCACGACCGTCGCCGGAGTTTTCTCGATCGGCCCTCACGACCCGGCGAGTAAGGCGTTTCGAGACTCCCGGCATTAGGGCACCGAGCTATACACCCGCGTGTCTTTTTCTCAAACGGAACACTAAACATATCTAGCTTCCTGCTGTTTTCAGTGCCGAACTCTGCGCACCGCCTTCAAAAAATCGCTAGTCGGGTGAAGGCAAGAAAGAGCCTTCTATTTTTTTTCTTTCTTTAGTGCCACATAAAGGCACGCTTTTGGGATCTAGACTTGTGCCGTTGTCGTCTTGCTTTCGTATTGTATTCCTCGATAGTTATCACCTTAAGTCATGCCCCATGTGGCCCAGCTCTCGAACCTTGTTTCGGTAAACTTGACTGGAACGCCGGTGTATTTCGAGGCGCATCTTCAGCCCTCAAATCTCGAAAAGTGCCGCTAGCCTAAGGATTTATGTTAAGCAGTTGTGTTAAACTACACAACAGCTCCATTTCAATTTCGCAATTGCAACGTGCGCCATAAAGTTAGTAATTAAAAAGTGCACTAGCACTTTCGAGGTAGTTAGCGAACTTATCGTTAACGTCCTTGTTGCTAATGTCCGCTTAACCACGGACCCTATCTACAGAAAAGGCAATGTTCCGCATACGAAACAGAAAAACAGGTGATACAGAAACAGCCGATTATAGGGGAGTCACATTATTCGACGACCGACGCTTCGTAGGTACGTTTCACTAATTCCGCGGCCAATCGCCTTGCGCACTGTAACGTGAATTTACCACCAGGAGTACGTAAGGATATGACTGCACCTGTCCTTGCACTTGTCAGTTTTTTTGTATAACCTCAATGACGGCAAGAACGTCCTCGTTGAGAAGCACTAGACTCACTATTCAACGAAATACCTTAGTCTAGATGAACGTCATTTGCAAGCTACCACAAAGCCGACGGAACGGCAGAGTACGACGAACGAATAAAGAAAACTTTCCCATTTATTTTCAAAGATGTACACGGAGAACACACCAAAGCTACCTCAGCCGTCTTTCCCTATGCAACTGGAAGACTGCTATGTAGAACAGTAAATAACGGCACAGCAAGTAAGGTGTGAATCTAATGGCTACAGCGATTCACAACGACCTTGCGTATAATCAGGGAGCCACTGGCGCGCAAGTACTGTCGACAAAAAGAAAGAAGAGCAGCGGCGAGCAACATCAGCAGAAGACAGCGGCTACTAACAACGGGTCTCTATCATCACGGAGCCCAATATATAAGATCGGGCGGCAACCACACTTTCCCGGATAATGCCCGTATCAGAGATTGCAGTCCACAGTACAGAAGGCCGCAAGGCGAAGACGAACAAAACACAGGCACGCGGGTTTCCACCGCGCAGCCCACACACACACGCGCGAGAGTCTGCCAGCACTCGGCTCGGGCTGCTGCACTGTATCGATTCCCCAACTCCTTACTCCCCGGCCTGTTGTTGCCGCCCGGAGGAAAAAGCCAGGCCGGAGGAAAACCACCGAGAAAGCGAGAGCAGAGACAGAGAATGACGAGAATTGCCTTTCGCGTGGACGAGAGGGCCCGTCGGCGTTGCTATGTGCGAGCGAGAGAGTGCAGGCGGCGTCAGCCCCGCGGGCGCGTTCGTCCGTCCGAAATCGGATGCTTCCCGCCGTGGGCGGCGGACCCCTTGTATACCCTCGGGACCAGACGCGCTCGCGATGGGCTGCGCGTCCTGCACGGAAAGAAAAAAAAAAAAAAAGTAGCGAGAGAGCCAGAGAATGAACCGCTGTGTGTGTGCAGCAGGGTCGCTGCCGCAAATGGCTTCGTCCTGGCTCGCACATCCACACACCTGCAGAGCATCTCGCAAAGCACAGCTCCTTGTTTTTATAAATTTCTTTTCTCGAGCCGCCGCCGTCGGCGCCGCCATCGCCGAGCGATGACGAACACCTGAGGCGAGAAACTCGAGACGCTCCCTGGAAGAGCCTCCGCTATTAATCAAGCAGCCGCAAGGTGCGCTGATGCTGCGTGGGCTCCACTCCAACGGAGTGGCGACACCATCACCGTGACTTCTTTATTGTTGCAGTAGAGAGAGAGAGAGAGAGAGAGAGAGAGAGAGAGAGAGAGAGAGAGAGAGAGAGAGATGAGATAGCACGACCACCTCTTACGACACTTCGAGGGCGTAGAGTAGCTAGAGGAAACACGACACGCTCCTCGAATTAACCCGTCCTTTATCTCAACAAAGGCCACACCCAGTTTACCGCTATTTCTCTAGTGCGGCAGTGCAGAAAGAGAGAGAGAGAGAGAGAGAGATGAGAGAGTACGACCGCCTTCGACGAGACTTCGAGAGCGCGGAGTACCTAGAGGAAACACGACACGCTCCTCGAATCAACCCCTCCTTTGGCTTAACGGCGGCGGGAAGATGGGGCCGCGCGTTGGCGCGCGTTGGCACGCTCTCGCGCCTCGCAAAGCGAGCACCTCAAATGCGCCTGCCGAGGACGCAGAGTAGCGCGTCTGCGTGCTGCGGGGTAGTGGTGAAATATGGCGGAGCCAACCGACGCGGCAGCCGCCTGCGTTAGAGACGAATGGCAAGCAAAACTACCTGCCATTGGTGCTTCGGGCTGTCCGACAGAAAAGAGAAAAATATAAGGCGGACGGGGCGAAACTAGTGACGCATATAGGTCACAGAAACAAGCGAGTCTAGGCAATAATTAGAGGCAGAACGAGATTCGCTGTTAACGCGAACATGAATATGAAGTAATAAAAGAAAACGGACAGTATCGTCAGATAAATTTCGCCGAACGTGACCGCCCAACGTCTACACTGCAAGCGGACACGTGCGCAATCTAGAGCTGCGTTGGCTCGTCTCCCTGAAAAAAAAAAAAAAAAAAGAAAAGAAAAAGAAGAGTTGTAAGATAACTTGATCAGAACACGCAGAAAAGCGCAGGCGTCACCGCAATTTTTTTGCTAGCGGCAACGGCCGCTGCTTCAAATATCGTCCGGAAGCCAGAGCACGCAACGCGAAGTTCGAGCGGGCCCTCGTTACCGCGACAGCAACGAGCAAAGACCGCAGCGACAACGAGAGAAAGCACCTGGTCACGACAGAGCAAACAGCGAAACGTCGTCCTGCCAGCTCCCCGTTGCCTCCCTAACGAGCCTGGACTGGCTCGAAGCCCTGTGGTCCCGACGAGACGGCAGATGAACGGATGCAATGAGCGTAAAAAGAGGCGTCGTGCCTCAAAACACCCGAGGCCAGTGCAGCGCAGCGGAAGCCGGATTACGCGTCGCCTGCTCTCGAGAACGGCAAGCAGACGGCGTAACAAACGAAACAGCAGACGACGGCTGGCATAAGGCGAAAGTACGCTGTGAAGTTTGAAGTTCAGTCGTCTCCGTTCGCCTTACAACATAAGCTTCTCTCCAGACGGCTTTACGTGCTTGGATACGAAACACCGCTATCATGTTTCGGCACTATATTGTGCCACCCGCGCTGTGTCAGAGTTCGTACAGCTGGTCCAACACTGCACATAAATATTCCAGAGGTGGATGATGAATGAGCTGGTGATGAACGCGAAAGCAGAAAAAAAAAAGGGGGGGGGGATCATTTGTTGCAAGAGCCTGCGCGCTAACTTAGTTTGCGCTCAGAGAGAAAAGACGAGGAAGATCATCACTGGAAGGACCCGACGCGACACGAAGATAGAGTGGGAGGGGGGCGTTACGAAAGTCGTGTATACACTGAAAGCCATACCGACTCACTTGCAGAAAGTGTTTCATCGATGCGAGTGAACTCGAGTGGTTGCCAACGCATTCCACATCAAACTAACCTTGTTTCTTTGCTCTTACTTTAAACTCAACGCTGATGTTCTGATCTCACCTGTATAAGTTTACTAAAGCAAACGTATAGAAGGGAGTCATTTGCTACCCTACTCCGAAGAAAAAATGAATTACTCGAAAAGAAAGCAGAAGAGCAGCGGAGAGAAGGAAATAACTGCCTGGACGCGACGGGAATGCGCAATCCTTATGCTGGTTCGAGCATTCAATGCTCCAGTGCAGCAGTAAACAAACTAGAGTGCGGGTGATTGTCCTCGGGGAAGAGCGCGATCGCAAGTGAGAAACTTCAGCCATAGCTTCAAACAAGCCCTTCCAACCCCGGCTCGCCTCCACCTTCCCCAAGGTCTCACAGAAGATCCCCCTCCATGCATACACTGCGGTGACCAGCGGGACAGCAATCACATCTTCTGGATATGCCACCCTCACCATCTTAGACCTTCTTATCCCACATTTTCATCCCTACCAACAAACCCAGGCTGGCTGATTACAGCCACTACATATCGGGAACAGGAATACCTGGCAGCGTACACCTCATTCGCCATCGCGCACGATGACAGAGGCGGCCTGGCCTGAGGCCACCTGCTCAGTAATCCACTGAGTGACAATAACAACTCTCTCACACACAAACAAAAAACGGCGCACAGTGTTATATCGTGGTGGGGCGGTCGTGCTCCGAACTACGCGCGCGCATCTGGCCTGGTGCGCACGGCACCATTCATCGATGATCTGGCTCCCAACGAGCCTGAAATTTCGAATGTGGAACTATAACGCTGCGCTGAGATATTTAATTACGTGGTTTTAGAAATCGCGTCCCAAAGCGACTGTGTGTCCCAAAACTGAAGCTCCTGCGAACGCATCTTGCGTTATTTCGTAGGAATGGCCTACAGCGCCCTCTGCGGGTCCCCCGATTCTAAGAATCACTAATGCATGCTCTTCCTGACAACCGCATCGCGATAGAAAGCGTCGCACGCGCCTTCTCAACCAACGATCAGAGGAACACGAGGTGCCTCCTACGAGCCCCATCCCCATCGAAGGTAAGCCAGGCGCGCCTATCCGGGCCAAGTGGATTCCGACGACCGACGGAAGACGCGGTAACCCCCTCTGACAAGCCGGGAAGAGCCGAGACGTAAGCGTGACAGAACTGTGTCGCGTGACACAGAAAGGGGGAACGCAAATCACGCGCGCGCGGGTATCACCGACATCGAAGAGGAAACGTGCACAAAGTTGACACGCAACGAAATCGAAAAGGAGAGACGCGGAAGCGGAAGTCCCGTAGACGTATCCAAAGCGAGTAAACGACCAAAGCACAGCGGCGGGGGAAGGGGGAGGGCTCAGTGCTGCAGAGGAGAAGGTCGCAGGTTCGACTCCAGGCCGCATTCCGACGACAGCGGAATACAAGAACGTTCTTGTGCACTCACGCGAAGGGCAAGAACTGGCAGGCGGTCAACATTAAGCCGGGGAGCCCGACTACGGCGTTCCACATAGCCGACGATGCATTTAGCAAACGGTAAACCCCAGTATGTTTTGTTAGGTGTAGATCGGTAGCGCGACGGCTGGACGATTCCGACTTCTCTGTCAACGCGAACTCTTGCGCGAGTTTTCATGTTCCAGGATCGCCGGTACAATGAAAATGCGCACGCGCGTACTCTTTTATACACCGCTGTTCGGGTATTAAAAAAAAAAAAAAAAAGCTTGCTCGCCGACTGAAGTCATCTGTTGGCAATTTCCTCTCCGGTTGTTTTCTCTCTCGCAAACTCGACCGGCTTCCTGGACCCTTCGATGCGCCGAGCACACGCCGGTCATTCCGGTTTACAAGGACGAAAAGATTCAGGGGTCGAGAAACAGCGGCACATCGGTGTCGTTCGCGACTAGCCGACTGAAGTTTGCACCCCCTCACACACGTTCGCAATGCAAATGTCAGTTTAGGCAAACGAAGTGCCCTAATTACATTCATCTTTCAAGCATAGCCCTACGGCTTCAACGACTAAGCTTGACACGCAGTACACATTATACAGATGCTAGCACTTTCCACGGTGGTCTTATTCGCTTAAGCGGATGTCAGGGTAACTGTGGTTGGAATTGATAAATTTCTCTTTGCTTAAGCTTTGACCACCCAAGTTGAGAGCGTCCGCCTATGAAATGCAGCGACCTTCCGAGACAAGTTTTTGGGATCGAAGCACGCGAAAATTTCGTACCACACAATACGCACGCAGACTTGGTAAAGCCAGATTCGGAAATAATAATTCATCAACCAGAAACGGGTTAAAATCCAGAACAGTATAACGTGGAAAGTTGGGCTAGTTGGTGAGTGATCATAGTACCTTGCTGGTGAAGCAGCGCACAAACACGGACACAGTGGAGACAAGTAGGAATAGACGACACTCGCAGCGAGTGTCGTCTATTCCTACTTGTCTCCACTGTGTCCGTGTTTGTGCGCTGCTTCACCAGCAAGGTACTATAATCCAGAACATATCTGATCCACTGTAATTCCCCCCGGTTACACTTAGCGCTTTTTCACCACCAGTGAAACGACGCATTAACTACAACTTACGGACTATTTGTACTCCCGCTAATTCTTGTATTGCTCAGCAAAACAGCTTCAGAAGCCAACAGTGCACACAGCCGACGGGGTTAGACAAATGTAATCGCGGAATGGCTACCCTACTTTACGAGTAGCCGCACGGGGGCACACAGCTCTCATTCGAAACGTCACCGAAACGTGGCACTCTCGTTTCAAAGGCACCGAGAGGCCTCGAGGTCAGCTTTGTCTCGCGACACGCAACTCGCCCGGATCTACGGCAACAGAACGGTGACGGCTACGCGGCCCTGAAAACAGGCCGCGTCCTTTGAACACCGTCCCGATCCGCGCACGCTTGCATCTAAGGCTGGAGAATACATTGACGCTTTCCTTCACTAGGCCAGGCCACCTTCTCCGAATCGCATCGATCACAATCACAAACGCGTTTCTGGCAACGAAAGCAGCGGCAATCCGAGAGAACTCGTCCGTGCGGCGCTGAATGCGAGCGACCGAAGACGCACGAGCGCCAAGCGCGGAAATCGACCGACTATTTTTTTTTTTTACACATGTTGACGCTAAAACAAAGAAACAACGAGAATAGAAATGAACACAGGGAACACACGCCACAGACATACATCAGCGCGGCAATGAGTATTAGTAAACAATTTCTATTACACGGCTGTGTACAACGATGCATCAATAGCTCCTTAACGTACTCATTAGACGTACTGTAATCCATTGAAAAATAGGAACCACGTTTTTTTTTTTTTTTTTTTTAACGAACGGCGTGAAGGAGCACAATGGAGCAAAGGACGCCTCTTTGCAAATGACACAACGGATCGCAAAGAAAACCTGCGACTTCAAGCGAAATGTATCAGAACACCAATGTATTCTGAAATACGAGCAGAACTTCCGTCGCGTCATTTTTCAGCGCTTGCAGCTTTTTAAACACTTCACCAAGAACTGTCGCTCTCACTATGTCAGTCTCCGAATAAGCGTGCGAGTAGGTCGGCTAAAGGTAGCCGACGAAGCCGACCTCTCGTAACCTTCGGCGAAGGTCTGCAACGCCACACCCGCATTGTCCACACACGTCGGTTCCTGTGCACAAAAGCAGATGAACAACGAGAGGGAGACCAGGCGATAATTTCAGAACCGCCGTTCGCACCCCCTGCTCTTCGATCCACTCGATAGCCGGCAACTCGGACGAAACGGCAACTGCGGCAATACACCGCCGTCTACGGAGAAACGCGGCGAGCATACTAACGTCCGGAAATCGGCCAATCGCCAGAAAAATAAGGAAAATACTGCTCGGCGCCTCGAGCGCACCGCTGCTTCCGGTTTTCAGAGCCAGCGCACACGGTTGAACCGGTCTCGCTCTCTGACGTGAGCGAATTAGAAATTGGCGAGGATGCGCCACTAACTGCGAAGTGTGAAAGGTCAAGCCGCCAAGGCAAGAAGAGAAACGTAATGCGGGGGCCTTCTTTTCAGGCGAAGGCAAATTCTATATAGGTCATACGTTCACTGTTTTTTTTTTTTCTAAGCTACCACTGACGTAGGTTTCAAAAAATTCATCAAATCTCACTCGCTATTCCCCACGTGTCTGTATGGTTACAGGAGATGTGCGGACACGCACCTAGTGCCCCCGAGCTGCCCGATGGCACTCAATTTTAACTAATCACTGGTTAGCGCTAGAAGTGGAAACGTCCCAATAGAGAGCATCACGACATACCTCCAGGTACGGGCGGAGCCGGAACTTGCCCCGAGCAAGAACATGCAACTTCTGGGTATTAAAAGCTGCAGCGAGACAATCTCCTCCCTCCCTTCATCCATCCCTCCCTCTCCCACTCTTAATTCTTCGGTTGCGAAGGCACCGGCGAGCGGAGGCATTCCGCGAAGCCTAATAAGCCCGGGGAAAAAAACAAAAAACATCAGAAGGTAGTAGGGTTGTGCGAGTTGGTGCAACTTTCTTAACTGGATCTTAAGCAGGCCGTGCAGACAGCTACCGATATTTCTTCTCTAGCTGACTCTGTTGTTTCACGAAACGCGCCTTATTAAGGAAAAAGCAACAACGCCGACTCAAGTGGTGTGGGTCAGAGGGGTCAGACGCTTCTCGCCTGTTCATCCAACAACGAGGCTTCCGGGTGGAGGCAGAAACGTCAAACCCTTCCTTAGACCACCTCACCTCAGTCGAGGTTGCTTTTCCTCCCCTTAATATGGATTTACTCCTTCACCAGCTAGCGCCACATTACGCTGCTGTAGAGATTCTGTTCTGTAGTGTTTTGTGGATTATCCGCTGCGACCGGGATCAAACTAGGTATTCAATTTCATGCGATAGGCCCGAAACACAAACACGGTACGAACACGGTTGACGCAGGGACCGCTCTCACGTCGAGATATAGCTTATACGAAAGGGAAATCCGTAAAGCTAGCGGAACAAAAGATAAAAGTAGCACATAACGAAGTACAGAGATACCCGACGAACAGTCATGTAAATGCAGAAGTGAGTGAATAGGCGTGTTTTTCCAAGTAGACATCAGGCAAGGCTGCTGCTGTTCTATTCAAGCAGAGAGGACGCGAGAGAGGTGGGCACGTCTCCAGAACTTTATCTCATTCCCGCAGACTACGGCAGCAGGCACAACAACGCGTCAAGGTTGCTGCGCGCGGCTTGACAGGCCGCATTCAGCGTTCACACAAACTTCGCCTTTCCCTATATATACCTCCCCCCCCCCCCCACTCAAGTCTCTCTCCCTCTCTCCATTCCTTTCTTTAGACAAGCGCGAACCAAAATTCTCTGGCCTCTAACACGCGCTCAAAAAGAGAAGAGCGAAAGCGAGAAAAAAAAAAAAAAGAACGAATGCTAAAAGGAAGCGGGACTAAAACGAAAGGTCCCCCCGCAATAGCCTCACGACACTCAAAAGGCGGCAGGCACGCAAGCGTGATCCACATCCGACGGCACATGAAAAGATCGTTCGCGTCTCCCTCCCCCTCCACCACGTGACCAACCTCCTAGCCTGTATACTCAAACCTTCAGCGACCATCTGAGGAGGAGGGCGCGCACAGCGTCGAGTCGTTGCGCGAGAGGAATGAGAATGCCGCGCGAGCATAGCTAGAGAGTTTGCGGCATGTGTGCGTGTGTTTGAAGGGGGGCGGGAGGCAGGTGGGGGGGGGGGAGACACTAACGCGACACCGCGACGGCCATTCAAAGGTCGGCGATCTCTCCGGCAGTATGAATGCCGCCGCAGAAAGGAGCCAGAGGGTGGAGAGGTGGACGAATGCGGCCGCGGCGACGCGCGGTCCGCATTCTCCGAAGGTCCGCATCAAGCGGGAGACGGGCGGAGCGCCTTTTCACCGAAGCCATCGCTATGCGCTTACCACTGCGTGCGGGGGCTTGCATCGTGAATAAAGGGGTCGGCATGCGCAAAGACGTTAAAGTCCTCGTTGAAATAGAGGGAAGCGAGACGCGTGAATGGCGGGCCAGTTTACCAGCGTTAGATTGCGAGCACAGAAGAGAGCGTCCTTTTAACACCCCTCAAAGAGAGAATAGAGGTTCCACGTGAATCCGCGCCGCTTCAAATGGTCGCTCCACTCAGACGGCTATTGCGTTTACCCGCTCGGTAAACAACGGCGATGCATAGCCTGGAAGCGTCCCTTCATAGTAGGACAACCGCGTTTTTTTTTAATAGCAGGGAAGAGTGGGCGACCAACAAAGTGCAAAGATTCTGCCTCAAGTTCGCCCAAGACCGCACGGACAGCAGCGCTGCTTTAGCACTAATCCTGTCCCGGCGCAGAAGCGAGAACACGATGTTGGAGCGAAAAGATACGAGCAGATCTGAGGAGTAAAGCCAGCACACGCCGATACGTCCATCCAACACACTACAAATTCAGAGGAACACCGGAAGCGCAGCATACCGTTCGGCGAATATGCGTACGCATACGTTTCAAGAGCGCTCGAGAACACCACGCCACCCAGTGGAATTGCACGTCTCCGTAAAAGCAGTTCGGTTGCAGGGTATTTAACACGATCGAAAGCGCGCTTCGCATATTCGACGCAGGTCGGGCGTGATATAACCACAGAATATCCGCAAAACCGCACGTTAGTTAACGCCGCGTTTACGAATTCCCGAAAAGCAGAGGTAGCGTCATCGCATTATCGAAGCACGCTTGATCGTTCACGACGAAAGAGCCCCGTTTCCGAATACGACCGTATTAGAAGGTTAATAGGGTTGTTAGGTGAAAGGCAGCGATCGAACATAACGCGGTCTAAACTACCGGGATCGGCAAAAGCAAGATGTCTAGATTGCGCGTCAGCGAACGCACCAACTTGACAATGATGTTGTGGCTCGTTTTGTTCGGCGCGTAAAATTAGCGCGGCTGAAATCGATCTTTAGGAGCCTGGCCAATGGCACGATTAAACACAACGGTACCCATATGGGGAGACACAAAAAGACCGTGCAGATGAAGCCGCTGAAACGGTGGCATCCACTTAAATGCACTAAATAAGACGGTCACGAACGGCGTACCAAGGCAAGACACCGGCGCACAAGACGTTGCATTCCGTTCACGCCGGAGTGCTAGCAGGTTTGAATAGCGGAACGCGTACGACAAGAGCTTGGGAGAAGCCAGGGCGAAGCAAATGAACGACTCTCAACTCGAGGTACCCCGAGAAGTGACACATTAAATAAACGGCAATATTTTACACCGAGTGGCAACAAACGCTCGCTACAGCTCCGCTAACCAAGCAGCCATGACGCGTAGCCGCCCGCTCTCTCTCTCTAGCATGAGCTCTGCATAGTTACGCGAAGTACGTCCTGGCAGCTCATAAAATAAATTTTAGCAGGGACCAACCTTTGTTCGCTATGTATAGCCAGAACAATTAACGCCGCCAGAACAGAACGGCGAGTAATGATTTAACCACCGAACCACCGCGACGCCGGGCCGAAATAAATCAGGGCAAGAGCGAGTTTCAAAGCATTTCCGCGGAGGAGAATAATGGGACCGACCGAGTTTGCATTTCGGTACGTGTCACGCGCACATCATTCATTTGCCGTTACAGCCCGCGTACACCAGGGGGCGCGACGGGGAAAGCAGTGTGCGGGCCCATCTATTTATACGGGTCCGGCATCGCCGAACAACGCGCTCGCCTTGTGCGCGCCAGGCGCTAGAACCACGCGACATCGCCGCGTCACTTGACGTGAGACAAAAAATAAAAAAAAAAAAGGGGGTGGGGGGTGACAGGCAGCCCGGCCCGTGTCGCCGCTGATGGCGCGAGCCGCCGCGCCTCGCATTCATCCTGCGCTTCCTCCTCCACAGCAACCGTGACGCCCGGGAGGCTCAACCACGTGGACGATGACGGCCCACCGAACTGCGCGCGTGTGTGATTGGGCGCGGGGGAGGGGGTAGTCCGGGTTATAATTGCGCCCGCTTAGGTCAAGGTTCGGCAAAGTGCATTTAAATCTATGTACACCAGCGTATCCCCCCCCGCCCCATTTTTTTTTCCTTTTCTTAACGCATTCTTCTTTTTAAGCATGCCCCAGACAGACGCTAACGAAACGGTGTACGCAACACACTGAAGTCACCAGTCGACGTACGTACGGAAGCGTGTACGCGTCCTCATCGTAGGTTTGTCGATTTCACGGTGCACGCGACCGTAATGCTTTATACCTTTTCTTTTTTAGCCGGTCTCCCCCATTTCCGATCTTCCTAACGCAACTACGCTGATCGCTTAGGCTCAAATAAAAAACTACACCAAGAGGCTAGCAAAAAGTAAAATCACCCCTCACATAATGCCTTCGCCATTCTACTCGTTACGTTCTATTCGTTTAAGAGTAGCGGTTCCCGCTACTACGTTACCACCGGAACGCACTGCGTTTAAGGCATCTAAAGAAGACACGTTTGATAGGAACGGAGCAAATATAAATCAGTAAAAAATATCGAAAGGAGCGTCTTTGAAGACAGCATGAAAAAAATATACGTAGAGTGACAGGTGCAGCATTCGGTGCTTTTCACGCGAATCCCAAATCACGAAAGCTTCGTCAGTGCTATTACGGACACAAGAACGAGCAGGGCTGTGCAGAAGAAAAAAAATCGATTTACACGCTCCAATAGTTCAGCACACTGTGTGGCACGCGCTATATGGACTTCTTCGCGCGCGGTGGACCGGAACCGTTCCTCCTCCGAGTCGCGAACAAGTATTCGCAGCTGGGGCAACGAATGAAGGGAAAACTCTACGGCGACACGTCGGTCCATAAAGCACGGCTCGAGGCAATTTCGACGCGAGCATAAAACGCCTCGCGGAAAACGACGAAGTCCACAAATAACTTCGAACACGAGACACTGCATATGGCAACGAGACACACATCAGCTTCCGGGGCTGACAAGCGCGTGTATGCGGGTGTTTCGCGAGCGATTGCGAAATTCGCAACTAGAGCAAGTAGTAGAAAGAAAGACGTGACTAGACTTATTACCGACTCGCACACAGGCGCCAACATTTTTCGAAAAAGAAAAAAAAAAGGATAAAAAAACAAGAGTAAACAACCAAGATAACACGCGTTAGACAAACAAACAAAGATACACCAGGAAACACAGAAAGAACAAAAAAAAAAAAGAACGAAGTGCGTCTAGTGGAAATGATGGAGTTAGATTTTTCCTATTTGCCGCAACATCAATTTTCAAACCACTGCGCCCTTCGGAAGCTCAATCTGTGGCCCTCCGGGCGATTTCCGCAGGTCGAGTTACAGTAGACACCGGTTTATAGCCGCAGTGTTTCATATTTTATTTATTTTTTCCCTCTCTTGAGTGCTAAAACGAAGAAAGAAAGAAAGTCTAATAGACAACGCATCGATTTTCAAAGCAGCAAGGAAGGCAATACGTGCTTTCTACGCATAAGAGCGAGAATTGTTTCGCTCTTTCCGATTATCTCGCCTCGCAGTACCGTTCAATTTTCCGGACCGTTAAACTAATGCCCTGCGATGCGCTCTTGACTACACGGCTTTCACAGGCTGCGCGCACCATGGCGACAAAACGAATAAGGCACAGTGGTGCTGCATCGCTGGCGCTTTCGAGGACCGTCAGTACCCGTCTTCTCTCTCTTTCCATGTCTTGAGACATTAAGCGCGGAATGTGCCTGACACGGCACACCCGGCCACTCTGCAACAGAGATGTTACGGAATTCTTGAATTTCGGGGCAGTTCGAGCGCCGTCTACCACACTGGCAGAGCGACTACGATGAAAACACGCATAATCGCAGTCTTTTTCCGGAAGTGAAAAGTTAACGCAAAATTACAGGTACTCAATCGTTCCTGCGACTCGTGATTGTCTGCCATTTTTTTTTTATACAGTGGCCACTGACAGAGCGCATTCGAAATAAAGTGAAACTCACAATCCAAGCGCAATAATTATCAACTTCAAAGTACGCCTCAACGAAGTAAAAAAATTGCGAAAAAAAAAGAAACCATGGCGTGCTGTGAGCCCTTTCCTTCTAGTGTCTCGGTGCAGTAGCTCGTGTCAAATACTACCAAATCAGTGTCGCAACCAAGACATACGCCGAGCAGCCCCGATATTAGGAGCACTAGCAGTTGATAAAATTGTCGCAGAGCGCCCATGACATTACACATAGCATCGCCGCATGCGCACATTCTCTGAAAGCGAACGCGTCGTCTGTGCGTACGGTTGAACTGGACGCAAGAAAAGGCTCCCTGCCAGAGAACCGACATGCAAAAGCATCCTTCGCCGTCCTCTCTCTCCGTTTGCAAGCCAAATGAGGCACCCCACAGGTTAAAAATTACGTCGCCACAATGCGTTACTCTGAAGAGACAAAGCCGACGGGTAGCAAAGTTGATTGCCGTCTGTGCTAAGGAAACAGATGACGCGACGTTTGGATGCGCGCATTAGCTTTCTTTCCCTTCAAGGCCGGTATACAAATGCACAGCTTAACCAGAAAATGCACGGAATTACGGGGGCAGGACACCCGTTTCTTATCGCCCGTCGTCTGCTCGTAACTACCCCCTCGCGTCCTTCTGGAAGCCCCGTTTTGCAGACGAAGAAAAAAAAAGAAATACCCGGAGCTATCGCAACGTAACACCAAACGTACTCTGCCAGCCAATAAAGCTTTTCACCTCATTCGCTTGATCCTTTTTATTTTTATTTTCGTGCTGTTTTTTTGCACCCAAGGTAAGACCCACTGTAAGTCCACGCTCATTCCCTGGCAGCCTTTGTCGACACACCGGCTTATTTCCTCGCGTCGGCGACTTCGGGCGAGGCTTCCTCCCACTGCAACGCAATCTCGACGTCTCCATTCGTTCGGCGTTCGCAAGTGGCGCAGGCCGTTCGGCAGTGCGTACGGACATAAAACGCACCGTCAACGCTGCAACGAAAAAAAAAAAAAAAAGCGTACAGAATCGCCGCCGAAGGATAAACAGAAGTCGCGCGAACCGACAAGCTCCGGGAGAGAGAGAACGGCTTACTGAAGTGTTACGACGATACCAGCGTCAAGGAAAAAAGAAAACACGCAAGAAGAAATCCGAACAAAGAGGAGGAGGTAAAAAGACGACAGAAACACAGAAGCAAGGAAATAAAAAAAAAAGGAGGGGGTGCACCCAATAGGTCCGAGAGAAATTGCTTCCCTCGACACGGACGACGGGCTTTGTTTGCACCGGACGTATGTTACGACATTCCGCTCGAAAGAAACAAACGCGAGGAGAGAGAAGCAAGAGGAGGTTAAACTAATATCGCGAGAGGAAAATAAGACCAGACGCCGCGGAGGCCAGCTTCGCAAATCGAACGGAAACAGTTGCGAAGTCTCTCTTCTTGCCTCGAACAAGGAGAGCGGGTGGCATGTGTACACACCCACACAGAGGGACTCGGAATTTTCACATAAAGCCGTCGAGGAAGAAAGCCTTAAACGAACGGAGTGCGCAACGCAAGAAACGGCTTTTCCAACAAAATACAATTAGGTAGACACACGGCAGCGCAATGTCTCTCGAAATGTTACTGCAGGAAATATGCGTTGCCGTAAAAAAAAAAAAAAAAGAAAAAGAAAAAAAAAAAGAAGAAGAAGAAGAAGAAGAAGAAAAAAACAGGGATACCAACAAGCGAAAAGACCGGGACAGATAACGTCACGCTCGCGATTAACTATATCAACGTCGCAACTAAATGACATCTGCGGCGCAGCTAGGGAGGGCCTCGGAAACGTTTCCTAACTACAGGAACGTCGACTACCGGTTTCGCATTTCAATTTCACCAGAAGATACGTCTGCGTCTGAAATACCGAGAGCGCCGAGCTGTCGCTCGTTACAAAAACGACACTTGGCAAGCTGGAATGAAAAAAAAAAAAAGGAGCAAAAAAAAATTAGACTGCGAAGCGGCGACCGACGAGAGGCACATCGGGCGACACAGAAGACGCAGAAGCGCGTGATTTGATTTGCTGTTCTCAATTTACGCGAAGTGGTAATGCTCGTCGCAGTAGACGAAGATTGATGGTTTTGCTTCAGACAGCCCCGGGCGACGTCAGTTCGCCAAACCTTAAACGAAAGGAAGAGTACATGCCGTCGTCGACTTCATCGTAAAAAATTAAAAAGTCTCCCCACAGCTACTCTAAACCGTCTGCAATAGTTGACTCCGCGTTCACTGTATAGTGCTCCTCTAATTAGAGTCCTGTTACAGCTGGGTTGGTGGCCTATTCTGACGTTCTGTGTTCTAGCGGCTAGGCTAGAAGAGGAACTGTTTCGTTTGATAAAGTAAATAAAACGCTAACGTATCTCGGCGCTGATGGCGTCGCTGCCGACGTATTCACGCCGTGAAGTAAGGCTACAGCGGGCCATGAAAAGGAATGAGAGCTCAGCAAGGTGTCGCCCCCTAGCGCTCGTTGCTTGCATCCATAGAAACGTAGCTCGGTACGACATACAGGAGTGCGCATACATACGGGCTCCCACTGTGTCAATGCACGGTCAGTCCACGCCTGCGCTTAAAAGTCTATAAGTGTAAAAAATGCTTCCCTACCAAAATTATGTTGAACGGATCGGACTGGTTTCGACTCTTGGCTGACATAAACCACCGCCGTCACATACGCAAATAACATAACTATGAGCTCAAGCCAGAAGTAGACAAGGATATTTAAGCACTCCGTGAAAGTTAAGCGCTATCAAGGCCTTTAAAATGGCTGCTCCTAATTCAATTGTTTCGAGGACAACTAGGTACATTGAAGAAAAAAAAAAAAAAACCAAGGGGGTGAGGGAGGGAGGGAGGGAGGGATAGATAGATAGATAGATAGATTAGATAGATAGATAGATAGCGAAATAAAGTAAGAAGATAAGCGAGAGTTCGGACAGAGCAACACCTGCAATGCAAAATAAGCAAACTACGCACGCGCCAGTATCGCCTCTCTCTCACGGCCCCCTTCTTCGGGAGTCACGCGTGCGTTTACGACGCGCTTCCCACGCTCTGGATGAAACGCGCGCTCGGAGAGTTTATCAGAACCGTGCACTGCGCACGCGCGATTACCGTTGCGGAGCTCCAGCGAGTGGCCAAAAGAGTTGGAGGGGTGCACAGGAAAAGACGGGCAAATAAGGGCCCCAGTGATCACGATCGCCATTAGCGCGGGAGAGCTGCGCGCGATTACAGAGGAGAAGGAATGAAGAAACACAAAATTAACGCTGCCCCCCAATTAGGGTGAAAGCGAAAGAAGGAGACTCTGGTCCCGTCTCGTAGATAAGAGGTACGCCGCCATGCGAAACCCTCGCAAGCGCCCAGAAACGTGAGCGGCGTAAAGACGGGCGCGAGCGCGCATCTATATAAAAAAAAAAAAACGAAAAAAAAAAAGACGGACGTGACAAAAAAAAAAAAAAAAAAACCCGAGCGTTACGGTACATTAAGGCGGAACAATCGCAAAACTCAGATTACCGGCGATAATTGTTTAAACAAAAAAAAAAGAAAAAAAAAACGTTCGCTGCTGTAGCAACCTACTTGGCCACTGCACGAGTCGCAAGCTTTGACCCAATTCAATACTGCGATCCCAATTATGACTCGGCCTCGGCATGGCCCAAAGGCAACCTACCGAACCACATCTTAACGTTACCATCACGGGGCAGATCGCGCCGCCAATTTTCAAAAAAAGTTACTTTCTGGGTTTTACGAGTCAAAACCACTTTCTGATTATGAGGCACGCCGTAGAAGGGGGACTGCGGAAATTTGGACCATCTGGGGTTCGTTAACGTGCACCTAAATCTAAGTACGCGGGTGTTCTCATCGCCGCACTCGCGCCGCCAGCTACAGTGCACTGTAAAAGACCGCAAGTCAATGCGCGTGCGCATAAGAACACGCGTCCTTTCGTGCCCAGATGTCGCCGTCGGTAGCAGACGACGCGCATGGAGTGATCTGTCTGTATCGTGTGGCACCCGCTGGCGTATTTAACTGCTGTTATAAAGCGCTCCCACGATACTTCGGCGAAGCAGGGAGGCAAACCTCTAAGCCTCGCTGACCTAATGTCATAAAGCTCGCGACTGCACCACTAAAAAGGGACGCAGAAGTATTCCGAGACTCGTGACGACACTGCCGCACAAGACGCCGGGGCCACCCGCGATGTGACACGTAGAGGAGTAAACCTAGCGCACGCGTTATGAGAAACGCAACGCCAGAATCGCCAGACACGTTTCGGAGCTAAATATAGAGAGGCGGATCGGTGAGCCGAAACCGCAGCAAGGTCGTTGCACCTGCGAGTGCATTGTATACGACGCACTCGCAGCTCTCTCGAGCGCGCTCCCTCGTCTCGAGCAAACAAACGTCCGGCGAAATTACGCCGTCGAGAAAGCGAAAGACGAGCAGCGAGAGAGGATCGCTCGCCCCGGCAACTAATTGTTCGCCGTTTATCCCCATAAAAAAAGAAACGGGACGAAGCACACACTGAACAAGCTTAGAATACGGTACCAAAATTTACGAGCTTTAATAGGTGCGTGTGCCGCCTCCCGCCGAGAACGCTGCTCTCTCTGGCGCCAGAAGCTGCCGCCTGTTCGGTCCACGCGACAAACGGGTTGGCCGCCGCGAGGCCAGCCAAACATCTCCCGCGCCCACTTTACGCGCACAATATCGGTCGATGTGTCGCACGTGACCGGCGAGACTGGCATCCCAAACACGACGGCTACGAACGCGTGCGTGCTCGCCTGCCCGATTTTTTATTGCCACGCCAGTGGAACAGTTTTACGGGGCGATCGACACAAAGAAAAAGAAAAGAGGAGGGAAGACCGCTTCCCCGCAGTATCTCTCTCTCTCTCTCTGCGCATCGCCGCAATGCGGACACGAAGCTGCGGCTCCTGCCGGTGCTATACAAGCAACGCGAGCAGACGAAAGCGGCCAAGGCAACTACAGCGTGGGTGGAAGGAGAACACAGGCCGCGCGCAAACCTAATAACCGTAATAGTTCGACGGCCCGCCGGGCGCGCTCGCTCGCCGGGCCTCTTCTCGCCGCCCCCGCATCGGCGCGCGCTGGCAGCCCAATGTGGCCGCGGCGGCCTGCCCCGGAGCCAAAGGCGTGCAGTGCTGTCAGGGCTACACGCCAGAGCCCCGGCGGCGGACCGGGAACAGAGACCAGGCGGACGACACATTTGCTGCGCGCAGCGATTAGCGCGAGGGGCAGCGTAATTGCTTCCGCGTGTGTCAGCGTACGGCCCATTTGCGGATGACACACGAGGGCAAGGTAAACTCGAACAAACAGTTGCGACGAAAAAGAAAAGGGGATATCTTATGAAAACCCCGTATGTTCACGTATCGTACGCGATACATTGCGGCATTGTGATCCACACGTGAGGAAGTCATTCTGGCCCACCGTCAAATTCCGCCACATTTTTGAATTCACCAACCTGTTGGCTGCGATTGGTCCTGCGCGGCTGCTACGACCTCTATAGGATTGGCTCAAAACGTCAACATGGCGGAATACGACGGCGTCCAAAATAGCCGAGGTCCAAAACCTGGCGGCCAGCGACAAGTCTCCGGCCCCAGCGACTGCTTCCGGCAAAAGCACAGACTTTCGAGATCCGTTACACGGAGGTAACCAGTCGCTGGGGACCGAATTCGGACGCCACCTACATAAGCGAGCACCCTACGAGTCGTTCCTTTCACCGCACTGCACGGAGTCGACGAGACGGGAGTGTGGATACCGACGCGGCCGCGCGTATGTCCTCCGCACGGCGGGCACAGCGTTCGTTCATCAGCGAGGCCAACGACGAATACGCGTCCACTCCCGCTAATTGCCTCGCTCAGGCAGGTCACGCACGCAGACAGGCCCCGGTCATACGCGCGGCTACCACCCGCGGCCCAACGGGTGGAAGCGTGCACTCCACTGCCCCTCGTCTCTCCGAACGCGGGGGGGGGGGGGGGGGGTGCCTAGAGCTGACGTGGCAGCCGGCAAACGCGCTTTCGGGCCCCCGAACGTCACCGCACCACCGGAGCTACGACCATTACGAACGACGGCAGCAGCCCTGGAAAGCTTCGCCTGGCGCTGCTGCGTTTGTGGCTTGTGTGTACTGTGGGCTCGTCACGTTTGCACGGAGGGCTTCGGCGCTATTTACGTGTACTCTTCGCGGAGGTCAGCTCGAGAAAAAAACTCGCGAGACGAACGCGTAGACGTTCGCCCGGACACGCTGGTTAAACCCGCGGACCACCCAAGAAGCCCGAGCACGGCGAAATCAAATGCATATTATTAAAGTCTGGGGTTCTACGTGCCAAAACCTGCACTCCGATTATGAGGCACGCCGTATCGGGAGGACTCCGCGTTAATTTCGACCACCTGGGGTTCCTACACGTGCACCCAATGCGCACGGTTTCTTTCTTTCTTTCATTCTTTTTTTTTTTTTTTTGCATTACCACCGATATGCGGCCGCCGCGGCCGGGATTTCGATCCCGCGCGCCCCTCGGGCTCAGTAGCGCAACACTACAACCACTACGCCACCCCGGCGGGTTGCTACGCATGCCGTGTGCTCGCTTGTTGAGGTGCGCTACCATACGCCACAAATGAAGAGGCGAGCCTCAGCTGCGAGCGGCAATCGTTCCCGTCTCCATATCGGCGACCCCGCAGTCGAATGGCGCCAGGTCCGGGAAACACCCCGAGTGCCTTCGTGCACAAAGCTTCCGCCGCAATTTCCGCCCTCGTATCACCGGCGCCGCAGGTTCTACGTTGCGAGGCTAACGGACGTCCGTACTCCCATGGAACGGGCAAAGAACACACACACACACACGCACGCACGCACGCACGCGCACACACACACACGCACACACGCACACACACACACACACACACACACACACACACACACACACACACACACACACACACACACAAGCAAACAAAGAAACAAAAATCAAATGCGTATCGGTAGCTACGTTGCTTCGCCGATGATCACAAAGTCGCGTGTCTGCCACGATCCAGCGGCGTGCAATAAAACGCCTGTGGCGATATAAGGACGCACGCAAAGAAGAAAAAGCACAGATTTTCAAAGAAAAAGAAATATAAACTGTCCCCCACTCCGCCCCCGCTGTGACCCCGGCCAACCCCTTGCGCAGCCGAAGTGTGGCTTTTTGACGTAAAACCACATTTATTCTTAAAACTGTACAATCGAGCACATCCCAAAGTCTTAGCATAGCTGCAGCGTGCAACATTACAGAAAGGTTGCCGCTTGAAGTACAACGAACGTGGCCAGTTTGCCGCAACGATCTCGAAAAAAGAAAAGAAAAATGAAACTAGGAAAATCGTTTCCATAATGCCCAACTAAGTTTTTTTTTTTTTTTTAATGTCTTGCACGTCTGAAGCATCTTGAAGATAACGATACACACCCTAGCATATTGCAGCAGGAGGGCGGGTTGGCTAGTATTCGTGGTACTCTGGTTTTCCTTCGTTTTTGTTCGCGTTGCTTTTGCGCTGTTACCAAAAGTACAATGGATAGTAATATTGTAGTCTAGTGAAGGCACTTCTTTAATTTGGGTATCAAGAACTTTATTTAGCAAACCCAACTGCTCTGCATTAAGTGTTAAGTATACTTGATAACATTATCTTGGGTCCGTGTGCACGCCACCGCGGTCCCAGTGAAATGCAGCGAAAGGCTGGTGTTGAAATGTCCCTCGGACACAGAATGAGGGCTGGCGACCAAGCATTTCTCACTGCCGACTACGTTCCACAGTTTTGCGCTTTCGGAACTGGAATTCCACTTAGACGAGAATGTCGCGGCATAAACCGCCAGTCCTCTTTGCGGGGAGCAAAGCTAGGGTCTGAAAACTTCCCGGTCGCCGTCGCAATTTAGCTGTCATAACTGCATCAGTGGCAGTGCCGTCCAAGGGCACACGAAAAACGCCCTCGCGTAGCGCAAGCCGCAGTGCAAAAGAAAAGCCACCGTAAGTGCACTTTCAGGAATACGGGCAACACCCTCGCTGCTATACTCGTAGAAGGAAAGAGAAAATTGCGAAGTAAACAGCGAAGTACTTCACGCCAATGCAGGCATTTCTGGCGACGTGGCGAGCCTTATTAGATAAAATGCACGAGTAGGGCATCTTCCACAGAACTGCCGTTTTCCACGCGGTAGTTACGTGCAGCGCGTGGTCGAGCCAGATATCGCACGGAATGCACGGCGAAGGAGGGGAGGGGGGGGGGGGGCACGAATGCGCTTTTTTTGCAGAAGTGTTGCTTTCGGCGCGGTAGTTACGTGCAGTGCGCCGTCGAGGCAGTGTCCGTGACGCGAAAGTAAGGCGAGCGCATAACCGGGCAAGGAGATGTCCCGCATAGCGGCACTGCACTGCCGCACAACGTTACCCGCCCCAAATGCCCGAAAGGAGTTTAAAAAAAAAAAAAAACGCCGACAGGGCGGCGGCGCAGTTTGTAAGCGCGGTGTTGGCTCGAGATAAAAGTCGTTCACCCCCGGAGAACGGCACGAAAAACTCGGCAGCGAAAGACGAGAGTGTCCTGACAACGCCGACTTCCCCTCAAGTTTTTCTTCCACTCTTAGTTTAAACTTGGAACACGCATATGCACTAGCTTACGTCCGTCCCCCCCCCCATTTATCTGGACACCTTCAAGAGACGGCAGGGTGTAGCAACAACGCGGAACTCTAACCTCGCAGAAAGCGCGCAATAAAAAAAAAAAAGAAAAGCCTACTACGCGATCTTTCCCAGGAGATCATTGCAAGGTTCGTTACAGCGCAACACAAAACGGGGACAAACGGAAGGTACAAAACGGCGGCGACACAGCGCCTGGCGTCTCCCAGGAGGTGCCCGACTGCCGCACGGAATTGTCGCGGTGTCAGCGCCGTAGTGTTCCACGACATTGCGCAGACCGTCGTATCCGACGAAAGCAGACAGCGGGAAAGAAAAAAAAAATTGACGACGGAAAGAACGCAACGGAGGCCGCTGCCATTCCCAAACTCCCGCACCCGACCCGGCGAACTGCGCACGTACCCGACCAATTTCGGAGCGCGCTTCGCCACGTCGCCGGCGTGCCGTGCGGAGAAACTCAACCGCGGAGAGACGATGACGCACTTCCACGCGGCACCTGTCTCGCAATCTTTTCCCGAAAACTCCAGAGGGAGGCATTTTCGATGCAGCCGAGCGAGTCGGCGGAAGCGAGGCAGCGGAACCGAAGAGGCGCTGGAGGGTGCCACAGCTACGGTGCATGCGCAACGACGGGGAGACTGTTGTGGCCAGGCGCGCATAAGTGTGACCAGCGTGCAATCCGAGAGTGACTGAGACGCGGCAGCGAGGCTTACGTCGAGCGTGGTGGCGGTGCAGTAGTTTCGTAAGTGCAGCACGCAGAGGAAAGAGCACGCAAGATCCAACTTGGGTGTAGCTGCGACCGAAACTTCGTCGAATGTTCTTCGCTCTTTAGAAAATTTATACCCGAAGGATGCTTCGTGTCCCGTGGCTAACACCCTTACGTTTAGGGCTACGGCGATGGCATAAATAGATAGTTTTAGATGACGGGACGCAGGCGGCTTGCGTAGGCAAGAACTAGGGGCCACGGTACTGCGCATGCGCAGGGCCCTACGTATGAGTCTGCGCATGCCCGGTAAAGTCGCCCCCGTTCTTGCGTACGCAAGCCGCTTGCGTCCCCTGAATTAAAACTATTATCTCAACTCAGAATGCAAATAGAGGCCACGAGGCCCACGTACAGGTCTCTCCTCTCCTGCGTCAGGGCATCCAGGCTAGTTCAAGGCTATGGAAATTATATTGTACACGACTGCGAGGTCTGAAGTGCTCATAGTTGAATTCTGACCCCACGATACAAGGGGACCTTGAGGCCCTGTCAACAACACTTTCAGAGGCTTGACAAAATGGCGAGTAAGTACGAATCCACTGATACAGAGACATTTTCCTAAACAAAGCTTTGTTATCGACCCCCCTGCGAGTTTTCGTGTAAGCGCATTCTACGCGTTCGCCGAAGTCGCCCAATGAAAGCTAGAGAACATGAACGAATCGAACCGTGCAGGCGTCAGGTGTGTCACGGCTTCGAAGATACGGCGCAAGAGCACCAATGAAACCGGAAACCGCGCGATAAAACAGATTTCATTCGTCTTCCGCCGTTTTCCGTGACAGGATGAGATTTGGTAAAGGTAGAATGCCACCTCAAGGAATGGTCGACGTACGACAACGAGCAACCCAAACCCGGGCGCCAGGAACAATACCAGGGATAACGCGCACTGGCGCCAAACATACGCGAACGTTTATTAGCTAAGCTGCACGCAACTAGAGATCGCCTAGTGACGCTTCACCGAAAACACACGCGTTCTCTGCAACGACCAACCTGGTCTTGCATTCATCGCAAAGCGATTCGCAAGCTACAGCCGCACAATAAGGTACACAATTGTTTCTACTGGTAGAACTACTTACAATTCTTCGAGAAGCGGAACTTGATTACTCGATTAGAGGAGGCCACTAGCACCGAAACAGTCGACGTCAGCGTGAGGTCAGGGATTACGCTCAAGTTTGGCACGTCTTAACGCTGGTAAGGTCCCTAAATATTGACCCAGTCTTTCCCGACTCTTGTGAAAGTAGCTCTCAGGATCACGTAGACGTTGTCAAAACAGGTCGAGAGGAACTGGTGCATAAACTTTTGGCGTGGCGTGACGAACTGTTTTTCGTTTACCGACATTTCTTCCCTAGCACTGCTTCTGAAGACGACAAGGCAGCTTTATTTCGTATTCCGCTGGTGTAACCTGTGTAACCTACCAAGAAGGAGCAAGATTTCCATGCAAATTGCGTTCGGTATGTTGTTAAAAAAATGGTTAATTCGGCACCAGCTTCCCAGAGGTACGTGAATCGATAAAATCGTGATGAATCTCATTTGCGCACCACTTGGAACGAGGACAAGGGGACAATCTCCACCAGCGCGCCCCGCTTCTCTTCTCGGAGGCCACGCGCACACTTCTTGAAACTGTCAACTCGTCTTAACTGTAGTCACTCGACTTCCTGCCATTAAAACCAGACGAAAGTTAGCGCTTGTGTCTGGTCGTCCCGCAGTCCTCGTTCCAAACGGTGCACAAGTAACACTGATCACGAATTGTAATCAACTAGCCCAAACCAGTATGCTTCTACAATAAAATCGACAACGCGCACCCCAGTCGACCCACATTACGTTAGCAATCTCACTGCCGAGCTAGAGGAGGAGGAGGAGAAAAAAATAACCCTCACTCCGCGCCGTGAATTGAAAGAGCTCGACGACAGAGGCGAGTTACGCACTGGGAAGCGGGTGCTCTGCACCCGAGAGAGAGATAGAGAGTCTCGCGTGAAAAGACGAGCGACATTCGCGAAACGGGCCGGACCGCGGAAGAATGCGTGCGCAATTAGGAGGGAGCCGTGCCAGACCATCGCGCGCTAATGACGAGGGCAAAGCGACCATCAACGGCCGAGCGAGAGACTCATCACAACAGCGCGCGGCTTCGTCACAGCCGCCAGAGAGCGCTGTCGAAGAGAAACACAAGAGCGCCGGTCGCGATCACTCGGGTGATACCAACCACCGCGCAATTAACTCGATGTTCCCAAAGCCGGCCCGCCGCTGCCCGGTGGAGCTGGTGCGATGGAAATGCGCCGAGCGAGTTAGTTCAGAAAGTTGCGACCGCCACGATGACGTGCCGTTATACTGCGCGGCAGCTTTATAACCCGCGCCAAGCACATGGCCTGCACACGCTGCGTTCGTATGCCTGGGCTACAGAATGCTCAGTTACGCGTTTGTTCTGGAGAATCAATCAGTCGTGTAATTAAGCACGGAAGTACACATAAACGGCACCCCCTCATATCATGTCGTAGTGTTGGTTATAATTGAGGAAGCCGCATTTATTCGGAATACGTTTGTTTCTTTAAAAAGAAAAAGGCCACAACGTGTTTGGACGAGCCTTCGACGACACTGAATACGCGCATGGGCAGATATTCACGGCACGTACGACATGCTTACGGACTGTACTAAGGCTAAAATGCGCAAGTTACACCACTGAGTAGTGTTCCGCATAGTTTCCGCGCCGCACCCCTTCGCGTATAGTTCAGCATTTACAAGCACTGCGCCGGGCGGAAAAACACACACAAAAAAAAAAATCACACCGAAACTCCTCTGGGAGTCGCGTAACTATGCGTAAGCATTCCGACACTTGCTCATCGCCACGCAGCCTGGTGTCATTATCAGTGAAACTTGATCAGACCAGTATAGGAGACAGCACTTCGGCGACACGAACTGATGCGGACGGCGGCGCAAAGTGAATCGATGACGCAGGCAAACTACTGCGAGTGGAGGCGCCAGGTGCGCCGATGACGCTCCGACCATTATAAGCCGTTATCGCGCTTCAGCGCCCTATCCATCCGCGTCGAACCATCGCCAAACGTCCTCCGGCGGCGGCTGCGTATGGCGCGGCCGCAGGGGGAGGGGGCCTGTGCTCTCGCCGCTTAGTTCGCGTTGAAGCGAGGGGCAGCACGAATGTCAATTCGCTCGATGCTACTGGCCCTATCTTGAAAGCGATTGCCCTACGTGACGGACGGACGGGCTTCCTCGCAGGGTATGCGTAGAAACTTTTACGTATTTAAAAAGAATACCGCTGCGTGGCGGAGTCTGCTTTTGGTTGCGACCACCTCTGAAGACGTTTCATTCCGAGGCACCCAATGCGCTCCAACGCCACTGACGCTTGCATTCTAGAATGCGGAAGCGAAGAAAATAGTCCCGACTCCCGTCACGTCTCTGACAGCGCTCCCGTCACCGTGGGCGTACTCAGCCTTTCGCCGCCATACGCAGCACGGCACCGCCTCGGGCACATGCCACAACGACGAGTGACCGTCGGGAAGAGAGCCATACACACATGCACGCAAATGAACAGAACGACATAGAAGAGGCCGATGTGTAGGGAAAGGGGGCGGGGGAGGGCGGCAGCAGAGGTGCCGCCGCGAAGTGTCAACGTCAGCGTTGCTTGGCGCGCACTTGGCGGACCCGAGCACAGGCGGTCTCGACGGGACGAGGCGCGCGGCGAGAATAGAAGGGAACGAGGGAAGAAGGGCCCAGTGGCGAGGAATGCGCCAAGAGCGAGAGACGCGAACAACAAAAGAAAAACTGTTGCCAAGTGGCAACGCGGACGGCCTCTCAGCTCGGGCGCACGACTTATAAAACACCGCCGAGGATGAGACAACCAGCGGTTGGGAAAGGACCGGGGAGCGCGCGCGCCCAGTGGCGAAACCGGCATGGTGGGGGCAGTCGCACAGAGACCCCACCTGTGCCGGGCCGGAGCTGCAGTACCAAGATGGATGAGAAATCCGCGCACACAAACACAAAAGGGCACACGAAGATGGGTGTCGGGTTCCCGGAGTGGATACAGGGTAACACATTTGCTGCGCAAGGTGAGGGCAGCGGAAGAGCGCGAGGTTTATTTTGTCCCGAGTTGAGTAAGTCTTACCGGCGCAAACGCCGACGCGCGACACGGAGATGTTTTCAATCCTCAGATTCGCGAGAAATTTTGGCAACGACCATAGCACGAGGTCTGAGGAGGTGGTGGCATTCCCGGACGATCCATTTCGGGGACCACTTTTTGGGGGATTTCGCAGGACCAGAATCGGACGCGTCGCGGCGCCCACGGGCGACAGCTTTCCTGGAGTAATGTAGCAAGACAGCGCCCTCGGCATCGTACCGAGTATGCTGTCGCCCGAGAACGCCGGTGCGTCTGGCGCTGACGTCGCGCCGGACGCACCTCGCGAAGGTGTAGCTCGCGAAGGTGAAGGTATCCCCGAAAGTGACCGCCCGAAAAATGAGGCCTCTGAGCTTCATTGAGAAGAGGTAGTTTGCGCAGTCGGGAACGAGCAGCGAACTATCAGTTGCAGCCCAGGCAACCAATACATTGTAGCGTTAATCTCTGCTACTGTCACCGTTTGTACGACGGCAACGGTCGGTATTCTTCGAAAATTGGATTGGGTGTTTTGATCTCTCATACGACGAGCATCCGTCCAATCCGGAGAAGCCGGCAGCTACGGACGACACGGATAACTTGTCACCACCTCCGACGCCGGTTCGATCTGTCAGATTTGGAGATCCAGTACGTCCAACACTCGGCAACGAAAGGCATGTACGAAGGACGACAGTAAAGCGGAAGTAAGAAAGAATGGCGACCGAGTCATGGGCTTTCCGAGTCGCGAGCGATTCCTTCTTGGGTGCATGCAGGCGATACACGGTGACAACATGACACCAGACGCGCTAACAAATGCATCAGGAAGTGTTTGGGCTGCCGCGCTCACGGCGAAGAAGCGATGCGGCGCCAAAAGAACAAGCTGGCTGTAGTATAGTTAGGTGGACGCAAGCCAACCTAAACGGTGCGAACACGAAGCGACAAAGTGTGTCGAAGCATGCGTCACAGAGAGAGAGAGAGAGAGAGAGAGAGAGAGAGAGAGAGAGAGAGAGAGAAAGAAAGAGAGGCGCGGAAGCAGTGGTAGTGGAGCGCTACAGAAAAAGAAAAGCGGAGGCAGGAGCGGATCCGGCAATCGAGAGAGAGAGAGGAGGGTTCGCGAGGGCTATTTTTGAAATGGAAAAATAGCTGGAATGGGGCGAGCAGCGAGCGCGTGTACCAAACACTACGGAGCCTAACCCCGCCTCCCCTGGGCCGTTCCGCCGAACGACAGACCTCGAGATGTCGTCTCGGCTGCGAGAGAGATCGTATTTGAAACAGCGAAAGCACCCGCGCAAACGAAGAGCGCCCGCCAAACAAAAAAACAGGAACTTGTGCGCGGCGGCAACGAGACTAGGATTCCGGGGCGAAGAGCCGCGGCCAGCAAGAGAGACGGGCCCGGCCAAAAGCGTTCACACGGAGCGCGTTTAGCAAGCTCGTTACAGAGAATCTACAGAAAAAGAGAACCGATGTTTATCTAAGAAATGTGCGGAATGAATACACCGTGAACATTCCCACCATTCTTTTTCGATTAATCTCCACCGATTTGATCAACAAACCCATTTGGGCACGCACCACAAATGAGCCGAAAAAAGAAGACTAAGGGAGCTAAACAAATGTCGTTTTCCTAAGGAAAGACTATAGATATTACATAGCTGAGAGGAATGTACTTGAGAAATCTAAGCAACTCTAGTCAGTCTAGAAACTAGTGTCATGAGGGCGGCGAACTACTTTTACTTCGTTTCGTTTATTGTAACGTTAAGTGACCGTAGATATTGCATAAGGGGAGATTCTGTCATCCTTGGTAGGGGCCATGATGATCTCCTTATTGTTCGAATTTTTAACGCGAATAGCACTCTAAGCTTACTTCAGGAACTTTTGTCATTGTGTATGTGCGCGAATCGACAACTTCCTGCTCAGGCTACTGCCAGGAAAAATGGAACTCGTTCGAGTAACTTGTGATGAGACTTGAGATACTTGCGACTTGTGATGATGCGCTGAGAGACTTGAGAGATGTGCCAGAAAAGACGACTTACACTCCCACCACTACATAACAAACATCATCATTAAAATATCTACCAATAATGAATTTCCCATCGCCGACTTACATACGCATCACCGCTTGGATGCTAATCGCATTACCCTGGATAATAATCTACAAAGGATGCGTTAAGCCCCCCGCCTTCATTTTTTTTTTTTTTTTTTTGAGCATGTGTACTTTGAGTAACACCAGGGCAGCGTCCGGTTACATCCCGCTCCTGTGCTCGGAGCTGGCGAGAGGGGAGATACGCACGGGGCTCGCTAGCAACGGCTTCTCCCGCTCGTCCCGGCGCTACTTTTAGAGGAAGCGCCCGGCGACCGTGACGACAGCACGTACGTAGTAAGAGACGAGCGACGACGACGCCGGCGACTGGAGACAATAAGGGTGACAGAGATCGCACGGGGGCGGAAAGCCCTCGTTAGGCGCACATCGCCGGAACCACTCGAACGCACCCCGCTTTCTGAATAACGAGCGGTAGGTTAACGACCGACGGCTCCGAAGCAGATGGACTTAGGGGTGGCGCGCGTGACTGCTTGCTCGAAGTGAACGGGAACAACAGGAAGTTGGTTCAATTTACCAAACGATGCCCGATACAGCGCGCAAAGCGCGTACTGCGCGAACATTAGGCGATCGCTCCGTTGTGGGCCGACGACCGCACGACTTGGGCCGAAACAGAGGCCCGGTTTATCAATCGATCAGCGACGAATAACATCGATACACGCACACTTTGCGTCAACCTGCAGGTCGCTGTTTGCGAAGGCCGTGGGAAGATCGCGGAGTGAACGGCTCGCCTTAGGTACAGGGGGCCTCACCATAGGGGACGCTGACGGTCAGGCGTACCAAAACGCAAACGCCGCCTTGGAGACGCTATTGCAGAAAAAAAAGACTTACCAATGAGCTCTGCTCACACTGTACACACAAGGCTTATGTGATTCACTCAAACAGCTCCCACGGCACAACAAGCCGCGCATAGACTGGCCACTGGCAGCATATAGACTGGCCACCAGCAGCATATGATGGTCGATTGGAACCGTTAGTAAACTGCTTCAGCGGCAACGTGCGGTACCCTGAGGCCTGCCGCCCACCAAAAATAATATGCGATTGCGAGGAGTAACCGAAGCCGCGAGCAAGCCTAGCGGTCGCACGCAACAGGAAGGGAAGAGACCGGATATCGCGCGCTCTTCTCACTCCTACGGAGGCGGCGCGGTTCCTTCAGCGTCGAAAATAGCAAGCAACCGGAGTACACACACACGCGCGTACCTCGGCACGTCGGCCCATCCGTCTCTGCTGCACACACGCGCGCGCGCACCACAAAGCGGTCCATTGAGAACGGGGGCCATCCCCGCCCGCCGCAAGCACCTAAGAACTCGCCGCGTTTGCCCCCGTCTCGGTTAATTTCTCTCTCTCCCCCCTCTCCACATGCCAGCGCACGCATCGAAACCAAACAGAGCGCACTGGAAGGGCAATAATTGAAGATGACGGAGCAGCTCGCGCGCGCGCTACTCCGTCAATGCGCGGTAGCACACCAGCGGTCTCTCATTCGCGTTCCTTCTCCGTTTCGAGCGCAATTAACCTCAGCGTAAACACGGGGAAG
The DNA here is from genome assembly GCF_050947875.1 of Dermacentor variabilis. Classification (NCBI taxonomy): domain Eukaryota; kingdom Metazoa; phylum Arthropoda; class Arachnida; order Ixodida; family Ixodidae; genus Dermacentor; species Dermacentor variabilis. Next base: position 161,196,113 of record NC_134574.1, on the reverse strand, counting down.
GCGAGCTAGGCCCCCGGCGGACTTCGCCTCAATGCGGCGCCATTTCTTTGGCGCGCTACTTTCCCTGCCTGTTTGTGTTCCGACAAAAAGCGGCGGCGGAAGCGTTCGACGCCACGCGCCAGTGGCAGCCCCGCCGACGCTATCTATATTTACACAACCAAAGGCGAAGATGACGCGGTGGCGTTGTTTTGAGGCGGTAAATTACCGCACGCTCCCCCTCCCTCCCCCCCGCCCACCCTACTTCCACCTGTCAACCAGTCACGACCTCCCTTTTCCGATGACAGGAGCCAGCACTTCAGTCGATTTCCTCGCTTATTTTTTTTTTTTTCGTTTTGGTCGATCGCGGGACCTCCAATCTCAAACGAGTCTGCAAGCCGGCTGCTCAACGCCAAGAAAGAGGGGAAGGGGGCTCTTGCTTCGCTGAACAGCAACCGTGCTCCACCACGCAGGGGGCGCTCTCGTCGCATCACGCAGGCGTGCGACGCGTATAACTGGATCTGCCCCGGTGTCATCGACCAAGACGCAGTTTCGTTTAAGCGCCGACGCAACCTTGTATAAACCATGGCGGTCATTAAGTGTTTCCGACGCTCGCAGAACCTGCGTCGTAGGTCTGAAATGGACGCCGACCAATCTAGACAGCGATAAATTGCGCCACGCAGGCGTTTTAGGCCAATCAAAGGAAGCCCGTAGCAGCCGCGCAAGTCTATTACAACTGACAACGTGGCGGAATTCGGCAGTCTCCACAATGGAAAACGGCCTACAGAGTTCGGGAGCACTAAGAACTTCCACGCGATCTGACGTATCGATCACGTGTTAAGCCGACTCGTTGGGGTTCCCATTTTACTGCGCGAAATTCCGCCCTAGTTCTTTCGTTCCTCCACGTTTGAAGCAATCATTTCGCTTTTCTCCCGGGAAACGGCCGAGCACCGACGCAGCCCATCCCACTGATGGCCCCGCGCGCAAAGAGCGACTAAATACCGACGGTCAGCGCCGACGCCAATGCTGCCCGATGCACCCCTCTACGTAAATGCTCTAAAAAAAAAAAGTAAGAAACACGAAATGGAGGAAGCAAATGTAGCAGAACCCAGTTACGGTACGGTGGTGATGGGAGACATGGCCCAAACCCCGAGGGCGCCGTTTTTATCGCGCTAATGACGCGAACACGCCACGACGCTGCCGAGAAGGGCGAAGCAAACGGAGGGTGAGAGAGAGTCTCTCGAGAACCCGCAAACAGCTAGTCGGCGGGTTGTGTGAAACATGAACAGAAGAGACGCGGCCGAGAGGGGGGAAACAAAGGGGCTCGTTGGGGACGAGGAGGGAGGCGGGCTAATTAAGCGCGCACGTCGACCGAACCACGCAGACTGAAGGAGCGTCCTCATTTACCACGAAGTTTTCGCTTATTTTTCTTCTACCCAACGCCCTCCCACAGCTCAAGTCGCCAAGGCATTAGATCGCCTAACATCACTGCAAAATTAGGAAGAAAGAAAGAAGGAAAAGAAAGAAGGCCGGACCGAGAAGAGCGGCCTTAAAGATGCCGCAAAGCCGCTTCTTTTGCGGTGCAAGCGCAGGCCGCCTTTATCGCAGGAGGCCGCAAGAAAGTATAGTGCGACGACCCGGCAGTCTCTCGTTGGCCCTCGCTCCCTTGCGCGACCACAGTGGCAAGGATTAGCTCCAGAGCAGGGCCATAACGAGCTCCATTAATCTTTAGATTCTTCCTTTTCTTCGGAGAGGCAGATGGTTTTGAGCGGAGCGGTCAAGCCCGAAGCGAGGTGATAAAATGCTTAAGTCACGAACAAGGGGTAAACGGAGGAGGGAAATTGTTCGGAAGGTGGCAGCTTCGACATAACAGCTTCGAAAGGCTTAATTTGTGCCCTCAGACATATGTTAACGAAACATCCAACTTCAAAAACTAACTCGGGGCAGTACTTTTGTTAGGTTAAATTTAGCTTCGCATTCTCCTTTCCCGTCGGTTCGCCGACGACACGTCGAGATTCGATAAAAAAAAAAAAAAAAAGAAAAATAAGACGGAAAAATAGCGCCTAGGGCGCGACCCAAGTTGTTACTCTGCACGCTATTTCAGTCTAGCGACGTGAAAGTAAGGCCTACAACAGCATGTCCTTCCAAACAGGCGACATTGCAGCGCAAAGCAGCAGCAGCTGCAGCCAAACCAGGGGCAAAACCGCAGAACAACTCGCGCCAAGCAGCCCAGCAGTAAACATTGGCCGCGGCCACCGCAAACAACTGTGGCTGGCGACGCTAAGGTGGGCCTTGTGTGCCGAGACACACTCTACTAGCGTGCAAGCACTCCACATGCCCCTCTTTTTTTTTTTTTCTTAAATGAGAAACCATTGTATGTCTCGTTACGCCAAAATCCGTCGGCGTAACCGAAAGATGGTGCCAAAAATTGCCAACGGCGCGAAGACTAAAAAAATAAAACAAGTGAAAAAAAAAATCCTCGAATCAAGTAAATTAGTGGCTTCAGCACGCTTCACCGAGGCCACTCTGGCTGCACGGTTCCGGCTGACTAAAAGTGTGCCTAGTACGAGCGCTCGCGAGCGTTCTCCATAACGTTCCCCGGTCTAGAAACGGTATAATGCTTTCGCATTCCCACATCTTAAGTGTGTCTACCGAACGTTTCTTTTTTCTCTTTCGTGCGTGCTCAGTGGCACCCGAACGCCAACAACCATGGCAACCGCGAAAGTACGAGCCCGGGACGCACTGTCCCCGCCCGGATCATTCGTCGGTCAACCTCGCCGTCGTCGCGCGGCGGGCCTCAATCAGCGAAACCGAGGTCAATCGATGAGGGCGACCCCTCCGCCTCCGACTATTAACTGCTGCACGTCGCACACAGAAAAAAGGAGGAGGAGGAGGAGGAGGAGGAGGAGGAGGAGAGAGCGACTAAGCACAATGCTCGGCTAATGAAAAGGGCGCGACATGCTTCACCAAAACGCCCGTGCCCCATGTATACACAAAGCGTGTTGCCCCAATTGCGACACAGGGACCGTTGGTACAATCCGCCTTTCTTCTCGCAGCACACGCGAAAGAAAGAAAGCAAACATCAAAGCGACATGGCGCAACAAACGACCGCGCACGCGAGAGCAGTTCTCTGCTCTGTCGCACCGGGCTAGATGAAATGCGCTCGCGCCGATAAGCGCGGACATGCGACAGAAAGAGAAAAAGGCAACGTCGCAGAGTTTACGTTCTCGTTACGGAGATGGGTAAAGGGGGACGTGCACCCAAAACACGGTACACAAGCGGCGGAACGCCGCAGCCCAGCGGAAATCGACCCCGCGACCTCGCACTCGGCGACAGAACGCCACATCCGTGCTGACGCCCGCCCACCACGGCAGACCGACGTGAACTTGGCATTCAAGCAGCGTGAACGACCACAAGCAGCGAAGTCACCAACACAGTTTCGGCGTCGTCAAGAGCACTGCGACGCTGGGGGTACGGGCGCATGTCGAAAGCCGGCCGACGTGGAACCTTTGTCGGAAACTTGTTCCTTGTTGTTGGCTGTTGGTTGATAAAAGTGCGTATCCGGCACTACAAGAAAGCGGTCGCTATTGGAAATACGATTCACGATCGCCGCCGGCGATGGTCACCGTCGGAAACGCAACAGAAGTTCCAGCGTTGACAGCAACACTAAGATTCCAGGACATTTCGTATCACCACACGGAGACGCGTAAGGCTGTGCGGTATTACGGTAATCCGCTGTGCGTGCATGCACCACTTGCATTCTTGTTATTCCGTGCGTTACACCTCGAGGTAACGGCTGAAACCCACTACTCCATCGTACGAGCACTTGCGCGAATTAATACCGCGTTGGATACCGCACGTTATCAAAAAGGTCACGTCCAGAGCGAAGCTTCCCGCACCGTCTCTGCTAAAGAAAGATCGCCGGCAGACCACGAGCGTTTGCCACGACACGACGTCATTACATATTCCAACGGGCCGGCTTTATCAGCCCAAGGTCTCCCGCACGCTGCCAAGTGCTGCTGCTGCTACTCGGATCATTATCCGCTATCGCAAGCTGGATCTCTTGTCTGCGAGTGCCTCGCCGGCGCGCGCGCTGCAGACGCTGCCACTTCAACGGGATACAAATGGCGGCCGAGATGAGAGTGGCTACAGCTGCAGCCGCTCTTATCTGGACCGCCATTTGTATCATCTGTCTATACGACCTACGTGCACGCGTACACTGGCTACATGCCGGCGCGGCACAGCAAGAGGATGCGATGGAACACCCAATAACACGCGAAATGTCGACACAGCCCGTCTACAATGAGAGAAGAAAAAAAAAAAAAGCGGCTCGTCGCTCATATATATTTTCATATTACGCAAGCACAAACGTTAATTACACGCCCAAGTACTATAAGCGCAAGAATGCACAAAAATGACACCACGTTCAATCCAGAGTTGCCGAAAAAGAAGCAGTGCCGCGTGCCGTATCGTGCGGATCGAATGACGTGAAGAAATAGATGCTTTCGAGTGATACGCATTTAAGTGGGAACACGGCTCTAGACTTCGTGTTCTTTTGAATGTGGACTTGTAAAGTCCTTTCCCATTTACTAGCTATACTCCAGAGAAGTTAGAAACGAGATTATTAAATGAGTAATCACATTCGACAAAAAAAAAAAGAAAATAAATAAGCCCAGCCGCAAGTCCCAAGTGCTCGCTTTCGATTAATTAAAGAATATCTACGTACAAAGTACACTACAGCAAGCGGTAGAAATGTATCGAAAGGGAAGAGTTACTGACAGCGTCTCGTCTGTCCCCGGGGACAGACTAGTGGCCCAGTAAAAAATTTTTTAAATGCCACCAGACCGCGCTACAAGAGGAACAATACCAAGTTATCGACCCCTTTTTTCGCAAAGATAGAAACCAAATAGCTGGCTCGTAACAATTTTTTTTCGCGACTTTTATAAAACAGGTTTATTATACAGGAAAAAAACCGATACAGCTCCCACCGCACGCCATGCCGCACGCCGCTACCACGGAGCGGACTATGTATTAGGTCGGAACGAAGCGGACCGGTTGGCAGAACTCGCAATATTCCAACGCGGCAGCCACGACGAAGCATAATATACAGTGGGTATTGAGAAAAATGAAATAAAGAAGAAATAAAGCTCATAGTGTTGCCAGCAAGCATGCATGTGCATAATTTCCTGCGCACTTTACCGAAGAGAGAGAGAGAGAGAGAGCAGTGAGAAACGAAATCAGACGGGTCTTCAGAGCGGCGACAAGCTGAAAAGTGGCGGATCTTCCAAGAGAATGAGCGGACTGTCAGTTGCCTTCCACACGTAGTAAAATTTATCGGACGCACATAGGAAGAAAGACCTGTGAGGGTTGTGCTGGCGAATCAACGAAAGGGTGCACAGCAAGAAAACGAAGAAGCGACTAAACGCAGAGCGGGCCGACATATCAGCGCGGGTGGGTGACGCGGACGCCAGAGAGAGAGAGAGAGAGAGAGAGAGAGAGAGAGAGAGAGAGAGAGAGAAAGAGAGAGAGAGAGAGATGGGGGTGCAGCATTTGCCGATCCTGTGGGCAGCGAAATATGGCTTCTCGACAAGCGATGGGCTCGGGGAGCATATCTACAGAAACAAACGAAAAGACGCTATTAAAAAAAAAAGATGACACTGCTAAATTATGTTTCGGGACAGAATAACGCAATATGAAGGCCAGACACGGTAGGGAAGTATGAGGGCAGAAAAGTAGAACGGATAGATCACATGGACAAGACAGAGGGCGACACATCGGGGAAAAAAAGTAATAAGGTGAAGATAACTGCAATTACTGAGATCCTTGAATCCACAGTCGGCTGTGAGAAGCAGAAAAACTGTCACAGAAAGTGAAAGAACCCGCTAAGCAGCTGAGCGTGTTCTCGCCTTGTCCCTCGACGGTCGCAGAACTTGACCACCGACCACAAGCCACGGGGGATCCCCGAGTTACATCTGCGTCACGGCACTCACGCGACGTTAAGAGGATAAGGTGGGGTCCTGCGAGCGGATTTTCGCTGCCAACCGCGAGCTTTGGAAGCAAGATCATTAAGGAAAAGCTGAAACCTACACTACACCCCACACCACCATGCGCCGTGTCTGTCACCAGCATGGCGAGAGGTAAAAAAAAGAAAGAAAAGCCACATATGTACTACTATATGGAGCGGAAAAGCCCGACGAACGACCAGCATACTCCACCCCACGGACGAAGCCGTGTTAGTTCGAGACAAATTACCCGGAGGCTTACGTTCCAGAAATAGGTCATCACACGCACAGAAAGCGCGTTTCCAGCCACCGCTAGAAAAAGAAAATTCACCCAGGATTACGATACTCCCTAATGCGAAATTTCTGCGCAGCTCTGTACGTGTTCTATTGTGCAATTTACTACGCGCGATTTATTACGTATTTAGTACGTGCAATTTATTGGCTGGCGCGGAGAATCTATCTCGTGAGGCCGGCTGCAAACGGAGCGAAGCGTTGCAAAACAAGTAGGAGTCAAGCACTGCGATAGCGGGTAGATATTAGATAGTAGATATTCGACGGCGAGCGTCGAATATCTGATCTGCGGGTCAAGCGCGTCGTCATTTTTATAATGCGTGACTCGTCGAAAGTTCCGGAGCAATCGCAGGTGCACGCGTGGCTTGCAAAAAGTCCTACACAATTAGCGTCGCGCATACAATCAGGTTAAAAACGCTTTCGTGACGACAATTAACGGATAAAACTATCGACAGCATTCGAGAAACTTCGGATACATGCGTGCAAAAGACAAAGCACCCCTTGCACCCACATTAGGGTGTGAAATGTTTGCTCGCGGTTGATCGCTTCATGTTAAATTCCTGTCGCACATTCGTTCCCACCGCCCCTATAGGCAAAACAAGTACCGAGAAAGAAATGTGAAAAAAAAAAAGCTTGCCACGACTGTTTGTTTTCCCCGTTCACCCGTGCAATCCCCACCGATTGAAGGACGAGCACAAAACAGCGCGCACGTCACTATGTATTTATTTACTTATATTGTTTATTTAGACATACTACGTGTGGAATTACCTTCAGAGCTGGCCTGCACTTCATGCGGCTCTAAGATCGTGTACCGCGTTATCTCCGAACGAGGAAGAGGAGGAAAGGTTTGTTCGTAGCGGTGGCTCGATAACAGCACACAGACGCGCGCGCGCACACACACAAGACAGCGGAGTTAACTGCTCCGATAGCTGGGTTATCGGAATTGCGGGTCGTAATCGCAGCGACAAACAGGACGACACCGAGAATAAGCGGCGCCCTGCGTCGCAGAATCCCGTTTGTTCGCGCGGTTTATCCTCGTCAGTGTGAAAAACCACGGCGTGGACCGACTCGCCACATTCATCACAAGAGTCCACTGGGCAAGCAAGCGCCGAGAGCATCAGAAGTTCGCCGAGTGCAACGTTCCACGTGAAACAGACTGATATTGCGTGTGTACAAAAAAGAAAAAAAAAGAAAAAACTCGGCACGCATTACAAGAAACGACCTCGCCACGCGCCCGATACAGCATCCAATGCATCGACGCAGCAAACCGAGAGGACGTTCAGGTATCGCAGGCACCGCCGATGCAAGCTTGGCAGAGCGTGGGCAGAAGACTGCACGGGCGAAGTGCTACTGCAGCTCGACGCAACACAGCTTCTCCCGGTGCCACACAGCTCACGTGTACGGCGAAGAGCTCGACACGCGCGAAATCGAATGTGTCACACGACGTCGGCGCGCTAATGCCTCAGAAGAGAACAGAACGCGTTCCGTGGACTTCTCGGATGCGGAACGTTATAAAAGGCCTTTAGAATATCGATACAGAAAGCAGATAAACACGGCATAGAACTGCCAGTCAGTACAGGCAGAGGTAACTGTGCAATAATAGCGATAGAAATATCGATGAAGAAAGAAAATTTCAAGGAGAGAGAGAGAGAGAGAGAGAGGGGGGGGGGGGCAAAGGACTAAACTGCGAGAGCTGTTTCAAAGGGGGAGACCAACAAATGGTTGATCCCGGTGCGCACAGCACGACGTCGTCCTCGGAACAACCTCAAAAACCCGTACACAAGGCAATCGAATCAGGCGAGTGTTTCGCAGCTCTGCGGTGGGATCAGCGTCGTCTCCAGCGCGAAGCACGGAACGTGGGACAATGCACGCGAGGCCGCACCCCATCCGTCACTGCAGGCGAAGGCGGACGACGGCGGTTAAAGCGGGCGAACGCAGAGCGCGACCCAGGCGCACTTCCGCTGCCCATTAATTCACCCATCGGTCTATGTACACTCTGGGCGGATACAGAGCCGCCGACACAATGGCCGAGGGCATTTTTCTTCCCCTCTCTACCCCTTCTCCCCCACGCGCACACACCCTAGGCGGTTCGATGCAAATGTGCCGACAGGAGCGCAATTCATCTTCAGCAACTCAGAGGAGGGAGGGGGGGGGGGGTAAGGTCTGCCACGATAGAGATAAGGGCGTTGCGGGACCAGCGGTAAAGGAATTCGCTTTGCCTTTTTTTATTTTAAATATAGCATGATGTATCGAAAAACAGCTACAATTTAGACACCCGTTAGTCGCTTCAGTACCACTGTCTAATAATGAATCTACTAAATAATCAATACATTCCGGAAACAGCCTCGGTAAGAAAGGCGTTTACGTACAGTTTCTCGCCTAAAGCCATCTCTCATTGGAGCCGGGCTAGGGGCCCCTCCCCCAGCTCTCACTCACCCCCCTTCTTTAAACAATGAAAACGTTCTCTCTCTCTCTCTCTCTCTCTGGAACGAATTACGTACAAGCATTTTTGATGTCAATGACTACGTGCACGAATTCACTTTCGCGGCTGCCAATTTTCGTGTCATGTAGATCTCATAAATTTCGAATATTTGGTTACCCTTTTCTGTGTTCCTTTATGTACGAACAAAGTCCCTAGCTAGGAAGCATATATCATAGACACATATTCATATCCATTCTAGACAACTGTAAAAGTCGTTGCAAAGTACTCACAAAGCCCGCAGGCCAAGTGTTTTGACGGCGACACGCACACAAAAAGAAAAAAAAAAGAAAGAACGGTAACACATTTCTACGCTGTCAACATGGCATGTATGTCAGTTGATAACTCCCGACTATTCACTGCCCACGACACGGCGAGAAAAAAAAAAAAACGAAGACATTGTCAAGCCGAGCTAGCGCGGTAGGATATGTCGATTTCCATTAAAGCCTTCTCAAATGCACAGTACAAAAAAAAAAAAAGCAAAATGAGGCATAACGACGCAGTCGTCTACAAAATCCGGACGACCGTAAAAGACGACAAAGCCAGACCTCCGCGAGTACTCGTCGCCGCTTTCTAAAGGTGGGAGACACAACCGGCCTTCCTTCTCGGTCGCCCCACACAAAAGGAAGCAGGCTTTTTGTAACCGCGGCGAGATGTCGGCGCTTGATCTATATATTGCGGCCGTAACTCTCCCGTATACATTCGCCACGTTTACGACTGGCGACCCGCAGACGCACTATTTATACTCGGGACAAAAGACGTGGAACGTGGAAGCCCACAACAGAAGCGCGCAAATATAGAGACGGGACAAAAGCGCGCTCATCGCGGGAAGTCTTTCTTCGGGAACGGGGGGCCACCAGGCAAAACAAAGGGCCTTCCATTCCAGTACCTTTCTTCCCAAGTTCCCAGCCTCGTGGAGATGAAAAAATAAATAAAAATAAGGGAGAGCAAAAAGGGGCAGGTCACGCTTCCTCATACAAGGCACAGCGGTTTTTTCGTAACTTTCCCGCTAGGGAAAAACGATCTCCGCTAAACCCGCGCACAAACCACGCAGCCAACGCTCTCTCCTCCAAGATCCCGCCGCGAAATCGAAACGACGGTCATCAGGGGCTGACCGCCTTTCGGAGGCGAATGCAGCAGCCACTGCTCGCCTCGCGCCAAGACTTTCGGGGGGAAAAATAAAAACGCCCCCGGCTAGCAATAAAAAAAGTAATAAAAAAATCAGTGTCACTGCCATCGCAACCGCGGTCAAGAAAGGAAGACAAGACTGAGAAGAGAGACGATAGGTACAACGCCCAACACGAAGCTAACCACAATTGATTCTGAAGTAACATATAAACAAGGCGTCTACCAACACTTCCAATTTCCCTGAGTGTTCAAGGTTTTCCCCCCGAGTGCCTTTGCAGAATTCCCTGAGTGACACAGAACTTTGTTGTAGGCCTAAACGGGCGGACACCATGTCGCCCGATGCTATCTATCACTCTAGTAAGCAAAAAAAAAAAAAAAAGAACGAGTTAATCCAGTTTTACTCAAACAAGAACAGAAGGGTTGAAAAATTAAAACGCACAGCATATTACACAAATGTGGTTAAAACCCACGGCAAATCGAGTCGAACATTATCAGTTATTGCTATCAACTGATAGCAAGCTAAATTTATGAGGCCAGAGCTTTGTCAAAAGCGAGACTCCCTTTCAGCAGCTGGAAAGTCAACCTCAACAATCCTGACGTACTCTCAAGCAAGGCGCACAACGCCGCAGCGTTGCGTTTCACTGCATTAAAAACTTTATTTTGGTTCGGATGAGGGACACTTGCATCTGCGTCAGCCAACACTTTTTTTTTTTTTTTTTAGCTCAAGCTTCTCCAAAGACGCGGTGGCACACTCGCCTCCCCGCGTTCATTCTTCAATGCGTCGGTTCCTTCTGTTCTTGTCCTCCTCCCGCCGCGCGTTCACCCCAAGGACCATTCCTAATCCGGAAAAATGGACGCATGTCTTTTACTGCCCTTAAAGGGCCTCTCACCAGGTCACACAGCAAACCCGTTATAGGCTGGAAGTTGTTACGTGTCCTTTAGAGAGCGTTCTGCCGAACAAAAAAATCGAATCGGCTCATTAATAGCAAAGATAGAAATATTTCAGTGCCGCGAACACATGATTTCGGGAGGCCAGCTCCTCTGCCAAGCGAGACCACTCTCTCCACTCGCCCTGTCTAGCCTCCGCAAGCGAAATTCCTTTCCAGTGTTCTCCCACACCGGACCTCGAGGATGGCGTGACGTATACATCACGGGCCCCGCCTTCATTACCCCACCCCTCTTTTTTGCGGCGTCGTGCACTTCCTCTGACGGCGTCGCGCGCGAGCTGTTGTGATTGTCTCGTTTCGCGCAGCGCACGATTTTGAGCGCTGTGCACCAGGACACATGACTAGCGAGTTAGTGCTACACGAATACTGAGGCAGACACAAGCGGATCACAGAGCATGATCCCGTGCTGGAACACAGTAGAAAATGACAGTTTCGGTGTCTGCGTGCGCTACTGCACGACGTGGTAACAAGTAGACGAAACGGAAGTACATCTCTCTTACTGCGGTGCGAAGTAAAACAAAGATATGGAGACGTCCAGTTTGTGTCTTTTATTATTTCTCTAAGCTTTAATTCGTCTATTCTAGCAACATATTACACAAATAACAGATGTTGGCTAGAATAATTCTCGAAGTCGCCTGTCACCATGGGCGATGTAACAGCGCGAACACGTGCACGTAGGCGCACTAGCACGTGCACGTAGGCGCACTAGCACGTGCACGGCTTGGAGCGCGCCGGCCGCGAGAAGGGAAAACGGCGTTCGGTTTGAAATTTCAGATCTTTCTGCGGCGCGCACCGATGCAATAATTTGCAGACACTGTCGCTATCACGCATTGTATGCTGTGCGCTTGTCAGCTCAAAATGACCAGAACTGGTGAGGGACCCTTTAAGGACTGAAATCGACACAGACACGCCCGAAAAAGTTTGGAAGGCCTGCCAGTACACTTCTTATGCATATCGAAGCTCGTACTGCGACATGAGACGGCGGGTGCACGCGTGTATAGTTAAGGAATACATACTGTGTCCCGTGCCAATTGCCCCTTCTTACGCTTTTTAATCTTCGCCGCAATACTTCGCGCATGCTTCACCGCGTAACTTTTCAGTTCTGAGGGGAAGCTGACTTTCGGGAACCGGCATTATGCAACGCGCCGTGCTTTCCGAGTTTCGTAGTCAATCGCGAGGATTACAAAGGCGGAGTCGGTGCTATTGGTGACAGCGGCGAGTTCTTTCAATGAGAAAAACAGGGCTCCGAACGGCAATAAGCTTAAAAGCGAACATCGAAGCACCTAGGCCTAGCGTTGCTACGGCTGCCAGCGGATCTGCACATGCGAGCGCCGGATAGAGGCGGCGAGATAACGAAAATGGCGGCGGTGGTGACTGATTAATGCCGTTTCGGACTTGCGGTCACGGCGAAAAGTCCGAAAAATTGGACGGCGAAGGGTTCTTGCGTCCGAAATTTCGTACGTTCTTACCCATTGGTGTACGTGGGCCTTGCTGCGAAGCCGTCCGAATTATCGTGCATGAGCCGAAAGATCGGGCACCCAGAAAATCGGTCCTCGACGGCACACTGGCAACTCCTCCAGACGACGACACGGCGTCAAAGACTATTCGTTACGATTCCTCTCTTGTTACTCGAGTCAGCATTTGCGCAACTTTCGTTCCCTTTCATTAAAATAACAGCTAATTTTTCGTGATTGAAGCACAAATTCTCTGCGGTTTCCTTGAGTATTTCGAGACTATCTTTAAAATCCCTGAGAATTCCCGGTCTTCCCGGTTTGTAGACATCCTGTTAACGCAACCCAGGGATCGATAAAAAAAAGAAGAAAGAAAAGGTACGAGAAGGATCAACTGATCTATCTGTAAGCTGATCAACCAATCGCTGAGAGCCCAGAATACTTTCCCTGTCCATATAGTCTCGCACAGCGCGAGCTTCCGCATTAAAAGCGGAACTCTGCGCTATAACGCGACGCGGTTACGAAAGGCAATTGGCAACACTGCTTGCTTAAGCGCCGAAGCACGCGCAAACCCCAATCAATATGACCCGCCACGGTTAAAAATAAAAAAAAAAAAGCACGGAACTCGTATTGGGTTCCGAAACTTAACGCTGTTCGCGTAAGCGCCATAAATTCCCACGCGGAAAAACTTCGCACACGTTTCACAACGAAAGGCGCCACGGCGTGCCGCCAACTGCTCGCTCCTTTATAATTCAGTTACGAAAGCGAAAGGCGCGATCGAGCAGCGCGCTGTCTCCGCTTGCCCTTTCACCTTCTCCAATTCTCCCCTCTCTCTCTGTATGTGGAGGGTGAAATTTCTCATCGACCACGGAAGACGCAGAATCAATACAACAGCACTGGCAGAAGACGCGTTGTGCTCGCGGTGACAAAGACGCGAAAGCATGCGAACAAACGACCGGTCAGGTAATAGCTTCACCCAGAGCGAACTTTACCCAGAGAAGACAGGCACACGCACTCCCCCCCCCCCCCCCTCCGCCCCTTTATTTGTGTGTGTGGGAAGGAAAGGAGGTTGAAGGAGTAATTTCCGCACAGCCTACATGCACTGTTGTTCCTGCACATATGAGCTAAGTATTTCGAATATCCGCGCACCCGACGGAACCAAAGATGCCCCGGCACGTGAGGTAATTAATGCAGGGCTCATTACACCGGAAGGAGACGAGACACCTGAATCGCCGATATTGCCTGAAGCCTTGCGCAGCAATGAACGCCAATTCTTATTTATATCAGAACAGGCGTGATTTTTTTTTTTTTTTTACATTTCCATTGCGACCTGGTCTGTTTTCGATGCACAAGCGTACTTCCGCGCGCTGGCGCCTGCTTTACAAGAAACTGTGCCTCTCTTCTCCGCATTCCAATTTTGCTGAGAGTGACGCTATTTCCCGTCCGATCGTTTGCCTACAACGTTTCGAATAATTTTCTCCCCGTGAGGAGTTACTATCCCTGTAAGAAGTAGTGATAGATGACGGGTTCGCGCGAGATCCGAGACCGGGAACGCCGTGTTTTCAGAAGTGCAAGTCAAACGCGCGCTCCCCCCCCCCCCCCCCCGAGAGAGAGAGAGAGAGAGAGAGAGAGAGAGAGAGAGAGAGAGAGAGAGAGAGATGTAACCGGACGGAGCAAATGAATTCGGAGGTCCGGAGTGACGCACGCACATGAAACGGGGAGCCGCGAGGTGAATGCCGCGCTTTTTGCAAAATTAAATCATCTCATTCAGACATCGACAAAGAGCCGAGAGGAAACTTCGATCCGAACACCCTCCATCTGAAGCATGGAAACCTTTGACACACGCACAACCGTTGCGGCGTCCGCGCAAGGGAGACGGCCGAGTTCCTGCGCCTGCAGGAATGCGGGAGACAAAATTTCGGCCCGACATGAAAGAGAACGCCCCGTATCGGCGACGAATAACACAGTGAGAACAAGCTTAATCACTTGATTGGACATGCAGGCCCGTATGAATGTTCGTAATGCGCAAGCCTCTTCAATAATTCCGCTACCCGAGTTTTCATATTGACACAATGAGGAGAAGGCATACGGACGATGAATGAGAGGGCGCATTTATTCATTTAAACGCTGTCCAATTTCGTGTATAACGAACGCAATAACGACACAGATAAAGCAAGGTAACGGTACATGCGAAAGTCCGCATTGATTTAGAACGGCAACGAGTGCATTATAATCTATTTGTCTGAACAAGTGTCACGCACGATGTATATTTTTCTTTCATAAACTTTGTTGTATGACGTTATCTCGGCCAATAACTGCTGTATCCGTTGCGCGAACTTATTGGACGGAAATTCTGTGCGAAGCATTTTTTTATCGCAAATATATAGACTGTGAAGTTCAAATTTCCCTCAGCAGGCACAAAACCGCAGCCGAGCTTCTTGAATTTACATTTTTCCGGAACTGGTTGCGCTGTAACATCATCATCATCAGCTTATATTTATGTCCACTGCCAGGACGAAGGCCTCTCCTGCCAGTGACCTCCCATTACCGCTGTCTTGCGATAGCGGTGCACCTATTTGACTCTGACTCGAACGGTTCGCACACACAGCGACAAGGCGCTCGTGAAAGTCACAGGCGAAAGTAAATCTCTTCCGCCATTACTTAAGAGTTCAGGCGCGTGGGAGTAAGATGAAGTGTGCTCATCGATGTCCAAATGGAACGCAAGGAACGCGTGCATACACACAGCGTGCAATTGCACTCGCTTTGGCTGCAAACGACGCAGACGCCGTCCTGCTTTGTAAAAACCTAACGCTGCACGTGGGATGTCACTCGACAAAGCCGCGCGCGTACGCTTTAGAGAGATGCGCGCTGCGTCGCGTCTCTTTAAAGATGCCAAGACGTCGCCCACGCGAAAGGGTGAGCGGCAACTAAAAGAGGAGAAGAACGCGCTATGCGAAAGGCCCTTCAGAAAAACGACTGCAAGGACACCAGCTCCGGTGATCATTCGAAAGCGTCGCGTCCGCGGCGGAGACAGCCAAAGAGCCCGGAAACCTGCCACGTTTGCGCTCTTATCATGCGCTCTTATCACGTTTTCAGGCGTGCCGCCTCGGGCCCGTCCCGCTCACAGTGGCCACTTTCTCTGGTTTTAACAGGGAAGATAAGAGCCGCCGCTGCCGACGAGCCGACTCGGCTGAAGTGGTCCGTCGTTCAGAGGCGCGATGCGGCGTGGGGAAACACTAGGCGCGGCTGAGACGCAAAAAAAAAAAAAGGAAAAAGAAAAAAGAAACACTCCTCGTTATCCCGAAGACGACGTTCGAGAGATACCAGAGAGGGACAGCAAACACTATTCGAGTGACGACACGCACGAAACTTGTGTAGCTGCGCGTATGCTGCCAGTGTTAGCAACGTTTTTTATGAGGTTTTCTTTAAGCGCCAAAACCCCGATCTGATTACGAGGCACGCCGTAGTGGAGGACTCCCGATTAATTTTGATCACGTGGGGTTTAACGTGCACCCGAATCTAAGGCAAAACATGGGAAGATGGAAATTCAAAACGATGAGCAAAACGACAAGGTGAAAGCAGGAGCCCCGCCTTAAGTACGCGGGTGTTTTCGCACTTCGCCCCCATGTGAACGCGAGCGATGCACTCGAACAAGCCGCGAGCAGTTAGGAGGCGAACAAATTGGTAAAAACTACGAAAGAAGTAAACACCTCGGCACTGGAAATAAGACTTCCACGCGATTTTCTCTCGATAATTCCTGTCACCCTTTCATACAACTCCACTCGTAATGCACCCTTTGGGGCTTGTCCCACAAATATAATCCGGCCTTGCTTGCGCTTCCTTCCTTGAAAACGATGCGCTCGCTACTTTCCGGTCGAGAATGCTATGTCACGTTGACAACGCAACGCGCACGCTGTTCGCGACCAGAAAGTACCGGGCTGGCCGCGTTAAAGAAACGCAAACGAGGTAGAATGGCGATTATTGTGGTGGGACAGGCTCCAAAGGGTACAAAAGAGTTTTAGGAGCGCACGGTGTTACGCTAGTGATAACCTCGATGAGGAGGGCATTCTCTCTTTCTCTTCTCCATTGTGATAGTTCAAGCGCACAGGGAAAAAGAAACATCAGGCCACGTGAATAAAAAAAAAAATTGCGGGTCGACTACACGCGCGCCACATCTTTGCCCCCGCTCTAGTCAAACAAGCACACATAAACCAGCAGACGCGCAAACTAGGCAAAAAGGAGACGCGCGCCCAGACACAATCGAGCAGGACGCGTGGATGATAATAGTTCGAAGAAGCGCCCGCGTACAACCGCGCGAGTGTGTGTCGGGCGCATTCAGCAACGCTCGCCAGCAGGGTTGTACCAATTGCACGTTCCCGCGCACGCGCCCGACTCCCACGCGATCGAAAACGACAGGCAGAGGGGCACGCGCCATAGCGTTCCGACGAGCAAGCAAGCAAGCCAGACCGTCACGAAATGGCAAGGAAACGTGAAAGTGTCAACGATAACTGCAGGCGAGGCGTGCTCGTAAACGAGCGACAGACTTGTATATTACATTTTCTTTTTTTTTTTCTTGTTTAACTCCGGCACTCTTGCTGTCCCAGTTAGCGGCTAGGAATAAAGACATTCGACAGCGAGGCAGTCAAGAAAAAACAAAAAGAGAGCCAAGCAAGCTGTCCGCCTTCCGCGACCATTGACCCGAAAAGGATGCGCCTTCAGGAAGCGAAGAAAAAACAAACAAAGGACGCACAAACAAAATCACGTAGACGTCAGAGGCGAGCGACAGCTCGTGATTTTTTTTTAGTGGAGTTTTTCCTCAAGCGGTGAAACAACACACGGCGACGCAAACCGAAACGGTTGCCGCAGCCGTCGCACCGACAGGCCCGCTAAGTTAGCACTGTCAATCCAGACACGGAACAACGACGCAGAACACTAAGTACGGTCGAAATAGAATGGCTAAGATCGAAATAGAATGGCTAAGACACTCGCTAGAAGTACTATAAAAGCGGCGGACGCCTAGCGACACCGCAGGCAGCTTCAGAGAAGAGCTCGAAACACATTACGGCGCTGCTTTGGACTGAAGGTGCCAGTTCATCCCGAAAAGTAACAATGGAAAGAAAATTGAAAAAAAAAAAACGGGTTTCTGGCATGCGCTAGAAGGCCGAAAACTGTTGCGAGTAGTTTATATTAGGTGCAGGCAAGTGCGTAGAGAACGGTGTTGTCTACGCACTCGCCTGCACCTAATATGAACTACTGCCGGCTCATCCGCTAAGCCAACACTAGAGACTTTTGCGCAGGTCACAGCTTTCGACGCTCCCCTTACCCAATGCCTCATACGAGGCCTATGAGAAAATTATAAATAAAGAATAAGAACGAAGTTCTCAGAAAGTATCGAGAATTAACGCATAGCGACTTCTCCAAATATTGTGACACACAACTCCAGAACTCGCCTGCATCTTCGATGACTACATCTGGCAGGTCGCGTCAGTCCTGTGAGCCTCACTATGCTAGCGGAGGCAACAAATCCCGCCTCTCGTCGCCGAGAGAGAGAGAGAGAGAGAGAGAGAGAGAGAGAGAGAGAGAGAGAGAGAGAAAGAGAGAAAGAGAGAACTCAGAACGCAAGATTGGAATGTCTAAAAGCAGGAGGGAGGGGGGATAAAAACGCAATGCAAGAGGCAACGAACAAGAGGACGAAACGCGAGAACCAACAAAACGCAAAAGCGCGATATCGACTCGACTACCACTGCTTACAGACGACAGGGCTGGTGAGCTCCGCATTCCCCAACACTGGCGCGCAAACAAGGCAGACACGCAGCGAACCTGGACAAACAATTTCTCTCCTGTTCGAAGAACAAGCGCTTGAGAAACGAGGAAACCGGCGAACCCTCGGGCAAAGCGAAATTTGAATCAAGTATTTGGAGCATTCGGGGCGTTCCCATTTTTCTTTCACCATCAAATGTTCACGGATAAAGAAGAAAGAAAATCTTATTACGGCAGGCGGCAGCAATGCCGTCTATTCCCTGCTACACGGACGCCGAAGCCGCAGCGTGCTGCTCACCGCTTTGACGACGCGAGTTGTCATTCTGTCGAGGCTGGCCGAGGAATAACAATGTTGAAAGAGCTGAGCAGCAACCTCGTCAAAACGGGCTAGCAAGGATTTTTCGGAATGCCGCGCAGGAGACATTTCGAGGCCTCTCCGCACAGACGCGACGAATGCGTAAACACGAAGCAACAAGTTCGCCCGCCGAGTTTCAGGTCGATAAGTGACAAATCCAGAAACGGCTCGACGGTTGATCGAGAGAGCAACGTCTGTCAGATGCATCGAAACACGGGCACAGCCGTCAGAAGGACATCAGCGTCCCTCCACAGGCGAACGGGCGCAGCGATTGCAGACACGTGAGCGAACGAGCTCTAGAATTGAAAAAAAAAAAAAAAATGCACGAATATCAAGAAAGCCTTCCGTGCTTCACAATAGAACATTCGAGGCCTATTATCGCTGCACGCACCCGGATCGATAATAAATGTGGCCGATATACGCCTATCGCAGCTGCAGACAGCTTCCACCAGCCTTGAAACGAGCGCGGCTGTCACGAATCGTGCCTCTCTCTCTCTCTCTCTCTCTCTCTCTCTCCCCCTCCAGTGCGTGCGATAGTACCGAGCATTCGCGGTACGCCCGCGAAAGTGGCATGCAGCAGAACACCAGACGAACACACCACACTGCCTCTACGCCTTGCAGGCAACTGTGAGATCGATTTAAACGGAGTGCTGGGTCTACAACGCGTACACATAGAATAGAAAAAATTACCGACGATTACGTTACTTCCTAATGCGAAATTTGAGCGCAGCAAATAAGCTGTTTCACCTTTTGGATAGATTGAGGCAAAGAAATCGAGCAACACATGTATGCGCTATCACATAATTTTTTTTTTTTTTTTTTCACACGTATTCCTTTAACAAAGACTCCACTAACAGTTCTTGACAGTCATGAAGGAAGCTTTGTGGTCGGAGAAATAGACTGATATATGTTCGACTTGGTACACCAATGCTTGATTCTCAAAGACGAGATCTATACAAGTGCCTCGCGAGGTTGTCACAGCCGTGGGGGAAGCAGAGGCTAAGCGCCGCCGCCGAGAAGACCCTGCCGTTCGCGCCGCCGAAGCGGAGGCTCATCGCCGCCGTCGAGAGCAACCAGCAGTAAGCGAGGCTGAAGCAGAAGCTCATCGCCGCCGCCGAGAAGACCCTGCAGTTCGCGCCGCCGAAGCGGAGGCTCATCGCCGCCGTCGAGAGCAACCAGCAGTAAGCGGAAGCTGAGGGGGGCGGCGTGTACACCCAGCGGCAAACGATGGGGGCAGAAGCGCGCGCAGCAAGCGGACAACACGATAAAGGGAGGAGGGAAGAGATAGCAGCGACTGACTGATGCCGCTGACGGCGATAGTGAGTCAACCCCAGCTATCCGCCACACAAGAACAGGGGGGGGGGGACCCTTTCCTCCTCTTTCTGCATGGCGGCGACGGTGTTCTATGCAGTCACGTTATCTTGACTCTCTAGCGGCGTCAGCGGCATCCAGCGGTATCAGTCGGTCGCTGCTAGCGCTGGGGGGATGAAAGGGGGGCGGAGCTGGTTACGAGGCCGACGACAACGCCGACGACGACGCGAAACCCAGGAACGGACGCCAAAGAGCTGCGCTCTAAAACAAGAAAACTGAATACGCAAGTACAGTCTCGTTTGCCCCTGCCTGACTCTGCGTCTGGTGCCACTGATGCGTGCCTAGTTGCGGCACCTTACACGAGACCGTGTCCCGTGTTTCGGGGAAAGGCGGACGCCAGAGAGCGGGTACGAGGCGCTTCGTACATCACAGAATGACAAAGAAAGTGACATCCGTCGCAGATATGGCAACAACGCGGATCGGCTCATCGGGGGTACGTCCCACGTGTGCGAGTAGTTCAGAACGCGTCGAGACGCCGCGTAGTACACCGTCGATATCGGCAGATGTCGCCGCATTTAAAGCAGGCACACTCCCTTTTCCATCCCTTCACAAATGCCACCAGCAAGACGGGTTGTAAATGTTTTAACACACACTCGCATGGATCGGCAGGGGAATGACGCGCGATGCGCCTGGGAAAAACACGCGAAATAAAAGTCTCGATTTCGCCTTCGATTACGTAAGCGCGCGTCGAGCTGCGAAATGTGCCGACGAAAGGCGCCGATCGCATCGGCGCCCAAAAAGACAACTAAAATAAGATAAATTTTCAAAGGTTTTCGCCAAGCACGTATGGAAAGGATGAAACGGGAAATACGGGGCCAAAAGGAAGTTAGGGTGGGGACTAACGAGCCAAAACGACTCGCGCAGACAAATAACACTAGCGAAAAAAAAGATAACGGGATAGATAAACTATTCGCAAAGGAGAACAATGCAGAGACAAAAGGACCGCCAAGAAGTGCACTAATGAAAGTAGGAAAAAACGAGCAAGGTGACAATCTCAGTACTGAAGTGAAGAGGAGGAGAGAGGCGACCGTTCAGACAGCGCGCAAACCCCGGGGACAAAAGCCCGCGTGATGCCCGGTGCGAGCGAATCTACAGCGTCGACGACGCTAGCAGGTCTACTTCGCGGAAAGGACGGCGCGCGAGCTTAATTCATGCGTCGAGGCGATCAATGCCCACAATAAGCTAGTGCTGGGTTTTTCGCCGTGGAGCGGCGAAAGAGAGACCAGACGTGCGAGCAAAGCTGCGCGTCTTTGTGGAAGCCATGGGCTGGATAACTAAGCTTAGCGTTAATTGCTGCGCGACTGACTAAGTGACCGACAAATCCTCAGCGCGACGTTAACGCGCTCGGCATATGCAACCCGATGGGGAGCAGATGATCACAGAGGAAACCCAGTTGCGCGGAAGTGCGCCACCTTACGCTTCAAATTTAATCAGAGACGCGAGGGGATTAGGCCACACTGCAACCTTGAAGAGTCATTCCCACAAAAGCGCGAGCGCACGTGGGTGTTACAGCCACGTTACCTAGGTTCCTCCAGGACGATTGCTTAGAAATTTACGACATTTCGGCAACGACAGCTGCCCGTGTCGTTCGCAACGTTTTCGAAGGATATCGCTGCAGCTTCTGAGGCCAGAATCCTGTGCCGCTTAATGTCGGGCGGCGCGCCATCTTTCCCTCAATACGCACGCCAACTTGGGAAAGAGTGAACTTGTGTTGATGCCAGCAATCACGGGGGCAGCCTCCCTCCGCCCAGCAGACGGCCGAGATATCCTGTGTATCAGCGGCGGCCTCGGCTAGCTGTACGGCCCAGACCTGGCGTCTCGCTGGTCTAAGCTGAGCAGCAGGGTCTCCCTCCCACTGCTGCCGGATTTGAATTTCGCGGCCCTCGCAAGGGGCTGCCTTCGAGCATGCACATAGAATATGCGGGAGATCCGCCCCACCCTTGCATAATTTACACTGAACAGTGTATTGCCCTGGATAGAATCTGCTGCAGGCCACCGAAATAGAATACATGATTGTTTGCAGGAAGCGCCAGGCCGGGAAAATGAGAAATCAGAGCGTAATTTCCGGACGTAGAATTGGGAAGAGACCCACTGCGCATGCGCCGTTAAACTGTGGCGTTGACAACGCAAACGTTACTTCGCTAAGCCTCGGTGACGGCTTGCCCGCGGTTCACGGGTGCTTTCGGACAACGCGGCACTGCAGGGCCGCCTAATAATCACACACTGCTGCCTTCCTCTCGGGAACTTTGGCCTCGGAATGAATTATACGTTACGCTGCGCCGTTCGCACGAATGACTCGATGAATACGTAACGCGGCGAGCATATAATAATGGCGTGTCGTCTCGGAATAAGCCTTCGCACCCAATCCCTGGCAAGAGATTCTCGGTTTGGCTCATTTGTTGCGTGCAGCGACTCGTGTGTTTTCACCGCAAATAAAACGAATAGGGTGTACACGCGAACGGACACCAACAGACAGAATGGTGCGCGACCTCTAAGCGTAGTTTTTTTCTTAACCCTGTAATGCTCAACGTACATGTATTTTACGCAGGCACGGGTTATTTCAATTGAAATTCCGATTCAATCACAGTAAACAACCCAGATCCTATAATAACGCTCTTGTACGCTGGGGCGAGTTTTCAGTTCTGGATATCGGCAAACGAACCGCTAATTATTAACTGTACTAATTAAGTTCTACTGTACTAACAAAAAATCTCCTTTTTCTTTTTGTAGCAAATGCACAGCGAGAAATGAACGCAAACAGGCTCTAGTTTTCCTTTGAGCGAAACTTGGTGCTGCGCTTGTCTACCTTCCCTCTTCTTCTGCCATTTGCCAGATTTCCTCCCGTTTAACAAGACGGCTGTACACGGGCGCGCTCTACACGCTAAGAGCCGTTTGATAAAACCCACACGCAAGAAAGCAGCGAAACGCCGTCCCCCAGCGCACCCACGACTCTTGCGCCTCCCGTACTCGTCGTTACGCGCGACTACACACCCACAATTCTCGACGCACGAGCCGGCCACCATCGCCTAGCGAGGGTGCAGTTCGTAACAAGCCTTCCCGCGGGCTGCACGGCATTGCAGAGAGGATGCGCAGGGAGGCCTTCTTCAGCCCAGATCCCAAGTTGGGTCCATTATGCGTGGGTCCTCGCGCGCGCCTCCGCACTGAATGTTTTTGTGCTACGTCGACGCACGCGCGCTCGTATTACAATACCGGCCCGAGGGCGCCACGAGTGGAAGAGCGGAGAGGGCCGCATTGTTCTCGGCGAAAACCGCCCAAGGATGATGACGAGGACGAACCGTGGAAAAGGCGCTGGCACAATGGGGAGCGATTGTTCTGCGGCAGAGCGGGGATGGCGGCGACTCGCTCGCCGCATATTTCTGGGTGATGCCCATGCCCGCGATGAGGCACACACACATATATATAGGGCTGGCTGTCGGTAGCAAATGTGTTCGACGGCGCCGGTTGTGAAACGAATCGTCCGGAGCAGCACAGATAAAGCGCAACACGAAACACCCCTGCGGAGAGCGGTTGGCAAAAGGTCACCAATCTGCGCACAGCAACTTCGTAGACCGGCATTGAAAACGAACGCCTTCGGGCACCGCCCGAGGGGGCAATTGTGCGCGCATGCATTGCAGTTGCGGGCGAACTAGGCGTAGGGCTTCGCTCGTACGGCTTCCAAATTGCCATGCAGGGAAGACCAACGTTACTAGACTAGGTTCAGTTGTACTAACTTACGTACTCAGCAAGTGTTTTCACCGATGCGTCTTTAAATGTTTGTATAGTCTCGCGTTTAGGAGATTGATCAAAAAACTTTACGTAGCTGTGAAAATGCTGCTGCGCTGCCCCAGAGTGCGCTGTGGAGTCATTAGTCCAGGGCCGCAGCAGCCCCGGCCGTCCACTGCGCTCTATATTAATCAGCTGTTGCTGATGAGTAGCTGTAAGTAGCTGATTAGTAGTTGTAATCAACTGTTGCTGCTTAGTACTAATTAATTATTAATGCGAACGCATGGTATGACTCATGAGGCGATGTTAGCGCGACCACACGATGGTCCAAAAAAGTCACGGGAGCCCACGCGAACCAAACGAGGCAGTTGACGACGTCAGTCAAGGCAGAGTGAATTAGGCGAAGTTAATTAAGGCACAGTTAATTAAAATAGAGTTAAGGCACTCGAACCCACGGTCGTTGGTGAGAGTTGAAGCCTCGACCTTTGGTGGTGGCAACGAATTACATAACTAGATGAAGTAATTTATTAATGAGTGACGTAAGTACACTAACAACTATTGGACTATTAATTAATTAACTACGCATCACCTAACTAGGCGGATTAATAATAATTCGAATATCTCAAAGCTACGGCAAACAACATTACCTTGGTTGTGCCCAGCTACGCGGCATTCGCATATTTTAAAACTCTGGCTCAAGTTAGCTGGGACACACGGTATATACGCTCTCTCAGCACTTCATTTCGGGATTAAAAAAAAAAATGAAGCTAGCACTATTTCTTTCATCAGAGCACCGCATTCACAAGTGCAATGTTGAAACCTACGTGAGCTTTGCTCCCTTGCGAGCAGACTTGCACATTCAAAGTAGGTTATCGCTGCAGGAATGGAGCATCAATATGCATTCGCGTCACCACATAAAATTGGATGATACGGCCCGTAAACTCTTCAAAACGCACACGGCATTTAAAACGCATAAGAGTGTCGCAAAAATGCACCGAGACTGCAGCAAAACACGCATGTATACAACGCGCCAAAACACATAAACAACGGACAGTGCTTCGTCGCACCGTCCGCGCCGTGCTGACCGAGCAAAGTGCGACAGCAGCGCCACGAGATGCGAGGATCGGTGGTGGGTCCACGCAATCACGGGAGTTTGAAAACTGAACCTAGTCTAGTAACGTTGGGGAAGAGAGTCGCACGCAGCGAGCGCGCCAGTTTCCGCGATGTTTCTCCTGTGGCAGCTACAACCGCTTGCAGAGGCTAGAGAGCAGATCATTTAGACAGCTTTACACGAGTCATCCAGGACGGAGTGCTGAACCAGCCCAACTGCCCGCGCCGTTAACTCACGGACGCTATCGGAATATTCAGCGCTCTCGGCGGCCCCGTTCACCCATTTGGCAGGCTGTACTGCCCCGCTGACAGGAAATTTTCCTTTTGTTCCTTTATTTTACCGTCTCGAGTAACGTACAACGATTCCGTTTATGCAGAAATGATAGCCACTAACAAAACCAGGTCGAAGTATTCGTCTAGTTGCTTCAAGTTACGGGAAAAAAAAAATAAAATGCGAGCGAGTAAAGCTAACGAAACAGCACCAAACCAGGAGAATGCTTCGCACCGAGTGCCACGATAAGCGTACTAAATAAGTCCCGACGTTCATCGACACGCCGGGTCGCGTCTCGGATACCGGACACCGCGTTACGTCCAACTCTCTCCACAGAAGCCGACTTGGGCAAGTAGCGCCGTCGCAACCACTAAGGCGGCACAGTGAAGCCCAGCCAAACGTGCACACGGTATATCTTCAGGCCGAGATTACGCAATACGCCAACGCGGAAATGAGCACGCCGTACGCCGGCAGAATCGACGAACGCCTGCTGACGAGTACGGGCGCACACAAAAGGCCGGCGCGAGCCGTCTCAAGGACGACTCGCGCGGGTAACCGGGTGGCCGACAGAAAAAAAAGCGAAGCGACCAGCCGACCGACCATGCTCCCCTCGACGCAGGAAGAATCCGTAATGACGGCACTAAACCGGAGCGGGCCCCGCGAACGGGCAAACCGCGCTAATAGCCTGCCTGCTGAGCGCGCGCGCACTACCGGCATCGGCCTACGTGCACGATACGGTATAATAATGCTCTCGAGAGAAAGCTCGCGCAAGCCTGCGCACGCGTATACTACCAGGACGAACCCTACACACTCTGCAGCCAGCGGCAGAAACCGTCACGGCGCTATGCCGTCTTGTGTAACGCTAGCTGTTATGCCCCGGGCGCTTGAACGGGGTTTGGACAACGGTACCAACGCGTGGGAAGGCATCCGTCAGCCCGCAGGTAGCCAGGCCTTCGAGCCAGCCAATGGCCGCCAGCTGGCCTCGAATCGACGGTCAAGTAGAGATGGACGGTATAGCGAGCGGGTGTCCGTGAGCAGATGTTCGTGCCCAGCTTGGAATACCCGCGTAGTGCTCATACTGGCTCAAACATTTTAACACATCGTGGCTCTGCGCTACGACGTACAAGGATAAACCGGTGTCTCTCCCTCAGTAAGTCGTCCAGTATTGGTACGAAGGTGCTCCCGAGTCGCGGGATGTAAACGACACCCCGCGAACGGTGGCAACGCCGTGAGCCTTTTGCAGCATTAGCAGCACGGTGACAGGCGATTTTTCTCTCCCTCAATGTCATGAAGTACGCAACGCGAAGCAGCTGCAGCTGCGGTGGCACGAGTAAACTTCGCAAACTACCGCTACACCACGTCAAAACAACCAGTTTACTTTTGTACTTTCAAAATACTATTCTCGTTGATTTCGCTGTGAGATGTTCGTTATTAGCAGAGGAAATGAGTCACATTCCATTTTTTCTTCACTTTCGCGCAAAAAAAAAAAAAAAAAAACCAGCGCCGGCACCTCAGTGACGTTTTCTCATGTTTGGGCAGTTCTAGCTCAATCAAGGTTCCCGAAACTCGTTATGTGCTGCATTTGCCTTTTCTAGACTACAGTGAAGCCCTTCCACCTCGCACCCACTTTTTCTTTGAGTGCTGCTACAAAATTAACGAAGCCAGACGCGTTCAAAACCAACGACGCCGCGGCGGGCCGGTTCCACAACTTCCAAGGCGCCGCTGCCACCAGTCTAGTTTTTTTTCCACTTTTCTGGCTTATCGGAGCTCTCTACTCAGGGCCAAAGTGACTTCTCTAATCCTTTTATTAATTTTTCGTACTACAGAAAGATATTTTACCAATGCAGTCCTACTTGGCATTAACTAACGCGCGAGAGAGCACCACTTCACGAAGACAGACGGAAAAACAGGAAGAACAGCAACTAGGCCAGCGTCACGCAGTGCCGCATTTCTCATCTCCCCTTGGACGCGAGTTCCCAAACACCTGCGCCCACAGCACACGCGCGGGAGGAGGACCCCTTCCTTTCCGCTTCCACACAAACGCGACCTGGCCGGAAGAAGTTCTGGACAGGCGACGCGCGAAGGGATTCGGACTGGTTCCGCGCACCAGGCGATTGGCACGCACGTTCCCACGCTCGGCGCAAGGATTAGCGATGCATGCATACCTAGCGCGCGCTAGGCCTCCTCGGGCGACCTTCGTAGAAAAGAAAAAAAAGAGCAGGGAGCAGGGGGGGGGGGGGGGGGGGGGGAGGCGAAATGCATTCGGAGGCGAGTGCAAGGGCCGCGAACACGCGCAACGGGAGAGCGTCTGTGAAGGGGCCGCATTACAATTTCGCGAATGCCGCCGGGCGAACGGAATACTACCGCGCGGGTGCGGGCCACCTCGCGTCTTGCCGAAGGGAGCTGGAATCTCGCCGCTAAGCTCTACTAGAGGCTACGGGAAGCACTCGGCGAGAGAAACTTTCCCGACCTCGGGACGTTGCGCAAGTAATGAACGTTTGGGGCTAGCTGGTCCTGTGTCGCGCGTTACGTATACGGGGCATCTTGCACCGATGCATCCCGCAGTTTGACGGCAGCGCCAGAAGACGGCCCGTGGCGAGCGGTGGAAGCAGCGAAATTGGAGGGACGCGACGCGCACACACCGCGACGGCCCCCAGCATTGTTTATCACGGGGGCAGAGTGATTGTATAGTCTCAGACCACACTTTGGCGATCGACCCGTTTCACCAGTGGCGAGCCACCGTACCGGCTTCGAGGCGACATTCGGTACCGCGAGATTATCGCGCCCAAAATCGGCGATGAAACATCTGAAACATCTAAAAGCGATCGCTGCACGACCCAAGCGCGTCCTTCCCTCTTTGCCGGGACGATGTCGGCTCGCCGACCTTGCGACGCCGCATCTTTTTTTCGATCAAGGTAACGCGACAAACGCCGTCAACTCGGCGCTGTACACATTAAGACAGGCACCATTCGCACAGCCGCGGGGTGAAATCTTAGTTGAAAGACGCGCGCACCGACAGATAAATTCGCGAGCTGCGGACCATACGCGGCGCGCAACCGCTATATAGGGGGCCGCCATGCCCTACTCCGCCCCTCGATGCCTCGCCCCAGCTCTCGACTTCTAAAAACTCGCCCCGCTTGACGGATCTCCCTCGGAATTAGAACCCGCTTGCCCGACCGGGGGTTGCTCACCGGTGCACACACAAACTCGACCCAGAAGCAGGAGCGCAATCACTCAGCGCGGGCGACGTTTACCCGTTTCTTTCCAGAGCTACAGCGGCGCCAAGATCGTAATTTCTTTTCGCGGAAACGCGTGCGCGTCCCCGGAAGCTTCGCAGTAAACACGCGGGGCAACGCACCGAGCGATCAACAGCTGCCTATCTACACACGCTGCGTCTCGCGAACACGACCGCCGAAATGGATGTTTTTTTTACAAGATCACTGCGACGTCGTCAACGTGGCACGCCCGACTGAGCCCTTGCGCAAGGGTTGGGCGCGCCTACCTCGCTGCCCTCGAAACTTGATTCGAGACAAACGACGCGGGAATGCCGCAGCGAGAGCTATACGCGGCATCGCAGTGGCCCTTTCAAATCTTCCCCTAGGTATAAGCCCTCGGCGACACGTGAACGAGCACGAACTAGGCTGAGAAGCTCTTCGGGCGCGTAACGTCTACATAAATCCCGTTCCTTACTCATAACGAAACCAGACCGTTAATCGCGACCGGCTAGAGGAGCCAACGAACACGAGCGAGTCCTGTGAGCTATTTGGCAAGCGCAGGCTTAGTTGCGCCGAGAATCGCCGCTCTCTCGAACCCGTTTATTTGCATACTCCAAGTAACGCAACAGTCGGCGGAGCTGCAGACCATTGCGCCATCTATGGGAACATTCGCTCAATAAGTAGTGGTAACAGTATGGTAACAAATCATTATCGTAGATAGATTATATTTATCTGCTAAGATTGTTGATTTGGTGCAACCTCCCAGAGGACGAGATATTTTAAGCTGATGCAGACGCATAACCGCTACCACATTGCCGTGATGGCTAACAGCAGCTGTGCGTGGAAGCGCTGATGGCAGCACGCGTAAACCTGGGAACCGAGACAGAAAGCCAGCGAAAAGGGGATCGCGAAGAGCGAGGTGGGGCCATAACGGCAACCAATACATCTGCAGGCCAGAAGCCAAGAGGAGAAAGTTGAGAGGCTAAAAGATTCCCCCATCAGGCGAAGAGAACCGGAAAGGTAAGCAAACGAGCGGACAAATGCGCCCGCTTTGCCCTTCCATTTGATTATTATTGGTGTTTTTCCTTCCTCCCTTGCATTCCCTCTCGGCCGTCTTCCACACTGCAGAGTCTCGCGTTTCCCCCGAGCTTTCCCATCGCATTTCGGCATGAACGCGGAACGGCCATTTGCATTACCGCCTTCCCTTGCAAGGACCTCCCACTTCAAGTAGAGAGGGGCGCCGAGCTAAAAAATAAAGATCATTCAAAGAGCGTCCAGTGCACAAGGTGGTGGTGGGGTTGTTAAAGCACCAGCGCTTTTCGTTGCAATTGTTTTAGTTTCCTCAACGAAGGAAGGTGCTTGGAGGCAGGCAAACACGTCTCCCCCCCCCCCCCCACCCCTTCCCCCGTCGATATTATTATTCTAGATCGTGGTTTACGCAAAGAAGCCGAGGCTCCACCGGCTGCGCCAGAAAAACAAATGGAGACCGACCCGGTCTTTGCATGGCCGAGCCAGGCGTCATGCCGGGCTGCCTCTGTTTACGCTGCTGGGGCAAAGCGGGGAAGCCAAGGAGAAAGGACGATCTCGCGTTCGGGAATCAAGCACGGGCTCCTACCAAGGGCATAGCCTGCGCACTCGACCGGTTGCAGCGCCTTGCATATGTAGAGAGAGAGAGAGAGAGAGAGAGAGAGAGAGAGACGCAGGCATCAAGATCATGCTCTGGTCTTCCTCCCTTGGTCGGATTGCGTGAAGAGCGAGAACTAAATAAGAAATGCCCAGGATAAAATACAATATTTGATATGCTCAAAAAGTTTACTAATAGGGTTACAGCTGGCTCAACTACATCTCAGATCTGTGTAGAGTTCGGCAGCCTCAACAATGACGAGAGACGAACTCGAAATGCCCTATTTTAGGCAAAAGGTACTTGATCGCGTCCATAAACCGCCAGTTGCCGCCCGATAGTGGTACACTCCCTTCAAATGATGTTAAACAATTAAAATAAGCACGAAGAAATACAGGACTACATATAAAAGAGAGTTTAAATTACAGTTTTAGTGGAAACAAATAAACGAGATTCGTTTATTGCGTTGTCATACCAAGGTCTTAAGCCGCGTGAATGTACACGTAGGCACTGGCAAAAAGGGGAGCGTTCACGAACTAGAAAAAAAAAAAGAAGGAAAAATCGAAAGAAGACAACGGCCCGCTTGTTCCGCGCGAATGCTGATCATCACGAAGAAAGCGAGAAACCGAGCTACGAATAAATTT
The DNA here is from genome assembly GCF_050947875.1 of Dermacentor variabilis. Lineage (NCBI taxonomy): Eukaryota > Metazoa > Arthropoda > Arachnida > Ixodida > Ixodidae > Dermacentor > Dermacentor variabilis. The sequence continues at coordinate 161,165,769 of NC_134574.1, read as the reverse complement.
AAAAGAAAATGAAGCACCGACGAAGGGTACGCTCGTAACAGCTGTTCGGCAGGAAGGCCTTCGAGCGCATTGCGTTTCACGCCTGCCCGAATTGCTAGCACGTCACCCCGCAAACTTCCATCGTAAATCTCCGAGTCCCCCTTTTCGAAATAGCGGACGTCCGTTAACCACACGTCAAACAAACTGCCGCGATCGGATGAAGCGGCGATATTCTATTGGGCGAACGGCGGAAACGCATAGCGAGTGCAAACATGCCGCCAACAGAAGTTATTGAAGATGTTTTCCTTGCAGAAGCGCACTCGAAGACGAGCAGCAACCCCCCCCCCCCCTTTATTTATTCTTTTTTTTTTTTTTTTCAGACCGGGTAGTAAGCAGTCAGGAAGGACGGAGAAGTCTGCGCACTCGCGAGCAAGCCCGTTAAACGAAGGAACGACTGCCTCATCAGGCCTACATCCACGACCTTAACAGAGCGCGCGCCTAATTTACGACCGGCAGTCGGCGACGAACAGGCGGCGGAGGCGAACTGGTCGCGAGCGTGCTCCGAAGCAGACGGCGTGCAGAAGTCTCCGTAGAACCGTGCAGTGTATTAGAAGCCACAGCACACATCAGTAAATCGAACACCAACGACATTTTCGTCTGTTCCTGAAAGCAGTAAATCGAACACTATTTGGATCGCGACACTGGAGCGATCGGATGGGAACTCGGCGCTGACGCCCGTGGTTGTACCTGGGTCGCAAGCCCCAAGGGTAGCGTTGGCCTGGCGGCCTGGGGTACAACTGCAAGCATCCGAAGGTCCCGGCAAAGCATGAGTCGACAGGTAACAACGAAACAACTTGTTTATTTTAACATCGCAAAGAGTTGGCGGTCAGGTTTGACCGAAGTAGAGAGACGGGAGAGCACTTCACTCAACGGAAGAAATCGGAGCCCTCCTCTGGCGTCCGGGGGCAGCTGTTTTTATACTCTCGCAGTTGAGGGCAAGAAGGAGCCCCTCAAAAGACGAGCACGTGAATGTACAATGGGCTAATGGTGACGCACACTGTCGTAGCGACGCCGTAGCACCATGTCGTGGCGCTGCGCACGATCTCGTAGCACCTGGTCGTGGCGCTGCGCAGCACACTGTCGTGGCGCTGCGCAGCACACTGTCGTGGCGCTGCCGGTCGGACACAATGACTGTACCGAGAAGATGGTCCCTGCTTTGGCATCGCCTGTTTCGGGCACAATGACTGGAACGAGATCCCTGCTTTGGCATCGCCTGTTTCGGGCCCAATAACTGGAATGAGATCCCTGCTTTGGCATCGCCTGTTTCGGGCACAATGACTGGAACGAAATCCCTAGGCGGTCGCATCGCCGCAGACGCGCCTGGAAACACCTGGCGATGAGTGTTGCGGTGACGACGATCGGGCCAAAATGTCCGCCGCCCCGCCGCCGTCGCGCCGGCAAAACCACGTGTCGCAGGCGAAACGCAACAGACCGCCCCGCCGGGGAAAGGAGATCCCGATGGACAGGGGACTGCATCCGCTGTCCGGAGGGATGTCGCTCGATGATGCTCATAACCGAAGTCGGGCGTCCCTTGACGTTTCTTGAGCGCAGCGCACAGAGAAGGCCTCGTTCTCTCGTTCAGGTTCGCACGGGACACTGCAAAGTGACTTCGGGAGAGTTCACATTTTTGTTCTCGTTCCCGGCAAGCGTTAGAACTACGCTGAAAACTCAACCGCTCAGTCAGCAAGCACGGCACAACCCTCACTAAGCCCTGCCAGGCTCTTTCCCCTTTTTATACCACTGCCTAGTTCCTTACAGTAGTCTAGCATCACTCAGAACGCGTCCACAAATTGAAAAATTGCACTAGAAAGCATATCATCACTTTGAAACACTAAACAAAAGCAATATGTTAAAAAAAATCCTGCCTCAGGAAGAAAAACATCAGTAACAAACAATTTTGAGGCTGATTCCTACGTTAGGGGCTTCGACTTAAGCCATCGGCGTTACCGTTGAGACTCCCCTTTTTGTAACGCACCTCAAAGGAATATTGTTGTAAAGCGAGGCTCCAGCGCAGGAGGCGGCCATTTTTGGGAGAGATGGTCTGCAGCCATTGGAGAGGGCAGTGATCCGTCTCAATGATAAACCTCGAGCCGGCTAGATAGCATGACAATTTCTGAACGGCCCACACGAGACATGCACACTCTTTCTCGGTGGCGCTATACGCCTGCTCACGACTGGTCAGCTTACGACTAGCATACAGGACGGGGTGTTCTACTTCTCCATTTTCCCGTTGGCACAGTACAACGCCCATGCCTCGCTCACTAGCATCGCACTGAACAATGAACCCTTTTGTATAGTCTGGCGATCGTAGCACAGGCTGGCTTGTTAGGGCACTCTTTAGGGCGCTAAAAGCTCTTTCCTTTGTCTCGTCCCAGACGACTGTTTGAGGCTCTGTCTTTCTTAGAGCATCCGTCAGGGGAGCCGCGATATCAGAGTACCTAGGGATGTACCTCTGATAGTAGCCGGCGACACCTAAGAACGACCGAATATCGGTCTTTGTGCGCGGTTGCGGAAAGTCTCGCACAGCGGCCACTTTTATTTCAGAGGGGCGGCGACGACCCTGACCAATCACGTGACCGAGGTAGACAACCTCGGCCTGTGCTAACTGGCACTTAGGAGCCTTACTGTCAAGCCTGCTTCGCGCAGGCGGGTTAGCACTGCCCGCAAGTGTGTCATATGCTCAGACCAGGATGCGGAGAATATCGCTACGTCGTCTAGATACGGTAAAGCGAATTCTTGCTGTCCCCGCAACACTTTATCCATGAGACTTGAAAAACAGTATGGCGCGTTCTTCAAACCAAAACTCAACACTTTAGGACGGAATGTTCCCATTGGTGAAATGAACGCCGCATACCTACTAGCCTCTTCTGTAAGTGGAACCTGCCAATAACCCCTGACAAGATCTAGGGTGGAAATAAACTGAGCGCTACTAACTTTCTCAAGGCGCTCCTCGATGTTAGGGATCGGATAAATTTGATCCTTAGTGATGGAATTAAGCCTGCGGTAGTCGACGCAAGGACGAGGTTCCTTGCCCGGTACCTCAACTAAAATCAAAGGGGAGGTATAATCACTCTCACCTGCCTCAATAACACCGAGCTGTAGCATTTTCTTTACCTCAGCCTCCATAATATCGCTCTGGCGGGGTGACACCCGATACGCCTTGGATCGTACTGGCTCTGGGGAGGTAAGTTCTATATCATGAGTAAGTACAGAAGTCCTACCAGGCCTCTCAGAGAACAGACCTTGAAACTCTTGTAATAGCTGGTGTAGTTCGGTTTTCTGCTCAGGCGACAGCGGTGCTTTACTGATAAGGTCACTAATGACTTGACCGGTGTCTTCCCTGTTCGTCACTGAGCCTAGTCCCGGAAGCTCGACTGGAAGCTCTTCAGGAACGTTTACCATCATGCACACCACTGCTTCCCTTTGTCTATAAGGTTTGAGCAGATTACAGTGGTAAACTTGCTGTGCTTTCCGCTTTCCTGGCAGACTTACCACGTAGTTAACGTCCGACAGTTTCTGAACAATTCGTGCTGGGCCCTCCCACTGCACGTCAAGTTTGTTGTTTAGCGATGTGCGCAATATCATGACCTCATCGCCCACCTCAAAACGACGGGCCCTGGCTGTCCGATCATAATAAACCTTGGCCCTCTGCTGGGCCTTTGCCATTGCTTCACCTGACAACTCCTGTGCCCTTCTTAAGCGTTCGAGGAGCTTAAGCACGTACTCCACCACGACTGGGTCGTCGCCCCTACCTTCCCATGATTCTCGAAGCATGCGAAGCGGAGATCGAAGCGAGCGACCGTACACCAGTTCAGCTGGCGAAAACCCCGTAGCCGCATGCGGCGCGGTCCTTAAAGCAAACATCACCCCAGGCAGACACAGCTCCCAGTCAGTTCGATGTTCAAAACACAACGCTCTCAACACGCGCTTCATGACGGAGTGGAGCTTCTCAACGGAATTCGACTGTGGGTGGTACACTGAGCTGTGTAGCAGCTTTACCCCACACCTTTCGAGAAAAGTTGTCGTCAAAGCGCTAGTAAACACTGTGCCCTGATCTGATTGAATTTCTGCAGGAAAACCAACTCGCGCAAATATGGACAGTAGTGCATTAACTATCTCAACTGAGCTGAGTTCTTTAAGCGGCACTGCTTCAGGGAACTTTGTCGCTGGGCAGATCACAGTCAAAATGTGTCTGTACCCCGTGGCTGTTACCGGCAGAGGTCCCACAGTATCAATAACGAGCCGTCTAAAAGGCTCCGTAATGATAGGTACCAATTTCAACGGCGCCCTCGATTTGTCCCCTGGTTTGCCCACCCGCTGACAAGTGTCACACGTCCTCACGAAATGGTCTGCGTCCCGAAAACACCCTGGCCAATAGTACTCTTGCAAGAGACGGTCCTTAGTTTTCTTAACTCCTAGGTGTCCGGACCACGAACCCCCATGCGACAAGCGCAACAGATCCTGACGATAGCATTGAGGCACGACCAGCTGATCGAACTCCACTCCTCGGCGGTCTAGATACTTCCGGTACAGGACTCCACCTCTTTCCACAAAACGCGCAGTTTTCCTGGCGATACCTTCTTTGACATTGCAGCGCACGTTTTCCAGGCTGCCATCCTTTTTTTGCTCGGCTATCAAAGCCGTCCGGCTGACTTTTAGCAACCTATCAAGTCCGTCTGACGTAGGCGCGATGAGCAAATCAGTAGATAGCTCTTCTAACTTTCCCGCGTCGGGCGGTTCCTCTCCAGTATCTGGCGCCTTCAACGCTACAGACTCAATTTTATTCGGTTCGGGCGTGCTCGGAATATCAGCTTGCTGCGCCTCTGACCCTTTTTCGTTGTTTGATAACGTCGGCCCCGCAACTACCGCCTTTGCAGCGAGCTCCCGAACCTTCGATCTGGTTAAGGCCTGAACACTAGCTTCACCAAACAAAAGCCCCTTCTCGCGCAGGAGGTGATCGGACCTGTTTGAAAATAGGTACGGGTACTGGGGTGGCAGCATAGATGACACTGCCGCCTCTGTCTCAAGCGCTCCGAAAGGTCCTTCAATAAGCACCTTTGCTACTGGCAGACACACGCTATGAGCTTCCACGGCTTGCTTGATCCACGCGCACTCGCCCGTGAACATATGGGGTTCTACGTAAGATGGGTGAACTACATCCATCGTAGCTGCGGAATCGCGAAGCACTCGGCACTCTTTCCCGTTCACGAGGAGGTCTCGCATGTAAGGCTCGAGAAGCTTCATGTTCTCGTCAGTGCTGCCTATTGAAAAAAACACAACTTTTGGTGTTGTTTCCGGACACTGCGCCGAAAAGTGACCCGGCTTCTGGCATGTATAACAAACGCGCGCTCGCCTCATCTCGAACCGCTTCCTGCGTTTGGCTGCCGCCGTCTCCTTACGTTCTGTCGGACTGCTTTCACTCGCATCCTCACTACGCGTGTCCCCCTTTAATCTCCTGGGTGTGAACTTTGGCCTCTCGAACTTCGAGCCAAATTCACCCTTTTGACCGTCCTTAGCTCCGCGAGCTCGACGCGTCACAAACTCCTCGGCTAGCTCAGCGGCTCTAGCCACCGTACTCACGTCTGGCCTATCCAAGACCCAGTATCGCACGTTCTCCGGTAACCGACTATAAAACTGTTCTAGCCCGAAACACTGCAGAACTTTATCGTGGTCACCAAACGCTTTCTCTTCTTTGAGCCACTCCTGCATGTTCGACATAAGCCTATACGCAAACTCTGTATATGACTCACTTCTGCCTTTCTCATTTTCCCGAAACTTCCGACGGAACGCCTCCGCAGACAGCCGGTACTTTTTTAGCAGACTCGATTTTACTTTGTCGAAATCCTCTGCCTCCTCTCTATCCAAGCGAGCGACTACGTCGGCCGCCTCGCCGGGTAACAAAGTGAGCAAGCGCTGTGGCCACGTTTCCCGAGAGAACCCCTGCTTCTCGCACGTTCGCTCAAAGTTAACCAGGAACAAACCAATGTCCTCTCCAAGCTTAAACGGCCGCATCAGGTCAGTCATTTTGAACAATACGCGTTCTCCTGCACCGTGTGCCTGACTTCCATTACGAGCGCGTTCCATCTCTACCTCGAGACGCTTCATTTCCAAAGCGTGTTCGCGCTCTTCTTTTTTCTCTTGTTGCTCTCGCTTTTTCTGTTCTTTATGTTCACGCTCTTCTTTTTCTGTCTCCCTCTCTTCAATAGTCTCAAGGCATTCCGACAGCTCGTCATCCTCAGCCTCTAACTCAAGAATAGCCTTTAGCAGTTCAGGTTTTCTTAGTTTGTCTGAGACATCCAGACCCAACTCTCTTGCAAGCTCCAACAATTTCGGTTTGCGCAACGACTTCAAATCCATGGCTGCTCTGAATGCTGCTTTCTCTACTGCTTACTATTGTCTTGCCGCAACTAACCCGGCAGCAACGACAACCACAATTACCAGCTCTGTTTCTAACACTAACAAAAGCCTGGCAAAGCTCAGAAGAAGAAAGTCCCGCACTCACCAAACCTCGCAGCCAAGAGTCCAGCGCAGTCGTTCCGCTGCAGGCAACCAGTCATCACACAGGGCTCGTTGCACTGCTCCCGGATCGTCGTTGAGCTGCTCAGCATACAGTCAACTGCATCTCTTTGCTGCTGGCCTCCGTTGTCGCGACCTCACCGCTGGCAGACTGTTGTTTGAAGTCGTAGGCGATCTCACCGCTGGCAACCAGATATTTGAATCGGACTGCTGGTACGATCTGTTGGGAACTCGGCGCTGACGCCCGTGGTTGTACCTGGGTCGCAAGCCCCAAGGGTAGCGTTGGCCTGGCGGCCTGGGGTACAACTGCAAGCATCCGAAGGTCCCGGCAAAGCATGAGTCGACAGGTAACAACGAAACAACTTGTTTATTTTAACATCGCAAAGAGTTGGCGGTCAGGTTTGACCGAAGTAGAGAGACGGGAGAGCACTTCACTCAACGGAAGAAATCGGAGCCCTCCTCTGGCGTCCGGGGGCAGCTGTTTTTATACTCTCGCAGTTGAGGGCAAGAAGGAGCCCCTCAAAAGACGAGCACGTGAATGTACAATGGGCTAATGGTGACGCACACTGTCGTAGCGACGCCGTAGCACCATGTCGTGGCGCTGCGCACGATCTCGTAGCACCTGGTCGTGGCGCTGCGCAGCACACTGTCGTGGCGCTGCGCAGCACACTGTCGTGGCGCTGCCGGTCGGACACAATGACTGTACCGAGAAGATGGTCCCTGCTTTGGCATCGCCTGTTTCGGGCACAATGACTGGAACGAGATCCCTGCTTTGGCATCGCCTGTTTCGGGCCCAATAACTGGAATGAGATCCCTGCTTTGGCATCGCCTGTTTCGGGCACAATGACTGGAACGAAATCCCTAGGCGGTCGCATCGCCGCAGACGCGCCTGGAAACACCTGGCGATGAGTGTTGCGGTGACGACGATCGGGCCAAAATGTCCGCCGCCCCGCCGCCGTCGCGCCGGCAAAACCACGTGTCGCAGGCGAAACGCAACAACACCAACGACAATTTCGTCTGTTCCAGAAGGCAGTGAGCAGACGGCAAAATAAAGAAAATTTGGGAGAAAATGGTGATGTCTATTTGCTTTTCTTTTTTCCCCTCTCGAGGAAATCAGAGCTTCACAAATACGATCACCAGCAATTCGACCAACATTTAGCACAGAGCGTTACTTTGGTTTTCGAGGTGTGAAATGAAATCACGTACAACGCGGTCGTAACTGTAACGGTACAATACGAGCGGTTTACGGATCTGCCGGGTTCGTTCAGAGAGCGCCAGGCTCAACGCGGGAGCGCGACCGAGTAAAGAGAGTAAAACATCTTTATTAATAATATTTGAATGGCGAGAGCAGTGTGGGAGGAACCCTCAGTCCAGGGTCCCTGAGATGATTCCGGCGATGTTTCGAGCCGGTTGTATCACAGCTCGGAGGACCTCGGGAGGTCCGTCGCGGAGGGCATCGTCCCACAGCTCTTTGTTGCGTAGGGGGGTAAAGGAGAGTTGGCAAGGGAGGTGAGACTCGACGGAAGCTCGATCACGTAGCGTCTCCGGACTGCTCTGGGAGGGCAGCTGCCAAGTTCGGGTGGGGAAGGCTACGTTTGGCTCGAATCTCGAGAGGACTACGCATCGCTGGAAATCGATGTGGAGCGCGGTAGGAACCGGTCGAACGTACCGTTACTTAAATGGCGCGCCCGGGTTTGCATACGCCAAATATAGAGTTACCTGTATATTTGGCCGATAAAAGCGTTGAGTACATTGAAATGCCTTGGCGAAGGCACGACGACACCTCAAACTTGAATCGATACCCAATTTTTTGTTTGGTGCTCGAGAGATGCTAGTGCCGTAAAAATCAACGCGCAGTGAACTGCCGCCCCGCTGTTCACGGAATCCGAAGCGTCGGCTCCGAAGGGCAGCACGATTGTAAGAGCGAACCATGCAACGCAAAGCGAACAAAGTGAAGGAAAAGTATTCACCCTTTAGCGCTTACCTAGTCGCCATACAATAATAAACAATCTTGCCTGCCTTTCCCTTCTGTAAACATGCGCGCACTTATCAACGCGACTTGGCATTCTCGACAGGAAAGCGGCGAGCGCCGTAGTTTCAAACAAATCGAAATTCAAGCAACGCAGATGATTACTGTTTCATGACGGTATATGCCTACAAAGGGTGTAACGTTGAAAAGTTCAGTTCTTCAGTCCCGAGTTCGTACCTTACCCGAAGAAACTCCTGTCCCAAGGAAGGCGATAACGGGGTAAGTTAAGCCACGCCACACTATACTCTCGAAGCTCCCGAAGCGGTGCACGCAAGCGTCAGAAATGAAGCCAATCAACCGCCTGCATGCGGGCCTTCTCGCCCGATTTCGTGACCGTCTTGCCCCCCTCACCTAGTATAAAGCACGCCAGACGACGCAGGCTGCGAACAGAGTCTGCGTGCAGATTCGGAAGCCGCAAATGTCGCATAACTCCGCTCACTCGCACTGCGATATTTTTTTTTTTTTTTCAGGTTCGACGTCACCCGCTCGCTCGGGTCAAACACAGCTTCTGACTTCGTAGAGACGTCGCGACAGTGAGAACTTCTTTAAGAGAGATACCGAGATGAATACTAGACCAGCTTAGAATAAAAAGCCTTTGAAAAAAAATAACTGCATGTCCTTATTTCGCGTCTCAACAGCGTCTGTACGTCATTATGAAATAACAAATTTCAAAGCATGCTTTCTTTTCTTTTTCTAGGGCTCCTTGAGGCAGGTTTCAGAAACGTTTGACAAGTTTAGCCTCCGTTAAAGCGCACATGCAGCTTGTCCCCGACTGATTCCTAACGGACGTCTATTGTCAGCCAGCTACGTAGTAATAACGCAGAACTTACTTCAATATAAGCAAACATTATGCTGGGATTTAGAAAGCCTACTAGACGCCTCAGACACTGGCGTATGCGTCACAGGCGCGCGCGCACGCGAAGGAACTGCGCGTCGCATTGCTGCTCCCTTCCTCAACAAAAAGTGCGCAGCGTAAAACAAAACGCGCGACCGCAAAACAAAGCTTTCCGTCCGCTGAAGCACCGAGCCGCCACACAAGAGCACAACCCGCACGCGGGATTTAAACGAAGGAAGGGGAGAGACGGTAGACAGGGACGGAATTCAATCATATTTTTGTTGTCCGTCTTTAATAAGAGAGAGATTAAAGGGCAGACATAACGAGCACAGCCCTGGACCCTTTTACGGAACTCAAACCGCGCGTTACCTCAGAGAGCGGAATAACAACGCGACCCGGCGCTCGATCCAAACGCAGTGACGCTCGCGGCGGGCGACGCTACGCAGTTCGCAGCACGTGACCACAGCGAGGAAATGGCGGCACGGTGGGATCGCCTCGCAGTCCCTGCACGGTGCGCGATGTGCTCTTCCCGCTACGGCGCACCATTTTTGCGACGACGACGATGGATGTGGCCGGGTCCTTTTCAGACGAGCGAGCTCACGTTCAGTCTCTCGGCCGGTTAAAGACGAAAGAGAGAGCAATTAAAAAAAAAGAAAGAAAAAAAAGAGGACCTTCTTCCCCCATATGCTCCCCAGCTTTTTTTTTTTTTTTTTTTGCAAACCGGGTCGCGAGAGATCCAGCCGCGTGCGGTCGCAATGAATGCATGCGGTGCTTAAAAAAAAAAAAAAAAAGGCATCAAGCAACGCATTTTACGAGTAAAAGAAGACAACGCGTATGCACACTCATCTACCCAAGCGTAATCACAGTCACGTCTAGCCACCGACCTCGACACAGCCGTTGTACCTGGCTTAATGATGATTGTACACCTAAGTGTAACATTTACAGTTAAATCAAAGGCTAACGAAGTGAAACCAAGACTTCGCCAGGCTAAACCAAGCTTTTGCTTGGCATATCCAGGGTTAGCTGAGCTAAGCCACAGCCAATTTATCAGACTGTCCGTTTTATCAGTTTCTCGTCTATAACCCGGAACAGTTTCCCACCGGGGCTCTCCAGTGCGTTCGAATTAAACGAGAAGTCGAATTAACCGGCGTCGGCTGCATATAGCTCTCGGCGCCGAAACTAACAAGCAGTTGACGCACTGGCAGGTTGTCGCGCCGTTAACGAAAAAAAAAAAAAGGCCGCACGCACGACAAGAGGGCGCAAGAAGTCGGGCCGTAAAACTGCACCGAGGCGCTCTGAGCTTCGCACTCGAATGAGAATACGAAGGGGAAAAAAAAAAGGAGGGGGGGTAGAAAGGCTCTCCGCCACATTCTGACTGCTCGCACGCTCGAGTAATTACCGCTCGTATGCGAAAAAAAAAAAGGGGGGGGGGCGGAATACGAGAGGCCGTAAAAAGATCGCAGTAAAGCAAGAACCAATGACGCTTCTCCCCAAAATTGCCGTCCTTACACGACGGCCGCCACGGCAACAAGCGAGCGAGAGAACTCCTTATACGGGCCGTGAGCACAAACCGAGGAACTGACGCCCCAGAAGTTTCTTAAAGAAAAAAAAAAAACAGTGTGAGTGTGTGTGGCGGGGTTCAGCGACGACGCTGTATTTATTTTAGTTAATGGGGCGCGCCTGCTGCGAAAGCGCCGTGCGGGGCCGTTCGCTCAGTCGCAGTTCGCGCAAGTTCGTAATTTCTGCAGCGAATCAAGCATTCAGAACTACGTGGCAAAATGTGAAAACGTTCTGCCCCATCGTGTTAAACACTCAACGAAACAACTGTGCATCATAGAGGCCTGCGTGATATAGCACCCCCCCCCCCCCCCCGAAGTTTTAAAAATTTTATGCGCGAACCTACATTCACGGCCAAAGCCCTTTCATTTAACATAAAAGTCCCTATAACAACGCTAACCCGATAATTCTTTGGGAAAATTATTTTCAGTGGCGATATAGCCGAAAAGATCAGATAAATGCGCTAGCATCACGTCGCACCTCTTCGAGGTCCGGGATCCACGATTTGAACCGCTTTCCCCGCATTGCAAAGCGTTGTTCGGGTGCTCACTCGACACGCGTCCTGCCTCTTCAAGTGCAACTGAATGTAGGCCCGAGCAGATCACAGTCCGTTGCACCGTGTATATACAGCGATCGAGTGAGTGATAAATGACTCACTTGACTCAGTAGCGTAACTCAACTAACTAACGTAACTCAACTAATGTAAGTTGACTCAAATGACTCAGTAGCGTAAATAGAACAGAAAGGAAGAGATCACAAACGAGGGTCAATAACGTGGCCCCGTCTACCCGTGACCCCCATCCCAAAATTTTTTTTTCCCGCCTTGACGCTCCTAATGCTGACGCATTAAAAGGAAACGAGAATGCCAGAATGCCATCCTAATTCGCGACTACTCCAGTGGCGGCTGCACATTTACTGACAGGTACAGTTTTTATCCGTTTGTTTAATGTCACCCACGGAGCTGAAGCGTAGTTCCGACTCAACCCAGGCACCGAAGGCACGCTCGCCTACGCTGTAGGAGTGTTCAAAGGCTTTGCAAGCGCCAATCCGCCCTCAACTAAAAAAAAAAAATGTTCGCGGCGTTAGCTCTAAATGGAGAGGGACTTTCTGAAAGAATGCGGGAAACTGGGGAAGGCAGGCTTACCAACGTTCAAGACAGGAGAAAAACACCGAAGGGGGCATAAAACGAAGCTGCGCGGGAAGACAAGTAAATGCGAAAGGATGGCGACAAACTTTAAAAAAAAAAAAAAAACAAGCTCGCACTTTTTTGAAGTTCGCGGCCGGAGCGTGCGGGGATTTTCACCGGCCTCACATTCATTCGTTCCACTCGAACCGCGCGCGCCCGCGAGTAAAACTTTTTGCTCTCCGGGGGGATTTTCAGTCACGAGGTGAAGGATCTAGGCGGAGACGGCACGAGTGAAATAAACGCGCCTTCGCGACGAAAAATAAAAACCACCCACACCAAAAGCGCGCACGGCACCTAGATGCAGTAAGAGACAGTGCGACGTTAGCGCCAAAGAGGAGGAAAAATAAAGCCAGAGAAAAAAGAAAAAAGCACGACTGGCGAAGACAGCGAGAAATGGGGCGGGAAGGCTCGAGCCGTCGGGCGAAGCAGGCGAAGACGTAACGGGCCGCAGCGAACGCGCTCTCGGCACGAGCTTTCGGCGTCGCCGGTAATCAGATTCCTTCGTCGCACTTGGTCGGGGGGGATCCATAATCTGCTCTCCCCGCGCTCTCGGCAAGATGGGCGCGGCGATGCGGAAGCTAGGGTCGGTGCTAAGTCTGCAAAATCGTCGAGACCGACCCGACCGTACAAAAATCGCGAACTGCCGCCTACACGCGAGAGGAAGAGCCTGGGGAAGGACGAGAGGGGGGGGGGGGGGGCGAATCAAATTTTAGCTCCTCGGCGTGACATCGCTGCGTGGGACCCATAATTACACACTCGACGGATACGCCACCACAATTACGAGCAGAAAAATGGTCGGGTCCCTCTGAAATCCAGGGAAGAAACCAGTCTGAACTAGATTACTCTGAACAGCTATCCTACATCGTGATGATGGCAAAACGCTGCTTAGGAGAAAAAAAAAATGAATAACGCTCCCCCTTTTTTTTTGTACCATGACGTCACATGATGACGTCACCATTCTTGCGAATTCGTGCGCTTTTAATAGTACACGGAAAGCCCACCAAATATTCTCAGCGATTTCTCGCGAATGCAAAGTAATAATTTTGCAACTGATAAAACACCTCGCTGTACCCCAGCAAGATGCTTCTAAAATATGACACCACAAGGGACTGGCGTGTGAATTCCGTGTCCGTTGCTTGCGCTGCTAGAAGAGGAGCCATGCTTTCTAGAGGACGGTGTTACGGATGGGTAAGATCAGAAAGGGCTACACACACGCTACATAACAATACACGACCCGTGACTAGCCCATATTGTACGCGCAAAACGGGAATTCCTGCCGACGCGCTCGCGGTAGGCGAGTGACAACACTAGACAGCACGTCACCGCAGCAAATTTCCATGTGAGGCTGTCGTGCGAACTTTGGCAAATCATTCGGCCGCGCTGTTTCGATTCCGCCACAATGCACGCACGCACGCCATCTCCGACGACGGCCGAAGCCGATACTCCTCGGCTCGAACGGGGGACGGGAGCGCTCAAGACCAAGTATCCGAGAGGAGTGGTGCAATCGAAGACTGGAACTCCGTTGCGAGCAAACGACGACCGAGGAATCGGCGGGGGGAGCCGATTCATAGCCTTCACTGGCATAGCCTTCCAGTGAAGGCTATGAAGAGCGAATATATATATATGGGAACACAAATTGCGTTGCACACGCCATCCTACCCCCGACGCTGGGCTTGTACTGACTTCCTTACTTTCCTGTTGTCCATCAACTCTCCCTATGCGTGGGTTCGAAAGATGGGTGGCTAGTCCCGAGTGGAGGAACCGGCCTCGTGTAGCTTCGGCACGCGAGAAAATCTTGTTCACTGCTGATGAACTGACCGTTAAACAATTCGGCGACGAATCTATCGAAGCAGTAGGTTGTCAGAGGCGAGCCATTACTTGTCTGTTAGAACGCATTATTCAACACCCAGAGAATTAACACCTGCTTACTTCGGTGTCACATGTCGCGCAACGTAACAAATATCGCTGCTCTTGTATTTTTATTTTTTTTTACAAACAACGTATAAATGTGACTGGCGTGCCGAACAAAATCCTAAGCGTGACCAACAACAACAAATGAGTACGCGTCGATGGCGCTGCGTGTGGATAGAGTCCAAACTCGTTCTGTTTCATTTTCTAAGCAGGCCCGATAACAGGCACTCACCTATTGTCTGCCAACCTTAGGTAACTATTTGCTGCCCGTGCCAGTGCTTTAGCCAGCCGCCAAACTGCGGCGGAGCCAGCGAAATAAAAACCGGGTGTGTCCCTGCAGGGCTTCATATAATCTTTTTTAACGTGTATAGTGTTTATGTAAACATAAATTGTATGGGATGAAGGTACTAACGGCTGAAGCAACTGCCTGACGAAGACCCCCCCCCCCCACCAGTACAGCCCTCGCCACTCTTGTGTGGAGCGCGGGAACGGCGGCTGCTCAGAAGCAAGCCAGCGACGTCTAACGCTAGCTGCTGGCAACGTTTGGGCCCAGCAACTACATTTAGAGTGCCCAGCAGCTAGCGTTAGGCGTCGCTGGCTGGCTCCTGAGCCGCACGTTGCTCAGAGGGGGAAAGGAACAAGAACACAGCGAAATAATACAGACACAATGAAAAAAGATATGTGCGAAAGGAAACATTATATATATATATATATATATATATATATATATATATAAGCTAAACATATAACCTCCGCGGTCCCTCCCACGCCGATGCCTTAGAGCCAATGCGCGGCGGACGGACAGCGCGACTCACTGAAATCTTAAAAGCACGCAAATAATGCATGGCCACAACGGGTAACGCCGGGACCTGCGGCGCAACAGAGGAACCGCTGCTAATAATTGACGGGGGCTGAAAGCACGAGCGGGCTGCAGCAAGCTGTCGACGGTCACCGACCACCGTAATCACCGCGCGCGAAAACGCTCGTCCAAAGTTTCCCGCAAGCTGAAAACCCTACGAAAAGGTCGACACTAAAAACAAAAAAGCTCGTCGCAACATAAACACGCTCCGACGCTGCGCTAATATATTATTCAGATGCGTCGACGCCGCACACCCGCCTGGCCCCTATGTGAGCACCACCTTTCCCATCGCTTTTCATTAGGGAAAAAGTAGCGCCACAGCATTTCGCTTATGCGCATTCGCAGGAACCTCGCCAACGTGTTGTACAGTGTAACGAATATTTCTGAACGGTGTGCTTGCTCGAATGAAAGAACGCCTTGTTTCCTCCCTATGATAAAGGCACTTGGGCAGGCTGCCCAGATATAACGCGAAGTAAAATAATCTCGAACCTGAAAAAGGCAGCTAAGGTTTGGCGAAAGACAAGTGCACTCGTGAAATATTGATTTAGTAGGTGATACAGAAGCTTCCTTACTTAAGGCTCAACCTAGGATACTACGGGATATCCCTAACAGGCAACGTGTTCGTACGAAAGCGGCCGCCCTAGCATGCCTTCACGTGGCTCACGCAGTAAATTTTGAAAAGTCGACGTTATTTTTTCTCCCCCATATGACGTCACCCATCGAATTAAGCTCAAATAAAATTGATCGTGCGACGTCAAGCCCTTTGCCCAACCCGTACGACCGCGCCGCAAAGGTTAACTGACGAAAGCGCGCGATTTTGAGGATGCCGCGACGATAGAGTGCGCTACAACGGTAACACGCACGCACGCACAAAATAAAACGAAGCGTGCGACGAAGGGCGACATTTAAACGGGGAGCCGGCTGGTAAGTAGAATAGCGTTTACACGAACTTCATCAACGATTCACAGCCCTGGCTCGTGCAACGTGCGCTGCGCCGACCAAGAAAAAGCCGACAGTGCCAAGAATCCCCATCCCACGCGCACATTGTCCCATCGTCTGCTAGCACTCCCCGAGCCCTGTCGTCTGCTGCGCGTTTTTGCATTCCCACCTCTTTTCCAAGCCCAGCCGATGCACATAGGGCAACAAGTCGTTACCGCTCGCGAACACAAGACCTTACGGATCCCAGCGCACAGAACACGCGTAAGCGACGCACGCACGAAATACATCGACGATACTTTAACGACCGGTATCAGGGGGGGGGGCGCAGTTTTATTACGACGCGCGATTTAACAGCCTTCCTGCGCACCTCTTTCCCAACCTCGAAAGCAGGAATCGAATGAGACCGACAACGCGTTCCACGTCATAAGGTTAGCGCCGATCGAAGCCACGAGGCTTGAAGTTTGCGAACTCGCTTTTGAAGTTTAACGAGCGAGCTTCCGGAATCGTGAGTTTCCTCGAAGTGGGCCTCCCCCTTTGCGGCGCTTTTCACTAAGTGGCTGTTTGCCGACAGCTTTTATTGGAGTTCGTCATCGCGTTTCGCCATGAATAAGCAAGAACGTGCGCTCGTTAAATGCCGGACTCCGCTGCTCCCAGGGCCTTCCATACTCACTAGGCGAGCGCTTCACGGCAACAGACGCAAGTACAGCGCGTCAAGTGCTGACACTATCGCGCGTTTACGAAACTCCGGATGAAGGTTTATCGTTTTATACTTTCCCAGATTAACTTGCTCGTGGCGTGGCTGTTCGGTAAGCGAACGCAGCCCTCATCGACGCAGCCCTCATCGACGCGTACCGCGCTGCTATATCCCCTTTCACCGTTCCTACCACACGCCGACCTTTACACGCAAGGAAGCCAGAACGACCACTTCCACCGCGTGTGACAGTTAAACGCTTGTGCGCCACGCACGCAAAGTGACAGTCACACGACTGACGGGATATCGTCGGTGCACAACGCGGACACAAACGTGACGCGGCACAGCACCGACCAATCCCAACAAGGACAGAATTGTTCGTGGAGCCATTCGCTACTGCAGAGGCACGTTGCGCTCGGTCCAAAAAACTTTTTTTTTTTTTTGCCTCATTTCACCACTGTGGCAAAGAGTGACTTGGCTGGCGAAAAATAAACAATCTGCCAACGCTCGTGGCGTCGCAAGTAAATAGAAGGTCAGCCGACGTTCGTGGCGTCGAAGGTAAATAGAAGAACAAACGAGCACAAAGAGCGCCAAGACCAATTTTATAGTACCCGACACAGGATGGTGCTGTCTGATTACCCAGAACCTGAAACTCGCTCTAGTATAGCTGGACACAAGGAACCCCCGACACTGTCGCGAGTCGGTCGTTGTCCGGTCCATCTCGTTCCATTCCTTCACTCGCCTTTCTTTGACGGGACCGAACGCTGACGGCCGCGCACCGACCAGCCCCAGCGTCGCACTTCGCCAAACGAGATCCGGCAGGCGCACGTACCGCTCGTGCAGCAGAGCTTGCGACCTCGACACTCGCGCGTCCTCCGCCGTTTCCCGGCGGGCACTGGTCCAACGAGAATGCCTGCCCAGACCGCCCGGTCGACGACAGCTTTTGCCTTTTTTTTTTCCCAGTCCCGACGCCGTTGAACCGACCTCTTCAACGGAGCCACCCCGTTGTGCCTTTCCTGCGCTGACGCACGTTGACAAGCCACCGTCGGTCGCGCCACGTGATCCGACGGCTAGGGCGGCCTTTTTTTCGTTTAGAACGGAGTCGTGTGTCTTTTCGTTCTTTCTCACGCGCTCGTCAAAAGTGGCCCATTCGCCGCCACGTGCCCCAGCCGCTTCGAGTCGGGGTCGCAGTTGTTGTTAAGGGCCAAACAGGCCCGGCTGTCACTGCCGGCAACGGCAAAAGAGACAGCGGGAACGCCGGGAATAACCCGCGCACCGTGCCGCTTAGCGGCCGCAGGAACAGCTTCGCGCGGACACCGACCGCCGCGCGGGTTCGGCGGTGCGCAAAGAGGAGGCAGTAAGCACGCGTCCGCGACGACGCCACGGGGAGACCCGAGATAAGCGCTCGCAGGCGCCGCGACATCGCTCTCCCCCTTCTTTTCCCCGTACGTCAATCTCTTCTCGGCTGCCGGTTCGCCGCGCAGTACAGCGGGCAGTCCGTGCTGAGCTTCCGCGCAGCCAATTCCTCATCACGACACATCGTGCACACGGAGAGAAGGAACCCGCGGCCTCTTTTTTTGCAACCGGTACCGCGCGGGGTCGCTACTCTGCTGGACGCCGTAAAATTCCGCCGTGTCTGCGTTTTGGGCCAGTCGGAGAGGCCGTGGCAGAGCCTCGCTTGGGCCCATCAAAACTGGCAAGATGGCTAATTCGACAATGTGGGAGAACGTAAAAAGCCCTCAACTTACTGCGCTCGCTGCTCCCAATATTAAAGGCAAACACGAACAGTCGACAATCATGCCAGCAAAAGGCACGTGTTACGGTGCGGTTCGCATCGTGCGGACTTCACCACGTGGCGCCTTGACGTGCAACACAGAAGACGGCGTGAATGACGTCAAAGATCCAACCAGCGCCGGGCATTAGCCAGTCTGATTACCGGAGCTGAAATATCTTGCGGAGTATTTCAGACACCCCGCAAGAGACTCCGTGCACAAAAGCAAAATTTAAAGCACTCACCAGGAAGTTGACCTGATCTCGATGAAGACTCTATCGATGGGTGGGATCAACACTCAAAAGAAAAATAGACTCAGTCTAACAAAAAAAGGATACTCGACCATGGCTTGAACGCCATTCTTCTTGAAGATCACTATTCTCATCACCTTGCCACTTGGAGTGCAGATGGTGTGGATGACGTCCTGAAAGGAGGGAAAAAAAATAAATAAAGGAACATGTCAAGAACTACAAGGCAGATCTTACAGCCCTGCTATGTCAGCCTGTTAGAAATAAAAAAAAATTTATAAAAGTAAAGGGTCTGTTTATACACAATGCATGAAACTTGCGGTGAAAATTTAATTCCTCGCAAACAATGGCGTGCTATGACACTTTTCATAGATTAAAGTAAGCATCTCAGATGCACACCAGAAGCTCAAACCCACCAGTTCAGCCCTTTTATGGTCGCATCACAACAACACATCACTGTAATAAAAAAATAAACAAATCGTGGAGCAGAACATCCAACCATAACCATCCAACCATTGGCTGTCAAACAGCCAATGAATTAGAATATAGATTAATATGCTACAAGATATCATGCGTATCTTCGAATAATAGTGGTAAGCAACATATGCCACCAACAATACAAAAGCACTGATGTGACACCAATGAGCAGCGCTAACAATTTTTAAACTAAAGATGTGAAGTTAATCGGTACAATGCTCCCTCATCTTGGCCCAACCAGTGCAAGGAGTCGCCACTGTACTGGCTGCTACACGTGCAAGAAGACAGAAAGACACCTGATGTTTTTGCATTAGGTTCTTCCCACAGCACCTACGCGATTCTCTTCGCTGTGCGATTTTCAAAAGTGCCCCTTGACTATCACTGGTGTGACAATAGAAGCCGAAATCCAATGTTTTGACCAAAGCATGAAACAAATGACACAGAGAGTGCAAAAGCAAACAACCCAGACACTAGCTATCTGAACGCTCAATAATGCAGAACAGTAAAGAAGAACAATACTAAGCTGATAGTAGATGCATGCTTCATTTGTCGTGCCCTCTCCGTATCATGGTTGCTGTAGTCAAGAATGAGGTCAATGTAGAATAGCTCAGCTTACAACGATAAATGAGACACCTAAGTTTTATTTTATCTTCTTGACTTTCTTTGAAAAAAATAGATCAGTTGCAGACACACATGAAAAGACTGAGAAAGCGCCCTTCTCCAAGCATCGCAGTTGTGGAAGAAACTAACACAGTCTTGTGCAAACTTTGTTCTTTTACGATAAAACTATTTAAAAGGAACCCCACTGGTGGCACACTGCTGCAATATAGCGGATGGCACTGTCTCTTTTCCCAGAGCTACTTGCGCCAAGTAGATTTTTGCAGGAGCTCATTAGGAGAGAAACCAAAGCAGACATTAAAGAAAAGAAAAAAAAAAACCTTTAAAACCAGGAAACATACATCTGCGAATTTGCTGGCACAACGCTTGAAGTAATTCAACTTATCTTGCTAGTACGCTGGTTCGTTCGCATTGTGAAAACACAAAGCAAGTAACTTGACAGCAAGTAACCTTCGCGCATGGCCCCTTCCCCCTTTCTTGCACATTCAGTGTGCCCACAGAATACAAACAAGATGCAACCGCTGCTTCAAGCTAGTTCACAGGCATTCGTGGAAACCCTATGTGTCCCGCAACAGTCGTAAAACAAGACTGCCTGTCACGTTGTTTTTCTGCCTGTCCTTCCATGACACTTGCTTAAAGGAGCTCCTATGCTACGCCCGATCACGGCTGGTATGAATAACTTGTCGTACAAACACAACACTTCTCAATAGTGCTCAGAGAACTTCGTGGCAATTCCTGCTCGAACAGATGTGTATCGATGAAGGGAGTCCGATTTATACATGCTCAAGAATAGAGTTAATGAAAGACGAGGCAAATGAACTGTATTCACACTTCGCTTTTCCAACATGTACTGGGACTAACGGTAGCATATGCAGGGTAGAATTTTAAGCCTTGAAAGCACGCAGTTTCAGAAGTGATAAATATGTACTGTATAGAGAAAAAATAAGCACAAGTTATAATAACACATTAGCATGAATGAAACTAAATAAAACCCTTTGTATAAAGCTGTTTGAAAGGGGAAAGAAATCATGAAGTGCTATTAATTGGATCAAGTACCATATTTATCCAAATCTAGGCTGATAGCTTTTTTTCTTTCGAATAATCACATACAAAACTCTAGGGTCGACTCAGATTTGAGAATTTTAAGAAATGTGCCAGTTTGTAACTGAAAACGATAAATATGGTGCATAGCTAGCGCTATCTAGAAAAGTCAGTATTGCAGCCGCTACTAGCCAGGCCAGTAGTCGACTGAAGTACACAAGCGATGTCACTTTGATCTGTGCCGTATCGGAACTGGTTCTTTTTCCTATGGTATCAGAGTGCACTCTAGTGTTATCCTAATGGCACCAAACAGGCGATGCTACTTCAGTGTCACTTTCAAACGAGAAGTTGTACTAGTCGCAGCGGCACAGTAAGCCACGCGGGACTTCCACATCGATGAGAAAAACGTCCGTCTTTGGAAGGAACAACAGGAGATGCTTTGGTGCGTGCCGCAACAAAATATGACAGCGATAAGGAAGATAAGCGCGCAATAACAGTGCTGTTCTCAGAGATTGCACTGCTTTTCAACGCGTGTGATGCCACACTGTCTGTGCATGCATGAGCGAGCAGACGCGAGCTTGCATGCGTCTGCAAGCTTACGTATAGTCTGGGCTATAGGGACGAGGCTAGCGGCGGTGATGACGTAGAGCGAGCTTGGCATGTTCATATTAAATAAATGCTGTTATCATTTTATGAACACTGTACTCGCTTTTTCTTTTTTGGCCTACACTCGAGGTAATTTTTTATTTTTTTCTGGCTTTGGACACTCGGGGGTTGGCTTAGAATCGGGGCCAGCCTAGACTTGAGTAAATACGATATTAATGTTGTTATATTTTCTTTTCAATAACTAGTTAATAACATGTGCGTGGGACCCAAAATGACATGTTCAATGCTGAACCAGCTACTAAGTGTCAAGACTAAGACGCTGTCCTTTTGAAATGCTGGTAGTGATATAATCAAGGTACTCCTTTATGCGTCTTTTTAAGCTGTGAAAGGAGGTCCAGGTCCATGCATTGACAGATGAAAAGCAATCCGAAGAAGCATGAGGCCACACAGCCAGCCTTGGCAAGGTCACTCTCCATGAAAACATTCACTCGAAAGAATGGCCAGATGTGACCTCCAAGTCTAAGCGTTTGCCCGACAATGCTCAACTCCGGGTAGCTTTTAGTCAATGCGCACTTGTACAGCAGCTGTGCCTGCAGAGCATGAGCGGACCAGAAGCACTAAAATCTACAGCATGCTCTGCTTTAATGGCAATACATTATGCAGCACATTTACTATACCCTTCCTTGCAGAAGGCTAAACTGTTGTCTTAAATATCTAGCCAATTCCCTCACAATGGTATAGAGAACTAAACGATTTTCACACGAATATGTCTCGCCCAGGATAAATCATAGATAATAATGTGACTGAGTACAAGTGGCACATAATTTGTGGCTTGTGCAGCATTTGCAAAAATCTTGGACATTACACTCTTGCCAAATCAATCCTGTGGAATCCTGCAAGGTGTAATTCACCTTCGCACTGCAATCTGCTATACTCCTGGTTGGCTCAAATAGCAGAGCAACCACTCCAGAAAGCCAATGGTCCCAGGTTTGACTCATGGACCACGACAAATTTTCCTCCACTGTGAAAATTTTTTTTTTCAGACAAACACATAGGTTTCCTTTGTAGCTTTGTGCTGCATTCGGGCGGATTAAAATTTTACCTTTCGTTACAACCTTGCAGAAATCATGTTCTTTACAGTACTAAAATACAGACAATTTGCCAAACCCCCTCAAAAAACGAGACAATTACCGAAAATGTGGTCCGCATGTCTAAATAACTTGTAGCAAGCAACTCGTGCAGACGTGCATACACAGCTCTTAAGGAGGACCCGTTACTACACAATGCTTTATCAAATGCCACCTTTAATAGGAGCCAATGCTTGCATTCCCCTAATTAAAGAAGCAAGTCTTACCACTGTGATAGGGTAGGCAGGGTTAAGGATGGTCATCAGAAGCACATGGTTGGGCTTCTCTTCCTCTTGCCTGCCACAAAGAGAGAGAGAGAGAGAGGAAAAAAGGGAAATTGAGAAAATTTTCAGGATAAAAATTCACAAAACGCAGATGGCTAGAGCATTCATAGAAAGAAGTTTCATGACTCATGGAAAAAAAAACCAGTCCTCCTAGCAAGGGTGTTTAACATGTGACAACCTGGCATATGTGCCAACCTGCCAACATAAAAATTCGTAACATCCTTCCTCTTGTGTTCTTTCCCCATCAGAAGACTTCCAACAAAACCAATTCTTGAATTGTAGTATGAGCCGAAATTCATAAGCTGTGAAAAAGATTTGGGATAGTTGGCAGGTGTGCACTGGTCTGTATTCCCCGAACTGATTGTTAACTGCCACATGGAGCAGCTATGTTCCAGAGACTCTAATTGATGGCCACAGCTCTCCTTGCACAAATGAAGGCACTGCAGAAAGGTAGTTGCTGTGGGTGTAGCTGGAAATATGCAAAGTTTCCACTGCTGCCCCCCCCCTTTTTTTTCAGGGCCTTACAATACAAGAAGTGTTTTGAATGTGTATTGCATTATCAGCATCCGCAGATTTATTTATAGTGTGACGGAAAAAAATACACCATGCACAAAAATTACTAATATTCAAACAACTAAAACAGAATGGTGTAGGAGAAAGAAAGTGGTGCCAATGTCGGAACAGGAAAAGACTTTAGATTGTGGCTTTACTATTATTAATGATCTTCAAGCCTCATATCATTATTGTTGTTATTACTATTAACCTGTCTCCAAGAGCCCTTGTATACTCAGCCAGACTTGCCCCTTGTATGCTCGGGCGATCATATACACTTACTCCAACCGGAAAGCGAACAATGCCACGACTCCACATGATCGATGTTCACAGCAAATAATGCTTCCTCACATGTGCCACAGTGTAGATTTACTTACACTATTGTTCACATGAAAAGTTTAAGACTAAAGATGCAAGTGTGTTCTTCTTACCATGATACACTCCAATGGCACTAAGAAGATCACAAAAATTAACCCTTTATAGACGAGGGTTGCCTACAGAGAACACACCAGAAAAAATTTTTTTCTACTGGAGTTTTCATTTTGAGTAAGCAGTTCCTGGTTAAATGCCTGGCGAAGTCTGGCGAGCAACCTGCTTTCTTGTGAAAGCAGAGCCAGTGGTGAAAAAAATAGTGCGAAATCCCCAGCTGCAGTAGAATCACAATGGTAATGTAAGGTAAATGCAAGTTACACCTCTTTTTTTTTAGAACTGACAAGAATTGTCTGTACAAATTCAACACAAAGGCATATGTAGCTTGAGGTTAAGCTCCCTTCCAATGTTCTGCCTGGTGTTGCCCACCTATTGCTCAAAAGTTTGTCTAGAATGTTATTTCATTTCACTGAATATTGTTATTCTCAATGCATTTTGCACTTGTTGAAGATAAACATTTCCTTATGATGTTCTTATGTTTTGTCCTAAAAGGGTTAAGCAACCATGATGATGACAAGCAACAGCTATCACATGGTTGGAAAAAAATAATGTGACTAGTCAGCTTCTGTGGCACTTGCTTTCTTTTCAACAAGAGACACCCATACTGAGAGGAACTGTTTTCCAAATGAAATCATCTTCCTGCTTTACCATTCAAAGTTAACATCATGGAAGCTTGCCTTTATTTAGAACAGAGTAACACCGAAAGTGCCAATGGTTTGGAAGCACTAAACAATGTGCACTGCAGTACACCCATCGCCAGCCTACAGAGCAACTATCACAAACTGCCATCAATTCCAAAATCCACTAGCCAACCTCAACATCTGTGTTAGCAAAGTGACTGTCCTGCATTATTATGTTAGCCTAGGACTTTCGGCAAATATTAAGCTGGCAAAAGCAGTAGCTTTGCTTCAACAAAATTCCAATAATAATAATAATAATAATAATAATAATAATAATAATAATAATAATAATAATAATAATAATAATCGGCAGCATCAAAACGAGTTTCAGTTTAGTATTTACAGCAACCACCATAAGGAACTGAATTATTTGGGCAACATGGGAACTGTTTAACACGAACCTAAATCAGTCAGCAAAAGTGTTTTTCAGTTCTACCACCATAACGATGCAGATGCCTGTAATAGTTCTTGCAAGCTCAAGAAATACCGACCAGTCATGGCCAGCCATAAAAGCTCGAAATGCATATGCTTATTATTACTATGTTCGTGATAGCAAGGAACAGTGAATGCTGGCTAGTGAATACTGTTGCTTCTACAATCAATGCAACATGTTTACAAATTGCAAAACTGAAATACCGATCTTTGACCTCATAAAAGGTGCTATTATGTTCCGTGTTAATTTTTCTCTGCCTGTTTACATCAAAGGAACTTTATCTACGCAACAGAAAATAAGTGAACAAGGCTAAGGGCCATATTGCTAGGAGGTTAACTGATCGTAAGAAAAGTACAACAATAAATACTTACCAAAAAATATTATCCAACAAAATACCACGCCTAATGCAAAGCAAAAATATAAAATGCTTAAGCTCATCTTCCAAAATGACTCCAGTAAGAATAACAGAAGCAAAATCCTCTACAACCTGCAGACAATTTATGCTTATCAATTCAACACATAAAATAAACAAAAAATAAACAAAAAGCTGGCCTACTGGTTTAGCCACTTCTGTCTTAATCCAAGCGTGGTTGTGCAGGCAGTTAATGTGCTCCAAAAGTGTCAGGCGCACCTTTGCAGTAGTAAGGTCATTTCAAGGTCATTTTCAGTTAAGCCCAAATACCTCTCAATGGGCAATAGAAGCATTTGCATACTTCTGAACCGGTAATTGCCATGCACTGTAGCAATAAGTGAAATTTCACTGCCCGACATCACATATTCAAGATGCCATGCTGTGCATATGTCGGGTTTCACATGAAAGCCTGGTCTTAAAGCAAAACTTAAAAAGTAATATCAAGTTAACTTGTATCAGCAAATTGCACTTGTGCAATATAAAGGTAGGCATTATTATTGCATGATAGCCTTAGTTAAATCACGCTCAGGAAAAAGAGCTACATTGCATACTAAGGAAGTGTTCAGAACTTTCCTGTGCAATATGGCCCAAATACGAGATAATACATCAAAATTTACCATGTTAGTGACATACAAAAAATTATTTAAGAAAGTCCAACCTTGTTTTCTGCAGCAATCAACATTTTTTTAGTAACAATACATGATTTTGAAAAATTATCTTGCCAGGCCAGACATTCTGCCAAAGCCAGTGGAATATTTCTCAGAAGAGCCAGGCAAAAAAAAGTTTACTGTTGAGGCTGCCATTATCTCCCACTCTCCTTAAAAATGAACTCTGTCAACTCGACTAGGTGAAAGCTTACACATAATATTAAGGCAAGGAACGCACTTTTTTATATCCAATTTTCTAGCGCCTTATCTAGCCGTACCAGTTCAAGTCTTCACATTGCAACTGTTCAAAATAAAAAATTGGGGGGGGGGGGGGGGGGGGGGCAGTGTTGTGCACCTGTAACTATTATTAGTAAGCTGTGGATTCAAACTAAGAAGCACTAAATGTGAATATATTACAGTTTACCCAGCAGCTCAACTGAACAACAAAACAAAAAACAAAACAGAAAGCCATTGGGGTGGTAACTCAAGCTTGGTGGTTCACAACTATTGGTAGCCAACTGCGACTATGCCATGCCCTTTTTCTCAACAAAATCTGTTCAATTTCAGCACGGTGTGTGCCTAACTTGTGTGCATACTATGTCTTCCTCGCACTGAATCAATAGACAAAAAAATCATTTAATGGTTGCATTATCCAGCATAAGTAGACAAATGGTACTAAAAGGTATCCAGAAACTTCTGAACATATATGCTTCTATGCTTTTTCGTACATGTGCAAGGTTCTAACTCCCTTTTTACTCGGAACTCGGCACCTTACGACCCCTAGTGGATCTATTGCAGCAGCCCATGTAGCTGTGAGACACAATTTCAACAACATTAGTCCATGTGGTAAATGGATAGTGCGGTCCCTGCTCTCTGCTACAAAACAATGCATAGACTTGAAATGCCTGATAATAATAAAAATAATAACAATAATAAAATACAATATCGTCACTTACCCTCGACCTCCCCCTCGTTGATTGTTGTAGTAATTGTAGCCTTGCTGCTGGTTGTTTCCATAACCACGATCCTGGAGGAAAAAAAAAAAAAATTCAAAAAAGGTCAGCAAAAAACAAAAGTTCACAAAGATCTGCCTATAGATGCTGCTCTCCGTCAAAAAGTGTGGCCCAATCCTACTTTCCCGTGAAGTATAATAATCCTTTTTGTAATGCTGCACTGAACATTCATTCAATTAATGGCTGCGTCGTTCAAATGAAGACCAGGCGCTAGCTACAAATGCTGGGGGCTTGACCCTGGCACATGGTTTTATCACGAGCCATGTCTACATTTGTCATGTCACAATACAAGCAAACTGTTCTTGCACATGCTTTTTGAAGAAATTACTACGTTGGAATCAGTTGGCTAAAAGCTGTCTTGCAGAAAAGCTAGCTTTACAATTATAAAAAGGGTTTACTTGCACATGCTCTGTGCATTTACAAACAGCACAGAATGCAAAGAAGATGCATATCTATGACATTCATCCCATTCTCCTTCACCTACATACAAGCGCACGCACACACACACAAAAAAGCTTCTCCATCGTTGGAGCTGTCCTTACTACCAAAGCATTTGTAAGTGTGGTACTGGTAGAGTTGCATTTAGCAGCTCATGAGTGCTATTAAGCACCACAAGAAGTGGTCAACAGAAAAATGTATGAGCCCATTCATGGAAAAAAAAATTAAGTGTCACTACAATTAATGAATTATACTTAAAGAAAGGATGCATTTACGCGTGCCTATATTAGGAACAGATGAGCAAGAGAAGTGCAGAAGCAAATTTATAAAAAAAAGAAATGCCTCAAATTTGAAACTGATAATCGAGATGCTCACAAAAAAAAAAAAAGCTCCACAAAAATGCTATGCGTGGGTCGCTAGCACTAAACAGAATTACAGGTTCAGCCATGCCACAATTAAAGGTCTTTTAAGGTGCAAATAAAGCATTCATGAAAGTGTATTCAGCATGACACAGGAGTCTGGAGAACTTGCTCAAATAGAAGCTAGTCAAGCAATCGTAGGTGCCACTTGACACTGTCCAAACAAAGTGTGAAAACAGTCTAACATTATGGTAGCAAAGAAATGTACTTGATTTTTTTCATGATCTACATTTAATGACTGCACAAGGCCTCAAAGTGTAAAAGCAGCCTGAAGAGCTGCCTATTCAAACCCTTCAGTCAGAGTATATGTGAAGACTACCCTTAAGGAAATGCACGAGGAACTGTGTTAACTCAACAAATAAGCAAACGCCACCATTGTGCCTAAAGCATTTGCCAACTTTACAGAACATAATGCAGCAACAATCCCAATAACCAAACTACACACAGGGCTATGATGGAGGCTATAGTGTTCAGGTGCACCCCATGTTTTTCAAAGAGACACTAGAGGAAAATATTGTGTAGTGATATTAGGACGAGCTAGATAAGTTATCCACCTATATGTGTATCATTGTTTACTGTGCACCATTATTTCACTGTGTCGCATCCCAAAAGTCCCACTGCTACTCCTGAATTTGAACTGCCTGCGCTAGAACAGACCGGTTGATGTAACCTCCACGTGACCTCCTTTAGTGCCCATGGTGGAGGGAAAAATAAGGAGGAGCATTCAGGCAGCCAGCCTTGAGGAATACCCCAGTCACAGGGGCACTTTCAAAGTCCTTTGAACCGAAGATCCTTTACTTCAAGGGAGAATGCGCACTGTCACACAGGCACAGCAAAGGAGCCCTACAGGAAGGGAGCTTTGAGTCAAAGGAGTGCGCGTTCTTCCTTTGAAACCTCAAGGGAATACTTTCGAACCTAGAGGGCGTCCGACAGCAGAAAAAATAATCTTTAAAAATATGGAAATTCAATTTTTACCTCTTCAGAACGAGCTCATAAGTACTGAATACTATTACTAAAGTACTAAACGCTTTCAGGACACCCGCAATCTCCATCATGAAAGCGCAGGTACAGCAACGCCGGCACAGCCTGTCGTCAGCAGCAACATTGACACAACACGGGTGCCATGTGCGATTTGGTTCTTCGGTTAGCGGCTGCTAGGCATCCCAGTCTCCTCGGCTTTTTTCTAGAATGTCTTCTTCCCTTGCGACTTTTGTTTTGTAGTTCATTTTACTGCATTTACGTGTACATACTGCTGCCTAGCCACAACGAAACAAAGCAGCTGAAGCAAAGGCAACAACGAATAATCGACGCCAACATGCGGTGTACGAAGCGGTACACATGGTGGTCATCATTACAATAAATACATCTATTTGTGATAAAGTAATGCCTTTACTACGTGTGCATTTTGTTTTCATGTTTCTATGTATTAGGAAAAATAAATGCTGCTGAAAGATATGCGACAAATTTACTATAAGATGCATTTGGGCCATATTTTTTTTATTACTTTCGAGGTGATGGCAGTGCTAAAGATACGTTGCGGTTTCTGTTAAAAGCTTCAACGGAGACTACTACCTGGAGACCCTGTAGCACCGACATATATCCCCTGAACTAATGTGCCTTTGAAAGCTCAATGCTCCTTAACTTCAAAGGACCTTTGGCGTGCTCGTGTTACTGGGGTATAAGCGAACGCTCGGTGAGGACGCAGTGGTGGCTCAACACGTGGCCCCTTGCGTGAGTGATCACGGAGCAAGAATAGAGGTTTGCCGAGACATTTGGCTCCCAGTAGCTATGCCAGTATTTTTTTAGTAGGTGCGCGCTTGTTCAGCTGCCCCGCTGTGGCTCTGCCTGACGGGTGGG
This sequence comes from Dermacentor variabilis, assembly GCF_050947875.1. Lineage (NCBI taxonomy): Eukaryota > Metazoa > Arthropoda > Arachnida > Ixodida > Ixodidae > Dermacentor > Dermacentor variabilis. The sequence continues at coordinate 161,136,155 of NC_134574.1, read as the reverse complement.
AACACTTAAACCAACCGCGCACTTTGACGTGCAATCACGTGTTGGGACATCTAGTAGGCTTCAATCGCGGAGCGGTACGCTCCTTCCTATACTTTTTTCCTTCCTCCATGTTTATGCCGCTATCTGCGGACGAGCCAGTGTTGACGTCACCCGAGAGGTACCACAGTGCACAACAGATGGCGCAACTGAAATATTCCATTTTCGTCAATTTCTAGCTTCCAAAAGCTCCGTCTTCGCTACTCGAGTGGTTTTTTTTTGCAGGCCACCCCCCACAGAACAATGGGGTCGCCGAGTCTAGAAATCAAACCCGCGACGTTGGGCTCAGCAGTAGAACATAGCAACTCGGTCACTGCGGCGAATCTACACGACGGAAGGGAACTCAATACCTTCGCTAAACGGACTTAGACCATCCCAAGCCTCACCAGCTGACACTTCCAATTTTCGCTTAGCAATCAAATGTAGAAACACCGCAGAGCTTCGGCCCTAAACAGAAATGAAAGAGCCCACCGGCGGGAGTTCCCTTTGAACGAAAATCGACTCCCGGGAGGAGTTCGCCCGACGCAACGCCGTGACAAGCGAACCGGCACGGCGGCCCCACGTGATTTACGGCTCTCCGTTTGGAAGCGACGAGACGCCGGAGCAAAGAGAACGGACGAGTTGCGACGGCGAAAAAATTAACACAGCTGTATTGACGAGACTACTACTGGCTTCCCGTTCAATAGGACTCGGGCGAACAAAGAGCGTGCACGTCTCCACGCAGAAAATGCAGGCGCGCAGAGTCGGCAAGGTCAAATGCCAGCTGTCGCAACGGCGCCACGCTCCCCGACTACGCCGCTCTTCCTTTCGCGCGCGCGCCTCGAAAGCCACAAATAAATTGGCGAACGACAGCGCCCGCCGCGGCGCAGGACGTCACGCCGCAGCGAGCACGACGAGCAACGCGGAAAAGACATAGCCGGCGCCGGCGGGCGCGCACGCCCCTTCACCTCCCCCCCCCCCCCCCCCAAAAAATAAATAAATTCGGCGCATTCGTGCTATTTAGGAAGGAAGGCACAGACGCAACAAGTAGGCCGACGTAAGCGCCTAGTCGGCGCCCGTGATGAACGCGATTTTGTCGCCTCTGCCTTACCATATCAACGTGACCTCTCCCTAGACACTTGCTCAGGTGCCTGTCGGTCTAGGTTATCTGGGCGCCGCACACGAGTCAAATGTCGTCGTCGCCAGTCTTCGCGGCCTTACTTCCGCAACTCAACCGACTGCGCTCGACGCTCAAGAACAGTAGCGCCACAACCAGCCGCAATTTCGGAGAACGCGCCTAGCGGTTAGAAAAACTAACGCTGCGCAAAACAGCTAAGAACGGGCAAGAAAGCTTCTGTCCCAGAGCATGCAAGGTCCCAATTACGGACGTTGTTGAATTCGCTAACTTGGCCGCTTCGATTGGCTAAGGCTTCGTACTTAGCAGGGCAACGCAAATAGTCCGGACATAGAAGTGACACTCCGCGTGTTTCGCAGTATACTTGCTTTCATTTTGTATTTTTACCTGCGACGCTTTCTACGACGTTACTACACACATTACAATTAAAACGAAAGGTTACCTCAAAGTACGCATTGTTTGTGGGCCTTTGTGCTTCCAGTATGTGACGCAGTGTGTTTTGGCAACGACCGCAAGTGGTAAGCTGCGGCAGCTGGTCGCAGAAACGTGTCATTCCGGTTGTTCTATGGTAAGACAATGTTACACTATATTACATGGCGCATACCTTCACGAGGCTGTGCCTACACATACCTATATTATGTGGGTGCACTACTTTTTGGTCGCGGACGCGAACCCAGATGTCTATCTGGCCTTCGTAGTGTTGCCGGCTATGAATGAAACGGTATATAGGACCGCAGTTCTCCTTATATTGTATGAACTATTTTCCTTCGATTATGTTTATCTCCTGTCGTCCGTAGCGTTCAGTGTCAGATGCCAGCAATAATTGCCGCTTGGCGTAATCAAGTGACAATGAGTCGTTACAAATACCACTCCTACTCCAGTAGCACCTTGGGGTACCCTCGGTGGCCAGCGGCCCCCATGTCATGCTACCAATACACACTGCGATCCTCCGATCCCCGTAGCTTCACAAAAGGGAAAAAAATTGTTATCCCGCCCGACTGTAGAATGAAGCTGCAATGAAAACTCCACCGGACTTCTCTTTCTGAGAAATCTGACTAGGGTGTATATTATATATGCACTAGCTCGGCTGCGATGCCCGTAGCCATATCTGCGGTTGCTCCACATCAGAAGACAACGTGTTCTGCCCGCCGTTGCTGTGCAAATGCCTCTTGCTTTATCGCGTGTGGTTCCGCTTCTGCAAGAAAACTGGTATTACAGTTTCGCTGAATGTACCGTGCGAACATGCACTACAGCGAGATTGGTGGTGTAGGTGCGACCTTCGCCTAAATATGTCAATCATCTATGCGCTTGCGTGTCAGGACGCGACACATTAGCAGCGAATGGTGTCGTTTCCGCGCTTGTTCAACAGCTCGAGAAACAAGCACACCAATGTGAGCATTCGAGGAGGAGTTTTGCCTGCGCGTAGCCGAATGTGTGAACAAGTATCCGCAATTACGGGCTGTTCAGGCATTGTGCGTGTTGGATTTCTGCAACAGACTCGTATGCCTGCAGGGACTTCTTCCTAAATGAACGAAGGTAGCCTTTGCAGCGAAGATGAACAGATTATATCCACGGTATTTAACAGGCTGGTGTAAAAGCATAACCGCATGTTAGCTATTTTGTCGGCGACTGCGGCGGCGCTCAAACCTGAAACTGACGATCAAGCTGGGCATCTTGCTTATTGCTATTTGTTGCCCCGTCGGCTGCTCGATTCTAGACTAGAAACGGTCGGTGGTAAAATGGTGTGCAAGCTGATACGACTATCTTCGATTTTAAAACGACGATTATTTGTCCAACACGAAGAAGTTTCACCGTCTGCGATTAGGAGTGATCAAACTCGCGAGGTCACGCACTTGAATGGGCCTGATTGCAATGTTTCGAATATTGCAATGTTTCGAATATACTGCAGCTCAGCGTCGCGCTCCGTTGACGTTTCACGCCCAGCTGATTTCGCACTGTTAAAAGAGCATGTCTCAGACGCAAGCGGCGTGCAGTCGGATCGATTACAAGAAGACCGCAAAAACACACGAACGCACCCCATCCGTTGCTTCGGCTCGGCGTGGGCTGCTTTCTACTGACGGCATAAGCGTTGCGTACTTGCGGCTGCTTACTTGGTAGGGAATATAGGATTGAGAGTTGGGCTGATTGAACAGGAAGCTAAAACTTATAGCTCTTTCCTCCGCTGTAAACGCTGCCCTCATGCACTTAGACAGAAATCGCAGCAAGCACACGGGCTGTTGCCGAAGTCGCGCGACGTTCAATACGATACCCGCACAGCCCGTAATCGAAAGTGCTTGTTCACACATTCGGCTACGCGTAGGCGAGTCTTAGAAATCCGCCCTCGATGATGTCATCGTTTGTGCTTGTTTCTTGACCTGTTAGTACAAGCGCACGAACCATGCCATTCTAATGCGTCCTGACACGCAAGTGCATCCTCGGAGATCGATTGACGTAATCTGGCGAAGCTCACTATATGACACGTTTACACAGCACAGTCAGCGAAAGATTTAATACCTGTTTTCTTGCATAACCGTAAGCACACTCGATAAAACAAGGTCACTGCACTGCAACAACGGGCAGAGCACGTTGTCGTCTGCCGTGGAGCAGCCACAAATATGGCTACAGGTGCCGAGGCCAACCTTCAGTGCATATACCATATTGCTTTTCTTTACGGCTTCTTACTGCAAGCAGGTGGTCAATTTTTCCCTTTCAATCGTCCTCCCATGTTGCGTCGTTGTGATCGGGTCCACCTGAGGAAGCGTCCGCGAGCCTGTCGGGCGGGAGCTACATTTGCCGACGCACTGCTTCTGGAGCCGCGCGTCCGTTCTCTTCACTCCGCGAGGTAGTCACGCAGTGTTATCACCACGAAAACACGGTACTATTTAGTGGCCATCCGCCTTTTATTGGCAATCACATGGGACACTACTTCCGTCTGGATTGCAGCCCGGCCTACTTCTCGCGACGTCTCATAATGTAAGCGCAATTTTGCTCGGCCGCGCCGCGACAGAAACACGTCGCAATTACTCTACATGTGGCTTCGCTTTACGATGTCATCTGCAGCGGATTGCCAGCAGCCCACGTAGTACCGCAGGACAACTGAGCCTATATGGGCTACGGATGTACTTAAAGTAACTGGAGCTTTAATCTTACAATTCAACGATGCTGTCGTCGCACGAGTCGGAGGAACCGTTTGCAGCTGCTGCGGCGGCACCGCATATTGTAACCTTGAGATCCCTCGCCAAAATTGACTTAATTGCAAGACACACCTGGCCCAGTACTGTTGGCTCCACACCGTTCACATACCCGTGTTATACCACAATGGGCCCAGCAGGCAGCATCGCGAGATAGTAAAACGTCTGAAGTCTGTCAATCGGCTTATGAAGCCAACTGACAAATGAAATCATTAAGCCTGCCTGGTGCGGATTGCACAGCTTAGTAAACGATAGTACACAACGTGCAGTCAGCAACGCAAGGCGCGGATTTGCAAAGAACCCGTCAAGCCGCGGTCTCGAACTGGCATCACGCTCAGTTCGTCCTAAGAGAATTTTGATCCCTTGAAGGCGTACACGTCACGTTTCCTAGGCTTATGTGCCCTTCCTACATTTCCAGAAGACAGGCCACAGCGCTAGCTTGTTTTCCCTTTATAACATTAAAAAAAACTGCACAGAAAATCGTGCACGTTCAGTTAACCTCATAAAGGAGGGCCAAAACAACGGAACACAATGAAAAACGCTTTGTCTTTTGTGATGGAAGGGAAGCCAGCTGTTCGGGAGGCGGCCGTGCGCGTCTGCCAAGTGCAGAAAACAAAGGCAGTTTTGTGGCCAAGTGCAATCCGCATCCCGAGACAAGGTTCCATCAAACAGCGCGCAAGGCGAAGGCGGGAGGGGGGGCAGAGGGGGGGGGGGGGGCGAGCTCACGACAATTTCTCTCCTTTCCATGCCCCTCAGTTGTCGAGCCACCAGATCCACGATAGTCCCGGCGACACAAGTCCAACCAGAAGCAGCGAGATTGCTCAAGATACGCGGAGGAGACTAGATATTCGAAAGCGATGCCAAGTTGTTTCACAACCTGACAGCAGCCACCGATAAGCGTAACGATGACGCGAAGAAAAAAAACACTGCTGTGGTCGAAGAGTCACGAATGAAGATAGACTGGTCACGCCAAAGTGGATTCGGGGGTGTTCGCGACCTTTCTTGCCGTGAACGCGAGTTTTCTGGAGCAGAGAAATTTTCATTTAAACAACGACGGCGTTGCCGCACGCCTGTGGGGGCGCCAAAATGTGCGCGGTTCGTCCTGGGTCATGATTCGAATGGGCGGGTCATCAGCCAGTGTGATTATATTACGCAACCGCAGCTCCGAGCCCTGAGAAAGCATGTTTACAGATCTGTAGCATGTTGTGGAGGAAACACGCAGAAGAGTCAACATTGCTGCCTCATCAACCGCTGCCGATACCAGTACAGCTTTTCACCACAGTCGAAAGAAAATATTCGAAAACCTCGCTTTCTGGTAAGTGGCGTCAACATTTCAGGAAAATAACACGTAGCTCTTCGCCGGTCGTAACCAACAACGACGCTAACAGCTTTAGCCGGTTATAACGTGGCACTAACGCTAGCAGACGTAGGCGAAATAAAAAAAGGGCGACACTGGGAATGGGTGGGTCTACTTATCCCGCTTCGTGCCGTGAAGACGTTTTTTGCAGGTCGATACTTTACTCACCCTGGCCCTCGCTAAAATTGCGATCAACTTCGAATTCTTCATGCCGCAAAAGCCTACCCGCGACGTTTAAAAGCGCCGGGCAGTCAGAGCGCGCGAGCTAGTGCCGCCAGCTTCCTCGTCTTTCATGCCGTCGCTTGAATGCACGCTTAATTACGGCAGGGAGAACGCCAGGTCACTACGAACGACAAAAAAACACCAAGAGAACCGCTGCGCCTGAAAACACAGGCGTCACCCCGTCAACGGGCGTTCCGTCACAAAACACAAAAGGAGCCAAGTCACTGTACGCAATACGACTGGGTGACTGCGGTTATTTTCGAAACACAAGCGAAGTGGCTTGTGCCGAACGAGGTGTTGCGGGGCCAGCAGAGACGCGAAAAACTAAAAGGAAAAAGAAAAAAAGCGAGATCGCACCGATATGACGCCCCTTAAAGAAGAGCCCACCGAAGTTAAAATAACCCTGTCCGTATCGTGGCGAACGCGTAGAGCATCTTATCAAGTAGCGCCTTTTCAGATGCACCTGGTTGGCTGGTGGCCGTAAACAGCCGTCCGCCAAAACTATGCCACACTTCCGTCGGCCCTTAACGGCAAAACTCCTAACGCAAACTGCCTTCATTTTATTTGCTTGCGCTCCGAGCCTAGCTGCGAAAGAACGCACGCCCGTGAGAAATCGTGAGCGACCGACACGGCCTCAGCAGGACGTTGACCGGACGCGTTGAGAAAAAAAAAAAAAAGCGACCGCAGGAGCTGAACAGAAAAAAAAATATTAAAATGCATTAAGCGAACTGATCGGGCGGGGGCGGCAAGCTGCATTCGGAGAGATTTCCCCGTGCGTTTAACTCGAAACAGTCATTACCAAGCGAATGTAGAAACGGCCGGTCACGAGGAAAAGCGAGAAAAACGAAAAACAACAAATACGAGAGCAACGTGATAGGCCCGCGATTACCACGAGGATTCCGGCGCCCTCGACAAAGCCGCCCTATCGGGAAGCGCCAAGTTTGTGAACTCGCGGCCACTGCTTGTTCCCCCGTCGGCAACGTGACGAACAAAAGTCGACACTCGTCGACAAACGTTCCATCGGTCCGTCCACGACTGGCCGTGCTCGCCCTTCGAAGAGATAGCAACGCCGCCGATCGAAAAATAAATCGGCGAAACAGGGACGCCCGAAACAAGGCACATTGTGTGACGGCCGGCATTAAGCCTATCAAAGCACGCTTCGTGTGCGTTTCCGAGCCGGCGAGCATGAAAGCGGTTTTGTCATCGCGGGACGCGATCGCCGGCGAGAAGAGACAACGTGGGCGACACTTACCCGGCCTTCGTCGGTGCGCTGCCGTTTCGCGGCGTGCCCGTCGTAGCTGGCAATATCGGCCATCATTCCAAAATTTCGACACGAGTCGCACCACGCACAACACACGCAAAGATGCACACGAACTCAACGAAACACGGCGGGTTCGCAGCCGACACAAGGGAGTTGTTCGCCAAGTAATGGCCACCCAGGGACGGCACAAGCGCGCAGAACCAGAGATGCGGCGTAGGTGGCGCGGCAGACGCTACCGGCTTTTTTGTTGCTTGTTTCGGTTTTACTTTCTCAAGGTGAGAGCCAGTGCAACGATCCCACTAACCGGAAAAAAAACAACAGCTCCGACTACTAACAGCGCTAGCATCGGAAACGATGCATTCTGTGAACGCGTAACAAATTTAATAAATCAATCACCTAAATATCAAAACAAATCTAGTGTAAACATTTGATAATAATTAACTGTTCTTTTAAAAAAGAACTTACATGTACTTTTTCACGTGCAGTATTTTTGCATGTTGCTATGTAAGCGCCAAAACATTTTCTAGCGGAAACGCTACGCGTCGCGTCGTGTCATATTGTAACAAGTGGAATACTGTGCTTTACTCCCTCCATGGCGCTAGTCGCAGCGTTTTTTGTTTTCTTTAAGTAACCTTGTTGTAATATTTGTTGTAATATTTGAATCTACACTTTTGTACCTTCACACGAAACGTTTTGCACTTATTTTGTGAAAACAAAAGTGGTGCTTAACGACCTTGAGAAAAATTCTTCTAATGTCTTCGAGTGGCGCAGCGGTCGCTAATCCAGCCCGACTGGCTCATGACTGGCTTGTGATCATCGTGAAAAACAGCTGTGTATCGCTCTCCTGCGCTCAATATCAGACATCACAAGTTCTAAAGGTTGATTGCGTTGCATAAGGGCACAAGTCTAGTTCGCTCAGCCCATTGCTTGCCTTGACTGCACAGGGGATTCAGCGCTTCGTGACGCTATTGGCAGAGCAACGGCAGCACTTCCGTGAGGTTGGTGCTCCTTGAGCGCTGTGTCGGGTTTCCGTAACTATCAAAGTGTCAGCAGTTAGACACGAATCCGTGTTGTATGCGTTCAGCTTGTGGCATTGCGAGAGAGCGCGCTTCCTTCTTTCTACTTTATCTAAGCCTACACCGTGCGATAGTGTGGAATGTAGCGCTAGGCCATTGGAGACACCTTTGTTTCCTTCTTGAATAAATGTTTGGTATGCTTGCAGCCCGTAGACAAGACTGCATCACGACCTCACTTGCTAATCCAGTCGACAGCGTGCAGAAAGTTAAATAAAGCAAAGTGCTTTTCCTCAGGTGTCAGCAGGAGCGATGTTATTTCCCAAATTGAGAGCATGTGATGACTCATAACAAGGCCGTCTTTGTTGACAGCTCTGCTGCATCACGACCTTTCAGTTGAACCTTCAAGGCAGTGGTGACCGCGCAATGGTTTTTACTCATTTTAACAGTACATCATCCGGTGATAGCGTAGTTGGGCGCAAATGACATTTTTGGAACATTCGCATTTTGGGAGCCCGCCAATCGTGCCCGTTGCACCCTACTACTCTGTTTCGCAAGACGTTGCTCTGTTTTGCGTCATCTTTGCAGTACGTACCTTGCACATGCTGCGCTCAATTTTGTAGCGTGCAGCGCTGTCCGGGACCGAACCGCGAACAGTGCTTCATGAAATTCATTATCTACGTATGTAGGCATCGCAACACGCGAAAGTGGCGTCAAGTTCGCAGTCGCACAATACATAAAACGTTAGCTCTTGAAATGCGGATGTTTTAAGTGTCGTGTGCACCAAAAGAGGGCATTCCTTGTTGACTATTTTTCCAGCCTATCCTGGCAAACTCGTAAAATCTGGAATGTCGTGGTCATGGTGCCGTAGTAGCCCGAGTTCTTCATCCGAAGCAGTTATTTTCATACTACATGTAGCATTTCTCTTTAGTCAACGGCACTAGCATCCTCTTTGGCAACATGGACGAGCTAAGGAAGACGTGGGACAGGTGCTGTCTTCACTTCCTTAGCTCTTGTCCATGTTTGTGTTGTGCTGTTTCACAAGATAAAGCTAAACTGTCACCCAAATATCAGTAATTGTGTTCATACATTTGCATTTGTAGCTCAGTGGCTAAGAATCTACAGCTGTTGCGCATATATTTATGGACTTTTCTTTCAGGAACATAGCCTACACTTCAGTATTACTATACAAGGTTGGAAAACGCCAGTGTAGTTCGGCTGTGACATTGTATTTCTGGTCATTGGAGTTCTGGTCACTTGTCATGATCAAGGCGTCTATTGAAGAATGTGAATATTGTGAGGTTCGATGCACTATAGGCTCTATTTATTCCGTAGAAATGTGAATAAAAGCAATGCATCTGGCATCAAGTACTTCAGGCTGCCAGCAAGTAGTTAGACTATGCACTCTCTCAGTGTAAACAACGCATTGAGATTAAGGACACAGAAGGAGCCATACATCAGCGCTTACTCACAAGTTAACTTTAAGCAGGCACAGGTCAACTTAACATTGCACTTATTAACAGCACGGAAAGGTCAGCTCTTGAGAAAAGAAATGACAGCAGCACAACAAACACTTCAAATTTCAACCTTATAGTTGTATGGCCATTGCTGCCTGCTAGGGGCTTGTAATAGCCCATTCGCAGGTTCTGTAGACTGTCACGCCACCCCGCTGCTACCGGCAAATTTTTTTCAATGAGTTTCAGAGTAACCGTAGGCGGGGCGCGTGAGTAGTGCATTTGCTCGCTTTCTTCATGGTGGTCAGTAGGCTTGATTATTTGTTTTTACGCATCGTGCGTGCAAGATGAAATTCAAAACCAATCGCATGTGCTGCGTGCCGCAATGCACCAACAGATCTGTCGCAAGTAAAGTGAGCTTCCACTCGTTCCCCAAAGATGCGGCATAGAAGAAAGAATGGCTTGTCAAGTTGCAAATTTGCATGCCAGTCACACTACCGATGAACATGTGCAGTGTGCGTTTCATTGGCAGTGACTTCATCTGGAGCCGCGTAATTAAGAAAATGAAAGTTCTTTGCTTATGTGCATTCTTTTATTTGTTCTTTTATGAATAATTGATGGATTAGTCAGAAAAATGGAGCTTGCGATAGTGTATTGCAGCAGCGCGAACAACAGCGTCGCTTTGATTGCGAGTATACGTAGTACATGAGCAAGCAACAGAAGTATTTGCTCAGGTTTTGCCTGCATCAACTCATAGTGTGTGGTTGCAGGGTTGTCTTGTTTTGCCGGAAACTCGTCTTTTCGTTCTTGCTGAGCCTCGTGCTCTCCTGTGCGGCCAAGCTCGAGCTGCGCTCTTGTGGCCAATACAACAAGAACACACAATCTTTTAGGATAAAAACTGACATGTTTGTATAGTTAAAACTCGATCTAACGCCACCCAATTTTATGAAGTTCTCGATTTAATGAAGAAATTTCCATTCCCCGGCAATTATGCGTAAGGTTCAGTGGTGTCAACCTGAATTAAAGAAACTAGCTTGCATTAAACCAGATTTAACGAAGCTTTAACAGAACTAAATGCGCAAAAAAAAGCAGTTTATTTTTCTCTAACTTTGACGCAGACGCATTTTTCCTTGAGCGTGCATTACAACGTAATAATGCGGTCGGCGTTCATGACTTGTTCCCCTTCAATGAGGCAGCATATTCACATTTTTGCCGTGCCATATTTAGCAAACACAGGGATGGCATGCCAACTTCTTGGCATTGTCTCTTTTTCCTGTATTAATTGTTCCTAGACATCATTTTTTTTGCATTCGTATATAACTATAGGTTTAAATTGTTTCCTGCAATGGCATGTTGCACCATGAAAAAGCTGGATTTCAAAGGTAGCAAAGTGTCATTACACATTATGCAGATAAGTGGGGCCACCTGGTGGTACCAGGGTGCATTTCACTACTCGGCACACGCAAGCAAGAATCTCACACTAGAGTTACTGTATGTGCTACCGCAGGTAGCAGAGTTGCGCGTCTGTTTTATCACGCCGCTAGCGCCTCTATTGGCAGAACGTCATCACGTGGTAGCCAAGCAACCGTGCATTGCGGAGAAGCAGATGTTCGGGCCAATTTTTGTATTTCCCGGCGCCGCCGCCGCAGCGAAGTGGATTGACACAAGTTATCGCCAGTCAAATCCAATCCGGCCGATCTTGCCGTTCGCTGTCCACGTGCGTGCTAGCTGCGTAGCAACAACGCAACGTGCGCGGCGCATGTCACGTTTGTTTCGTCGGCCTGGGATTTTTTTAAAATAATGGAAGCACGTAGAGTTATACAGAAGATTTAGCGGGGATTACCAGTTTTCTGCATGTGATGCACCACACTGCTTTCACAGAAGTGTCGTAAAAAAGCCAGCTCACATTTTCATGATATGCACTGCTTGGGTTGTTTCTGAATATGAAAGAGGTTACTACTAAGTAAAGATATTTAATCTACTACAGCTTATGTGAAGCAGGATGCAAGAGGAATGAATGTCGTCATTTAACACACGGTAAGGGCCTAACTGTGTTTTGAATTATTTCCTATAATGTAGCTATGTCAATCCTGTGAGAAAAGCTTTCGCTACACTCCCACAGAAGGCTACTTTTGGAATCCCTGCAGTAAAAAGGCACGTAATGAAATCACACCTGCAGCTGTAGCTGATATCCATTGCTTGCTGGTAAATGGATATGTTCCTACACAAGATCTAATGGGGTACCCGAGTCGAAATAGCAATGGTTCGTCATTGATTCACCAGTAATATTTTAGACTGGCTACATGTTGAGAGCTATGGCACATAAGCAAGTATGGGCCTCATTATATTTAGTACAGTTCCCTTTGTAAAAGAGCACAACTTGATAAAGCTCACTATATCAAAATATTTGTACGCGCATACACTAGTGCTCTTGTTTTTTTCTCTGAAATTCGCATTGTGATTTTATTGCCAAAAAAGAGGTAGTTGCGGCTCGGTGCTTTTTGTTACTGTTTACTTGCTAAAAGAGCACTGCACTGCTCTTAGTAGCGTATTTATCTCTGTTGAAACAAAATCTGAGTGCCAAGCAGTATTCAAGCGAAGGAAAGTTATTAAAGTATCTGATTGTTTACCTCAATTACTAAATTTTGTCCAGTTTTTAATATGCTATGCTATTTCGAACCTTATACTACCTTGGGAAGTAGTTTTTTCGCACGAAACTTTTTGTAGGATTTCCGGAATCTATAATATAACATCACCATATTCCCTAAGCTTATTCGGTGCGATCTAATCGTTACCGTCGCGGTTCACGAATGCTGCATCTGATCAGCGTATATAAGATACACAATCTATCCTAGATACGCGAGTGCCCATACGTTATTAGTGCGGAGAAAGTGCACAGGTGAATGCAAGTACAAAAAAAAACTAATATACGCGCTGCATCTCACGCCGCGCGCTAAAAAAGGGCAGCGCCTTTTTCTTCACAATCTAATCCAGTCAGCTGTTTCGATGCGCTTTGTTTGCGATTAGGCGGAAAAGCGGTGTACGAGCGATGCAAAAGCGCCCACGGTCGATCGATGATACGCTAGGCATGTCGCTTGAAAAAACGGAGTGCGGCTTCGCCGCATAGACTTGGTTGCTTCTCAGGCAAGATGGCGGACCTACGCGCAACTCTGCTACCTATGGTAGCATATACAGTAACTCTATCTCACACCTTTGCTCCACGCCACCACTCGCCAGGGTTATTCATGCACTGCAGTGTGTTTTGAAAGCTATACATTGTCAGTCAAAATCGTAAAGATTGTCTGCTTGTCTTGACTTTGCGCATCGCAGTTTCAACTCGTCTGCTGAACATCTGTGCTCCACTTCAAGCTTTTATGACATTCGCAACTAATAGCTTGAAGTTTTAACAGGCAAGTTAGGTGTGCAGTAGTTCTTTCGGATTCCTCAGAGACTGCACGAGATTGGAAAATATTGACTTGGCAGCTTGGATACAAATAGCCATGCTGTCTGTAGCAGCAAATACTGCATGGTTACTCACATGTGGGAAATGCAAGAGCAAATGGTAGCAGAGTTATTCATGCGTACAGCTTGGTTGGAATCAAATAATGCCGGGTGAGGTCGGTGGCACTAGTAATGCTTGCATTTGGCCTACAAGAGCGATTTCTTTCCCACACCTCCCCATGTAGATCTGCTTCAGAGACGTAAGGCTTTGCCTTGCAAGCAGAAGAGCTGCCTTGGGATGCTAGAGCCCTTTACCATGTGTGTACACTTTGTGAGGCAACTTAAAACCAATTCATGCTTACCCTCGGTGTTTTAAGTTCAGAGCATTGTATGAAGTAAAATTTATAGAGAATACAGCGCTGATTGAGGCAAAATGTGTTATGAAAGGATAGTGGAAATAGGTGTCACTGCTGGAGAAAAAACTGATTCTATATATACACACAAAATTATATTTTCCACTATGCATATGTTAAACAGCAGGAGTGCTGGCAACGTTCCCCATGACTGTTCAGTGCCTTCAGCATGTGCAAAAGCATACTTAACTGCGTATTCTTCACAATTTGCTTTCATTGTGAGCAAGGGTACCATCAGAGGGCCAAAGTGGCCTTTGTTAACGAATTTGATCATGGTCAACATATTTACTCACTGCCACATTGGCCAAATCAGTTGGAAGTCCTTCACGTCTATGGTTTTAAAACAATATAGGCTTTTATTGTCCTGCAAGCTTTGGGACCCAATGTGCACATTGTTTCTACGTGCATCCAAGGAGGTGACTCCTTACGAAGAAGAACATTGTGTGCAGGACAAACCCCATGGAAGCCAGGAGCTTTGGAAGTGAGCGCGAGTCGGCATCCCGGCGGTGGTTCCTTCAATGATCCAGCTGGCGGCAGCCTCTCACTCACAGTCTAGTCAGGGCTGCAGCGTGCCGCATCCAGCCACCCGGTGTGCCAAGCCCACCTGTGCAGAGCGCCTCACGTGCAAGGGACCCCACCCAAGGTGATTGCTGCTTTGCATGTGTTTCATCGCAGTTGATAAAGATTCTAAAGCTGGTTACCCCAGTGTAATAAGACACTAAAAAAATTGTAGTACAACCAGGACAGCAACGAGGCCCTGTCCTGGCTGTCCTTCAATTTGTTTCGCATCCTATCGCAGCATAATAAATATGTTATACGAAAAGTGAGGCATGCAGACAGGACACGAGAGAAGAGAAGTGGACAACATGAATGTCGGTGTTCATGTTGTCCACTTCTCTTGTGTCCTGTCTGCATGCCTCGCCTTTTTGCATAATGAATCCTTACCAACTAGCTCAGCTTTCTGTCGCTCTAATAAATAAGAACCATCTAGCCCAACAACATGAAACAACAATGTGTTTTTGCACATTGAAATGCACATTATTTTAGCAGGACCACAGCGTCAGTTTGAATATACCAGAAGTTGGAATTAATGAGATTCCAGTGTGGTTAACTAACTTGATGTATGTTAGCACAGTAAAAGGGCTAGACAACTGGAAGGCTGTCAGTTGAATAAAATGGTAGTTTGAATTTAGCACTGGTCCTGGCCTCTTCCACAAATCTTGCCCGTTTATTGCATTGAAGGGTCCCTGAAACTGACAAATCTTGTAGACGCACGTGCTACAGCTACAGTAAAACATTAGTGCGACAATAGAAGTGAAGTGCCTCGTATTAGAGAGGCCTGCGGATGATTGCTAGTTACCCTCCTCCATAGCCACACTTTTTCTCCTCAACTCATTCATCAAGTCGTTGGGGCTAAGCTCCACCTTCACTGGCTGTGCATTATGATTTGGCGTTGTGACGTCTACTTCCGATTGCCGACAGTGCAAAAACACAAGGGACACTTCATAGACGGATCCCCATATTCTGACACAATCTGCCACCTGAAGCTGTCCCTTCACTCCACTGAGTTGAGCACAACGCTGCCCCCTCGACTGGTGAAGGCGCTACACTTCTCCATAGTCGTGTTGTATGATCTCGAAGCGCAGGGACTAGTACTCCTAAGTGTTGAGTGGAGGAGCATTCTAAAATGGGGGGGTGAGACATGCATGAGTGGCACATTTTCTTTGTCCCTCATTTAGGTGGCCCTACATTTGCTATGGCAGTGACTTGCTCTGCTGTCACCGCTGCTATGACTAAAATGTTGCAGCTGAATCTCATTAGCTCCTGGAATCCTTGCACCGCCTGCATGTGGGCTTTTTCTTTTTCCGGGCTCGGTGACATTCATGGCTCTCTGAAATGCACGTCTGTTCATTGGGTCACGTAACAATAAAAGATCCCTTCATGAATGGCTCGAAATGTTGGGGTTCTAATTTCTAAGATTCTAATTTCTAAGATTTTCTAAGTTCTTGGTCTATGAAACTATTCATGAATTATTTGCAAATTTAATAATCAAGAATGTTAAATTTAGACATGCTCAGGTGGCTTCAATCTCCACTGTGGATCTTTTAGATAAAGCCTTGCATTACTCTGTTATTCTGAGATATATATATATATATTAGAATTACTGGTTAATATAGTTGTTGAATGCATTCTCATTAGATTGATATACCTAGCTGCCCCTTTCTGGCAAGTGAGATGCAACAGTTTGCCGTGTTCTTCGTTTATTATTGATTGGACGTTTTGTTATATAGTACCACCTTAAGTTATGGTTTGCACATATTAACAGTAGGAAAGAAAAAAAACAGTACCATAGGCAAATGTTGCTTCAAGTTAAATGAAAACTTCTGCATACTAAACATCATCATCATCAGTATGGTTACTCCCACTGCAGGGCAAAGGCCTCTCCCATACTTCTCCAACTACCCCAGTCATGTACTAATTGTGGCCATGTTGTTCCTGCAAACTTCTTAATCTCATCTGTCCACCTAACTTTCTGCCGCCCCCTGAATAGTGAATATAGTTTCATTTAACTTTTAACCCTTTCACGGTCGACTTTTTCGCTATATGTGACTGTGATTTTTCTTATTGCAGATTCCAATTCTTCTTAGGGACCTATATCGAACAAACAAATTTATAGTAATTTTTCTAGGGTGACCCTAAAGTGAGAAAAAAATATTTTGCGTTGGTATATATGTACTGTTTATTCATGAATGACAACAATAAAAAAAAAAAGAAATAAACTTCTAAGAATGAAAAATTTGATGCATTGTTATACACATAGTTCAAGGCTTAGAAAATGCGCGCACGACAATATTTTGCAAGTCTCAAATGTTCCTGCTCTTACACTAATGTTTACGTCCGTAGCGTAATCGAACTCTGTAGGTGAGCGCACTCAAGAAAACTGTGTGGTTGCATGCCTGTCAAAAAAGCAAAACGTGTGACAAACTTCTGCTAGTGTTCATCTTATTGCGAACCAGAGACAATTAGCTTTCGCAAGTCTCTGTTTTTTAAAAAAAAGAAATAAAGAAAGAAAAGGAAACGCATGCACGGTGGTATCCTTCCTATGCGCACCCCTATGAGCACTAAACGAGCGAGAAAGAGGCGGTCACCCTTTGAGGGATCACTAACAATATAGCCATCAGTTTTCCGAGCGCAAGAAGCCGAAACTGCCTGCAGAACAAAACTTAAACCGTCACCCACCCATGCACACGCTAATGCGTGAGCGGTAGTATATAGACACACTGGAGCAAATTAGCTCTAAAACAAACCATGCAACGAAAACCGAGACAGGGAGGAGCGAGAAAAAAATTTCCTGTATTCCCACATAGTGGCAGCACAAGCCAAGAAAGAAAAAGTTAGGAAATTGGTGTGCTTTTTAAGTGTACGGACAGAGCCATAAATTTTGGACATGTTCGCGGCACCGTATATTTACGTCATTGACCCTGAAAAGGTTAAATACTAATTATTGCTAAAGATGATCCGAGCGCTTTGCTCAAGGCATTACCATATTTAATGGGATGTTCAACAAACTGTTCTCTGTCTCTAATGGCAAAAGAATGATCTTTTTATTCCTGACGATACAGTTCTATCAGTAAAAAAAAATGCAAGCATGGCTGACTCAACAATAAATTGGTATTTAATGATTATGTAATTAAGAGGGCTCACTAGAAAATGCACAGTGCCTCACCTTGCCAGCTTGACTTTCATGCACTGCAGTCTACAGCAGCTTGGAATGGAATTATTGAACTTTCATGCCATTATTGACAGTCCGTCATAATTTGTGACCGAAGGGGGTGGCCTTCATTTCTTGAGCAGGTGTTTGCCATAGCTAGTAATGGCTACAACACTTGATAGCGTGCCAAATTACTATGTTGCTGAAGAACACGATAATTCTTCTTTTGAAAATCAATAATTAATACAAGTATCAATTATTTTTTGAATTTTCACATTAAGAACTTTTTAACTTGTTTAGCAACTTATTGCCAATAGCACTTGAATTTAAAGCCTGCTAATGTGTTATGTGTGTTATGTTAGAAGTTGGATGAGTGCTCCCTGAACTGTCACTTGTAGCTAACATTGCTGCAATACTCACACTACGAGAATGCATGATACTTTTCTTTTCTGTGCTCTCTATTTGCTGCTTGCCTGGCTGCTGCTGTTCTCCTGATTGCATGATGGTGTGTTTCAGGCCAGAGCTTGGTCAGCACGAGTAATGTTCCACACCCTTTCCTCAGAGTTCCTGGTATGTTCAGCGTGCCTTCCCATGGCATTTGAGCTTGGTACCATCGTCCTGTCTTGCTGTCACTGTTACGCAATCGCCCATTGTAGTGAGCAAGGGTCAAGCGTTGGATAATGCCAGTTTCCAAAGGTCAATTTTGCCACAATACAGTGGTGTTAAGCCTGTTTCATATGCCAGAAATCTAGGGTCAGAAACGGCGCGGCAGCCATCGCATGAACAAGCCTCCTTTCTCAAACCTAGCGGCCTGTGCCGCTGCGATAATGATCGGAACATTTGAGAAAATTCACGTGGGGCTAGAGCAGGAACCAATGGCACAGCGCCATGAGTAGTGATGTTAAGATCACATGGCAGGGGCATAACCGAAGCGCGGGCAGCGCAGGGAGCTCGCCCGCATGAGCAGAGGGTTCTAGCAGACATTTAGACATTCTAGTAAACGACATCAGCTGCCAGCTTGCAATGTCTTGCGCTGTCTTCAACAAGTGGTTCATTACTCAAGTTGTGCATTATGCACTTGTTTGGAATGCTAAAATGAAGGATTTTCGCAATAAAGATAGGAGCATCCTTTGCGAAGAAATTAGACTGAAGCTGAAGGTACTTGTCATTGGTCGCAAGTGACGCTACAGTGGCTAGTGATGCATACTTACGTAAAGTAAGTTGGCATCGCTCGTATCGTGCGTGTTCGTTGGTGTCTCAGAAGGCCTGCTTGTTTCCATGTGTGAATGAAGCCAAATTATCCACACATGCTGTTTTCTGTTGCCCCCCCCCCCCCTTTTTTTTTGCCTTTTTTTTCCCCCCATCTTATGGTGACCCCATATGGGTCTGGACAGACGGTACAAAATTGCACTCTATACTTTCCATTCGCAGCACATGTAGCTTTTTTTTCTTCTTCTTCTCTACAATTCTGAGTTAGCGCGTCCGTAATTTTGTTCAGTCTTGTTTCTTCAGTTAAAGGTCACGTATCCCGAACTCTACAAGGGTTGCTGCCTTTCGGCTCAAATGCCTAGAGCCAAAAGGGACGCGAGCTTCTTTGAAAGCCTTCCATAGGCCTTTTGCATCTGGGTGGCCAAAGCAGCGCCCAAACAAATTGTGGCATTTGAAAACAAGAGCCGTTGGCAGACGTGCAAGTGCCCAAATTGTGGAAATACGAACCAGACCATTCCTTTGCTTCTATATGGCTAATTCTCTTTGCATGTACTTAGCAAGACATTTACGCTGTCGCCTATGAAGAGCATTTTCACAGTTGTATTAGCAGTTCGACGCACGCTATTTCTATATTCTGCGAGGTTTACTAGCTTGAAAGTGGAGACATAGCTCTTGAAGACCTTAAAGTTCTTGAGCCGAAACCCGCATCTTATGGATGCTTTCCGCAAGCAACACTGTGCGTTGGAAATAAAATGCGTGCATCATAGTGGCACGCGTCACACCAAAACAGAGCATGTGAATTGAAGTTGCATCTGTGCGCTGCAGTGCCGTTCAGCTGTTGCGACCACCTCCGTGCCACCGCTTACATGTGAAACAAGTGTTATGCGCTGAAGCATTACGAGAGTGAAAAGGGGCCACTGTCATGGGACACAGCACGTGGTCCTTAAATATAGACTCGCGCAATGGCCATCTCCTGTCGCATAACAAACACCAATATGCTTTATAAGTGTACTGGCAGGCCTTCAGAGCTATTTTGGATGTGTCTGTGGTGATTTGAGCCCCTGGGGGCATTAATAGGCATGCATTCAGTTTTTTCAGACTTCCAGATTTTTCACATATTCTCTCAGTATCTTGGGTGTCCGAAAAGTCGAACGTTGACTGTATATTGCGATGGGTATTGACGTCAGCACAAAATGCTAATGCCATATTGCAGTGCAACTGTTTCATTACAAAATTCAAAATATTCTCTCTTCTAATACTAATCATCTTACAGCAGAATCAATGAAAATAGTTTTAAAAAATACTTTATTTGACGAAATTTGTGTTAGTGTTCCTTCAACATCTCTAGTCTTGCAGGTCTGTGCGAGCAGTAGACAGCCACAGATAATAGTGGGCTAGTCAGATGTAGGATTTGTTCTGTCTATTGATTCTGGATGTCCTGTTTTGGCTGCTTGCATTTAAGAGAAACACTCTGGCAGTACAGACCAAAGTTCAGTGTTCAGCAGAAGTAAACACACATTTCCTTTATATTTGTGTCATCTGCTGTAAGCAGACAGCTGTGAGTCTGTGCTTCTCATTAGCATTGCACATTTTACTTCTTCTCCTGTTCAGTAGTCATCTGTGTCACAGCACAGTTTAATGTACGCTGCCTGTGTTGCTTGTTGTACACGCATGCATACACAATTGGCGTGTGCGCTCACGCTGCTCCCTCTGGCATCATTGTCACCTGGACAGATATTTTAAAAGTTGCATGTATTATATAGCTCCATTTGGCCTGTTCAGATTGATTACCTTTATAGGGGGAAGTTCACTGTACGAGAAATTGTAATGGCTAAGTAGCCAATTAAGAAGATCCCTCAATTAACTTTTCCTTTCCTAAAGTTCACTTTAGGGTATGTCACATAGCAAAGTGGAAGCCAAGCAATAAGTAGTTAAGTGATCTCTGCTTGGTACAAATACCAGGACTCTCACCACTTTCAACATTCAACTTTCACCACTTTCACCACTTTCAAGTTAAATGTGCTATGAAATACACTGGCATTTCAGTTCAATTTTTCAAAAGCATCCATCTACCGACCTGTGAACTTTACGGCAGTTTACATTAAGTTTATAAATGATTTTTCTATATTTACAGCAAAAAAGCTTTATTATACGGTCTTCTGATGGTAAAAGGACATTGAAAGGTTACTTACTTCGAGCAAGTTTATAGTTTAGACAAAGTCAGTTATCTAAAAGCGATGTGTTGCTTCTCACCATTTGTTCTGCCAAATTTGCTGCACTAAAAGTTACACTTTAATAAGTGCATATGTATCCCTGAAAAAGCATGTTCTCAAGGCAAGCTTTCTAAAAAATTTGCATTTTCACCCCTCCCCTTCTCCTATTTGGTGTCACGTCAGTGGGATTTTACTAATTTTATTGTCCATAGATTGGCAGGTATGTATTGAGCAATTCGGGACAATTTTAACCGAGACACCCAATGCAATTTTTAGCACGTTGTAGAGATGGATACCTTAAAACTGGTGCTAATATATTAGGATTTATTCAAAGCAGACATCACTTCATTTTGTGTTGTTCTATTTCCATTCTATTTATTTCTTTTGTATAAAAAAGGAAAGATTGGTGGCAAAAGGTGAAAAATATGGTAAAATCAAGATGGATTTTGGAGCAAAATGTAATCTCAATGTCTAAACTGACATGAGTGTGGGTGTGTGTCTGTGTGTCCATTTACTTTGTGTCCCGTTAATAAGGCATGCCTGGTAGCCTCTGAGCAACATCATTTTTTTTTTCTTGTGTGTTTCTTGCAGTGCATTGTACTTCTGCCTTGACTGTGACACCAACCAATGTGAGGGCTGTGAGCTAGTGCTCCACCAGGAGTCTCGTTTCCGAGACCACCGGCCCCGCGTCCCAGTGGTCGAGCCGGACCCTCAGCTGCTGTGCGTGGGCTTCAGTTGCCAGGGCGAAAATCTTGCCGACATCCACTGCCACACGTGCCAACGCAGCCTCTGCTACGCCTGCGACTACCAGATCCATCTCCTGCGCCACAAGTTTGCCCACGTCAAGGTGCATTGCTTGCATTGTTGGTCAAAGGACTGCAGCAGATGTACATTCCCACAAGTAGTGTCATGGCCTTCCTGGCTTCAAAATTATGTATACACCTGTATTCCGTTTCACACATAGCAGGCAGTGCTACTCCTCTCACAGTCGTGCATAATGGAAGGTATAGTAGGAGCTATGTGTGATGTAATTTAATGTAACATGTCTGGTATTATTATATTTAAAGTATGATGTGTATATTGCATGGAAGGCATCGCAGATCTGAACCTATTGGCCTCCAAATGAGCAAAATGGCAGGTTTCTGCGACCAGAGACAATAGCGTGCAGGTTGAACTTGCAGTCAAAATATACACAATATATCACACACTGGAAGCACTAACGTGCACAAATATTCAGCAATTTGTAGGGGTGTGCGAATACTCGAATATTAGAATTCGTATCGAATAGTGAATGTCCAAATAATTCAATTTGTTAATTGAATATCTAGTATTTGATTTCTGAAATACTCAATTTTTCAAATAATCGGCACTCTCAGTGAATGACTCGGCTGTGGTCGGTGCCTTCACATGCGCAGCGTTCCCACGGTGCACAATATCTATCGGTACTAGGTTCTGCCAGTACCACCAGACTGATTGAAATCGTTAGTGGTACACGAACAGAGGGAACAACAAGCGCATTGCATGTGGAAAACACAGAAGGACGTGTGAAGATAGGACCAATTAGCCAACAGAAGGCACACCGATCGTATCGCACACGCGAGTTCAGTGTTCACGCATGTATGTTCACACAGTTCGCAGCTTTCTACCCACATACAAACACGCAGACGAACTTGGCACGCATGCTCGCGGTTGTTGCCAGCTGGCCGACTGCAGATGGAAAGGCTGCTTCAGCAGACATCAATCTAACCTGTACTCATGATGTGATGATTGATCACTGATGAGCCAACCATACGAACATTAGTGACAGGCTTTCCACGACGGTTTACGGCCCGTTATTCTGTCGGCTAGCAGTGAATTTTCGTCACGGCCCTACCATTAGCCACATGTCGTCGGGTGTTGGCGACAAGTTGCGATTTCATACCGAACAGCACAGATCTATTCACAGCAGTCGCACGACCCTCAGAAAGCCGACAAACCGTTTTGCCAATGAAAGCGAGTGCACAGGATCACCATTGTTCACGGCCACCATCTTTGTGAAATACAGTACGGCATAGTTTTTTGCTCTCTTACCTGGAAAGAAATCTGGCACCACCATCTATGGGAGTTTTCTAACGAGCTTGGGCCTCCTGATTTGAGAACTCCTTACCATAGGTGCCGACAGTGGTAGACCCCTGCGGCGCCGATGACCATGCTGAGCGGTGCCGAGTGATGTGAAGCACAGGTTGGCCTTACAACAAGCTGATGATAATCCTTAGAAACCACCTGCCATAAAAATGGAAACATCCTCCCGTTTTCAACCAATTCTTTCTAAGCAATAGAAGATTGCCATTAAGCACAGTATGGCCCACTATTAAACTGCAAACTCCATTGGTATTTAGGACAGCTTCGCTGTTTCTTCAGCTTCAGAGAGGCGAAATCACTTTATTCTATTTGACAGACACCCTAACAATAAAAATTATCTTACAGGCATTCGTATACAAACTGAGTGGTTATCAGTGCTCGCATACTAATTTTTGGTGTTCCCTTTAATAACAGAACATACTATACATCTCGATTCACAGGAACCGAGGGTACTGATAGCTAGCTAGATTCTTCTTCAATAATGTGATTAGCTTCACGAGCATGTGCAGCACCGTGTTTTTTGCACAAAATTTTGGAAGCATAAAGGTTCATTAAATTTTCTGATATTCAATTGATTACAGTCAGATCTCGTTACTACGAACTCCACATTAACAAGTTTCTGAAATTTACGAATATTTTCCAAATCCCTGCCAGATTGCCTATATTTTCAATGTAAAAATATTTCAGAGCTACGAATTTCAATACAGTGCATACTTCAGAATAACGCACTTAGCTTATTTTCCCCTTGATAACCGAGGAACATCAGTGTTACGAATTTGGCTATAAGTAACAACTCCGCAACTCTCACGTGAAACAAACAGCAAGTGCAGCAGCTATCATCATCACCACATTGAGTGCCAACTGCTTCACAAAAAACTTCACGACAAAGGTATGGCGATGATCGTGCAAGATCCAACGATGAATGCAGCTAGCAAGGGCACTAAGAAAAAGCGAAAGGAGTTTTCGCTGCAGGATAAATTGGACGTATTGCAGGAAATCGACGCAGGGAAAAACCAAATCGACGTGTGCAGACAGTGTGGCATTGCCCCATCGACCATCAAGACCATTTTGAAAGGCCAAGACAAGATTTTCAAGCTTCACCAGGAATCACAACTCTCTCGTACGAGAAAACGGCTGCAACTAGGAAACTTTCAAAATGTGGACCAAGCTGTTCTCACGTGGCTCAAAGATGCCAGACTGCAAAACACTTTCGTGTCTGGCCCGATGCTCCCGGAAAAAGCCCGCAAATTTGCCGATGCACTTGAAATAACTGGGTTCGATGCCAGTGCGGGTAGGCTTTTTCGTTTCCGCCAAAGGAACGGAATAACTTGGCAGGTAGTCTCGGGCTAGGAAAAGGCTGCTGACAGAGAAGGCGGGGATTCCTGGCATAATTATCGTTTTCTAGAGGTGGCTGAATCATACTCTGAAGACGATATTTTCAGAGTGGATGAGACTGCATGTTTTTATTAGCTCCTGCCAGACCAGACGATGTACTTCAAAGGGCAGTAGTGCAAAGGAGGGAAAAAGTCACATCTTTGCGTGACAGTCCTGATCTGCTGCAATGTAACGGGCACGAAGAAAATTAAACCATTCGTCATCGGCAAGCACGCTAAGCCTCGCTGCATGAAAAACGTCATGTCAGTACCGTACGACTACCGCACCAACAAGCGAGCCTGGATGACCAGAGAACTCTTTTCCAAGTGGCTCGTCAAACTCGACGACCAAGGAATTCTACTGGTTGTCGACAACTGCTCTTCTCACATGTTCAATGTTCACTTGACGCACTTTGCTTGAAGTTTCTGCCACCAGACAACATGTCCTTGCTGCAACCCCGACACTAGGGCATTATAAAGAGTGAAATCAGAATTTTGTCAATGCCTTGTGCAGCGGTTGATTATCATCCTCCACCTAAAGCAGCCGACTGCAATCAATATTAGGCAGCGGAAAGGCTCACAGTAGTTTGGTAGAACTTGAAAGCATCCCCCATTAGCAACTGCTGGCGAAAAGCAAGACTTGTCAAAGCACCTGTGCAGCTTGAAGATGACCTGGAGGCGACCGACAACAACCCATGAGACCTGTGGACCAAGGTTGCAGAACTGCTGCCCGCACTCTCTTCCTTCGATGACTACGTGGAGAGCGACAGCGCAGCACTAACGGCGGCAGACCTGACAGCCGAAGAGATTGTTAACTGCATTCGTGACGTCTCCAGTGACGATGACGACCCGAAGGAAGACGACTGTGGGTAACCGAACACAGAAGATGAGATTGTGCCGAATATTTATGTTTTAGTGCACATCAATAAAGTCCGCATTTTCATTGATCGGAGCAACGACGTACCCGATGAGTTGTTGCACAAAGTGGAAGAGGTAGACGCATTCCTAATCGGTCGTGCGTGCTGCACACGCCAGATGAAAATCACTGATTTCTTCAAAGAAAGCAGCTTTGAAGTGAGTGAAACATTTTATATGAGAATATGCTTGTCTGCACATGCATCTACTGCCGAGGAACGTCATTTTCATTCTTAGGTTTGTCCACTGGCTTATAACTGCAAATTTTTCTTACAACGATATTTCAAGATAACGGAACAATTTTCGTTCCTCCCACGTGATTCATTATATCGAGATTTGACTCTATTCGGCTTCTTTTCTTTTTCTCTCTCTCTCTATTCGAAATCTACTATTTGTTATTTGCATACCCCTAGTAATTTGACTTGGCCTGACGTCCACAAGTTGTACTTCCAATATGCGAAGTAGTTAGTGTTCTATAGAAAACATCGTGTAATTAAAGAAATTACAGCAAAATGGGCAAATTCAACTGTACTTATGCACCTTTTACAATGTTGCCTGCTAAACTTTAATTAAATGTAATACAGCTTCAAGGAGCTTCTTGCTGTGAATTAACTTTGTTGAAATTATAGACTGTAGATGGTAGATGAGCAACTGCTTTTAAAGATGCCTGTGTTTTCCAGGGTGTGTATTCTGCCAGTCACTAGTGGTGGAACTTTCACTTTGATACTATAATGTAGTGTCCAGCGCAGCACCTCTATTATCCATTAGTTATGACAGATGGATGCTTTCTGCAGAAGTCGGCAGATTTCAAGCGTCCTTCATAGCATGTAGGTAGATATTGTACACTCGCTGTACTGCTGCTTTAGCTATCATATAATGCATAATGCTAGATAGCTTACACACCTGTAGGACTTCAGGTACGAAAGTCTGATCATTAGAGTATACAGTTGACTCTTGTTACAAGTGGCCCTGATAATTCAACAAAACACGTTCATTTTATACAAAGTCAGAACATTTAAAACGCCACACTTCCAGAAGTTTCGGCACAATGTCTAACAACTTCATCGCAAAGAGTGAGTGACGAACTTCCAAAGTAAAAAAAAAAGGCGCAGTTTTGCCCAAAAGGCGAAGCATCAATTGTGATAGCAAATTAAGCAACATAAGTGCAACGGCAGCAGCAAGTGAATTGACTGTCGTGCTGTCTCTCGCTGCAACAGGAACTAAATGTTGAAAGCACAGCACAAACGAAGCTACCGGCACTGGGCCCACTTTGTCCACATTGCTTTCAAAATACGGCGACCACGCTGTAAGCAGCAGCTGCCGCAGTAAAATCCCCCTCTCTTGCCTCTCTCCCCTCCCCCTTGCCTCGCATTCAAAAGAAGACTGCCTGTTTTCGCTCTGCCGTCCTCCCTTGCACGTGCGATAGTAGACCGTGATCACCAGCTGACCCTCGTAAATCAGTTGTCAGCCCGTGTCAACACAGCAAAAATATGTTTTATACGCCTGAATTTGAAAAAAAGTTGCCGCTAATTTCGTCCGCTGTGGACGAGAGTGTGTTGTAGCGCGGTGCGTTAAAAGCAAACTTTGTTGCCTTAATAAAATAGGTCGAACAAACTAAGGCTGAAATATGGTTCGTTATATCCGAAAGTCTGTTGTAAGAGGGTCCGTTGTAATGAGTGTAGACTGTACTTGGTCATTTGATGTACACTTTGCAGCTTCTGTCTACTGCTTGGTTCGCAGGATTATAGTAACAGTTCAGTAAAACAGCGCACAGGATCAACACAGATGTATTTATACACTTAGTATTTAGGAGCCATGTCTATGCTAAAATTGATGTGTATTGTGCATGCCACATAGCACGTCGAAGTGAACAGCACAGCAAGGGTCAAAAAAGCATTGCATAATGCCAGTTTTCAAAAGTTTGCTGACCCACAATAGTCATAAAATGCGGTCAAGCATACGAAATGTAATGTAGTGAAGCATTCCATGAGAGGAAAGGGGACGCTCTCACGGGACATAGTATGTATTTCTTAATTGTACACGTGCACACCTGCCATAACCTGTCACAGTATGAGAACTGAGATGCCTAATAAGTGTACAGTCGCCAACTGATAAATCGGACACCTATCATCTGGACATGCTTGGTAATTCAGACAGCTTAGCGGCACCCCCAAAGGCCCATAAACTTAACGTGCAAGGACTACCAATATTTTGGACAGCCGCCAGCTCTACATTCTATTATCTGGACTCTGTCCGTAGCTGTAACGTACGCACCTCGACGAGACATCAAGTATGGCCTTAAAGATTACATGCTAGGTGGTAATCTCTGAGGCCTTGCCTTGGTCACCAGCACTGCATCTTCGTGATTTAACTGCAAATGTCAATCCTTGAGGCTTTGCATGAATTATGAGGTCGCATCAACATCGTGTTCATCACCTCGCAGTCCAAATGAGCCAGACTCCATGACAGAAGAGCCTGAACTGCCGCCTACCATAACGAGCTTAAGTGCACGCATCATTGATGACCTGCTAGGCTACAGTGTGCCTATTCCTGCCGCCGTTACATTTGAAGACATTGCAGACATCAACAGCGCGGTGTCGTCATGAGCCAAACTGAACGATGACGAAACAATGGAGCACGTTCTCCCACCATCAAACATGATGATGATGAGCGGTGTGTTCCGAAGCCTTCACATATGGATCTGACTCGAGCCTTTGCAATCCTTGCATTGGCATACAGAAACCACACAAAACTGGCAGAAATACAGGTGAACTTGGCTGCACGTAAGTGGAAATGCGTGCAGCAATGAACTGGCCACTTCTGCCTCGTACAGGGGCCTTAAAATATAAATAAACTCTTGTCTTGGATACATTCGGTTTTTTTTTTTTTTTTTTTTTACATTCGATAGTTCTGGCTTATTTGCGTTCCCCGTGCTGTCCAAACTATCTGTCGTCGACTGTACTGTCAGGCCTTCAGAGCTATTTCAGGCATGGCCTGTGGAATTTTGAACCCTTAAGGGTAGTAAAAGGCATGCAATGACACGATGCCAATAAAATTTTCTCACGTAGCTTCATGTTGCAGATAAGCGGCTTCTCTGGCAAAAATTACATGTTACTTTTTTCATTTCATTTTGTTACCCCTCAAGGGCATATGCATTACAGAGGGCAGTGTTGCATAACATATAGAGAAAAATTAACAAACACAATTTAGACTAATGAAACAAAAGGAAATACAGAAAGCCAACTACAAAAGAAAAATAAAGAGCCAAATACATGTCTAAGTAGAAGCAAGTGCCAAAGAGAATAAACGGTGATAGGCAACAATGCTACACAGTAGCTCAAACAACAATCACAAGTGGAGCAACATATATACAAAACACACTGCAATGAAAACGATAACTGTCTACAAAAATTTTAGAAAAGAATAAAATGTCAGAGATCATCATCAAGAGTTCGCATGAGAGATAAATGAAATGAGTCGTCATCTGGTATTGATGCTACGTCAGGCGGAAGGCGATTCCACTCACTTGATGTACAAGTGAAAAAGAACATTGGTTTTAGAACTGAATATGCTTACTTTGTAATGATCGTCGAAGCAGGATAAACAATATAATAGTTGTGAAATAAAAGCATGCTTCGATTCGTCATGATGATAAATTTCGTGAAAAAGGCGAAGGCGAGATACTGTCCTACGAAGCTCAAGAGACGGCAATGAAAGCGTTAGTTTCATTAAAGTTATGCTGCTATTACGGTTGTAATTGGAAAGAATTAAACGCACCAAATTATTGTGGACCATCTCGAGTGAGGATGTTAAGTTCGTGAAACTGGGGTCCCAAACTGAAGAGGGATATTCAAATTTTGAACCCCTTGATGTCTTGTGCATAGTCAGTTTAGCAGAAACAGGCGCTTTAGAAAAATTTCAACGCAGGTAACCGAGCATGCGATAACTGTTCTTAATTATTTAATCACTATGATGCTTCCAGCTGTTGATCAATAGTTATAAAAGTTAGTTAAAAATAATGCTAAATTTAGCAGTTCACCTGGCTAAACCGGCCACAAAGAGTCGCAGGCGCACCAAATCAAGTAAAGCCATAAAAGAATTTACTGCACAGGCTTTCTTCAAGAAAAACTGGGCGCCCGCCAGCGTCCGCGGAACGAACGCGCGCGCGCGCGCTCGCAGACGACGCACTTGACAACGACAGCAAAATTGCAGAATGTTGTTGTATAACCCAAGCCTCAAAAAAGTATACGCAGCAAAAAGGTGTCAGTATAAATTTGCAGTTGAAATACAGCACCATTGTAAGAGCGCACATGCGCAATCGGTCTCGGTGCCTGCATCGAAATTATGCTGAACGTGCCGCGAAACGCGTCTCCGCCCAATCAATTTCACTCGCAGCGCCCTCGCACAATTTTGCCACACGCGGCGCCTCGGCCGGAGAGCGCTGTTCAGTTCGCTCAACTATTTAGCTTTAGAATAGGGGCCCCAAAGAGCTTTGTGTACAGTGTACTAGAAGTATTCTAGCACACTGTAGCTTTGCGGTTGTTAGCGTTGGTGCACGCAGGAGTAAATGCTTTGCGTTTGCAGATTGCGTTTTGCGCTGACAGAGCCACTACGGCGTCAAAGAAAAAGCTGTTAGAAATAATTAAATAATATATACCACTTTTTGATAAGAATAGTAATTTTGACTTTCGTGTATTCGGGTTTAATTACAATTTTAGAGGTTATTCTGTAAGCAGCAAACAATTAGTTACGCTTAGTTTTGAGCAAACCAACTTTACGTGCCTTGACCAGCCAAGCTTAGCCGTGTTAAACTTACAAGCCATAAAATCCACAATCAAATTCGGAATCAGCGGCGTCTAATGAATGAGTCTTCATTGATTGATTGATTGAAAACATCTTTATTTGCAGGATATTCGTAGAACTCGTGGGTGGGCCGCCTAGTCCGGTAGCCCACTGGTTACTGCTGCTGCGCTGGCCCTCCCCACCAGCCAGTGCTGACGGTCAGGATCATCGCTGAGCAGAATAGCCTCCCACTGCTCTTTTGAGGGATTTGGAATGGGGTCAACTATGGGATTAAATTGGCAAGCCCACACCATGTGGTAGAGGTTAGCTACCTCTCCACAGTGTGGGCATTGCGGGGAGTATAGCGTAGGGTACCACTGGTGTAACTTAGCTGGCGTTGGGTATGTATTAGTTTGTAGTCTCCTAAGAGTGTTCTCTTCCAACTTATTGAGGGATTTATGTGGTGTTGGGTACTCCTTCCTGGCTGTTCTGTATGGTGCGAGATTGTCAGCATACACTGCTAAAGCAGTTAGGTCGCAGCACCCTTCACGGTCATCAGGGGGAGACGACCGGTATAGAAGAGCTCGGGCATGCCTGTGAGTGGCTTCGTTTCCTCCTGGTAGTTCCAGGTGACCGGGAAACCAGATAACTGAGGCTTGGCAGGGTGGATACTTAGTCAGCAATGACAACCCTGACCTGTGAATTAATCCATTATTGAAGTTGCGACAGGCGTTCTGGGAGTCAGTGAGCACATCGGCGTTGGGGTTAGATGCTATAACTAATGCAATAGCTGCTTCCTCTGCGTGAGTGGGGTTGGATGTCTTCATCGAGGTGCAATTCACCATCGATCCTGAAGGCGTTGAGACCACAATAGTCATCACTCCATTCTTTGGCCCTGCGGTGCCCACATAGAGGGTGTTAGGTTGCTCGTCCCATTTCTTCTGCAGGGCTTCCCCTCTTGCTTTTCTCCTTTCGATGTTATATGCGGGATGCATGTTCTGCGGAATGGGGTACACGTTGATGCGTCTCCTCACATCACGTGGTACCTCTTCCCTTTGGTCTATCGTATAGGGCAAATTAATATGGATCTTTTCAAGCAGATCTCTACCTGGTTTTGTGAGTGCGAGTCTATTGAGTTGTGAGAGGCATTGCGCTTCCCACATCTCTTTGAGGGTATATGTACTCCTAGAGCCATGAGCTTTGCCGTTGGCATTTAGTTTGGTAGCCCCAGTGCCTTCTTGTAGGCCTTCCGGATCAGTGTCTCCAACTTTTCAATTTCCGACTTGGAGAGGTTAAGGAATGCCGTCCTGTAAATTATCCGAGAAATCACGAAAGCCTGCACTAAGCGGATGGCGTCCCTTTCCTTCATGCCATGGTGCTTATTTCTGATCAATGCATCATCCGGAGGATTTGCTCGGTGGATGTTGTAAGCTTCTTCATAGTGGTGGTGTTCTGTCGCCCCTGCGGGATATACAGCCCTAGGATCTTCATCTCCGTGGGTTCCGGTACTGAGTGGTTGTCTATATACACCGTGATGTTCTGTGCCAGGGGTGTCCTCGGGTTCTTCAGGATGAGCAACTCGGACTTTTCTGGCGCACACTGGAGGCCTCTTTCCCTGGCGTACTGGTCCACCGTGTCAGCTGCTGCTTGAAGACGCTCCTCGATCTCGGCGTCACTCCCCGAGTTGCACCAGACAGTGATATAATCTGCATACAATGTGTGTTTGATACCCGGGATTTAGGAGAGAAGGCCTGGGAGATCTTTCATAGCCAAATTGAACAAAAAGGGGTGACAGTACCGCCCCTTGCGGAGTTCCTCTCGGGCCTAGAGTGATGGCATCTGATTTTATTCCACGAAAGTTTATAGTGGCTTGCCTTGCTGATAAGAAGTTTTTGACATGCTTGTAGGTTCTGGCGCCACAGTTGGTGTTGATGAGGCTTTGAAGAATATTTTTAGGCAGAACGTTATCAAACGCTCTTTTCAAATCAAGTGCCAGGATGGCCCTTGTCTGTGACTTGGGGGGTGTCTCAAGGAGATCCTTGTACAGGTACAAGAGGGCGTCCGGGGTCGATAGGTAAGGGTGAAAGCCGAATTGAGTGTTAGGTAGGAGGTTGTTCTCTTCTAAGTATCTACTGAGTCTCGTGTTGATGACCCTCTCTATGAGCTTGCCCAAACACGAGGTCAGTGATATCGGTCTTTACCCAGTTTAAGGGGTTTGTTCGGCTTCGGAATGAACCGAACCTCCTGTCTTCCAGGATATTGGTAGCGTTCCTGTAGCTCAATGCTGCTCGTTGAAGCATTCCACCAGCGAGGTGATCATAAACACACGCTAGTTGAGAGAAAGCGATAATTGCAGTCACTTCCCCTAGCTTGCGAACTTCACGCGTTACCACAAATCGAACCGAGTTTGGTGCTAGGTTAGAGCCCTCTCTTCGATGCGTGCCGCCATGTTTGTTTACGCAAATCCTTTGGGGCAACATTTAAACGTAACTTTTGGGGCTCCCGCTAAATCAATGATATAGCTTGCCCGACGCAAAACACAGGGCGCTATTCTCGACACACATGGCAACTGCACGGCTGCCATTATCCGCCCTGTTGACCCTGTTATTAGCTGTGGAGAGCTCACGTGCCATGAAATTTGTGCCAGGAAACGCACGTTTTGCAAAATGCAATTTTATGTTTTCATCAAGATGACGAAACATGACGTGGAGCTGCAAATTTCGACTAATACATTTTTTTGGCCCTTGGCAGCTATATTGCGATGTTAGCGCTTCAAAAAGAAAGTGAACGGTAGCGTACAGAAGCCAGTGCCTTGCGAATATGTCGTGGCGATCCAAGGTAGCAGCCATGCCAACTTGCTGATTGGCTGAAGGAATATGCTGTGGGGAGCGTCAAAGGAAGAACTGTTTCGTAAACGTCAATTTGACGTTGCGCTGGGCCGCCATTGCAGAGATTTTCCGCCATAATTTGTGGTGCGACGATCCGCACGAATTATGCTAATGAGCAATGGCGGCCGAGTGGAATGCGTATCGCCACATTTTCCCCGTCGTTTGGCGCCATGAAAATATTTTATTCATAACGCCTGCTCATAGTATTTGCATCGCTATCGTGTGGTGTTGCCATTTGTGCTTTGGGCCATCATTTTTTAGAACACGTCTATATGAAATAATATTGGTTGAACATAGCAAACTTTCTGCAACGTTATCCACTTTTCACTGCTGCGTTTGTATTGGAATCAAGATTAATGCCTTTACGCACAATCAAAAGTTATGACAACGGCGTATTTTTAATTTATAAAAAGAATGTACGTAAGGCGGCGGCGGTGCGAGTAACCAGCGAAGTGAACAAGAGATGGCAACGCCGGCGCTTGCGTCGCGCAAGCGGTTATCTCTGGCGCGCGCAACGCTATCGGTGATATTCGGCCTTTCTCAGCCAGCCGAGTCGGGCTGAGTCACTTACGTTTCACGAGATAGCGATAACGTGGCCTGGAATGTGCGCGCATCACCACTGGTTGGTCTGGTATGTTGTCTCAAGGAAGAAAACAAGTGCGTTGGCGCCAACATGCGATGACTCATTCCATTTCCCCGGGATACGCATCCTAGCTAACGATGCAGATGACTGCTTTTACGCAGCAGACGACGGAAGCGAGACGCGTTTTCGACAGAATAATCATGCGCTTTGAG
This sequence comes from Dermacentor variabilis, assembly GCF_050947875.1. Lineage (NCBI taxonomy): Eukaryota > Metazoa > Arthropoda > Arachnida > Ixodida > Ixodidae > Dermacentor > Dermacentor variabilis. The sequence goes on along the minus strand of NC_134574.1, from coordinate 161,102,645 downwards.
CTAGCTGCTTTATTTTTACTGCGGAGGAAAACTGTTTTGCTTTACCGAGAACCTTACGTTGGGTGCCTTCATTACAGTTCCTTAGGCAAAACGTCAAGTTTGCGTCACGTTACAAAGCGCCATTTTATTCGCGTCGCGTCTACGTCACGCATCGAAGAAAATGGCGGAATGTACAGATCATAGAGTTTCTCACTACTATAGTGAGAAACTCTATGGTCCAGATCATAGTGAGAAACTCTATGATCCAGATGGTCCAGAATAGCGCCCCCAAACGCAGTTTGCGGCTCGCGCATGCGCAGTGGTTTCGACGCCCCTATTCCAAAACTCTCTATTGTCTGGTACACTCTAAACAGGCCCTTTGTTCAAGCAGCGAGCCGACCTCGGCTGGAAGCTGAGGCCGATCCGTCGCGGGAAAGATACCGCGGCGGAGTGCGCTGTTTTCGCTGCCAACAACGGGGGCACATAGCAAGGGGCTGCACCGCGCCCTGGCCTCCTGTGAGACAGGGAAAGGGGAGCGCGGGTCGCTCGTGAAGGCAGGAGTGACCGAACCTTAATCGAAGTTCAATGTCTGCCTTGATGGGACGAAATTCGTAGCGCAGACGGACCGCAATGCGCTCAGTTGACTGATGCGGCCCCGTGAGCCTGCGGGCCGGCTGGAGCGCTGGGCTCTCCTGATACAGCATTATGACTTTTCAGTGCAGTATCCAGAGGGAAGCGCCAGCGTGGTAGCTGACGCGCTATCTCATGCCCCATTGTCCACCCAGAGCTTTCCTCCAGGTGCGCCAGCAAGTGTCGGGGGCGAAACGAGCGGAGAGAAAGGCGAGTCTGAAAGCGGGCAAACCAGGCAGCGCGCCGCAAAGCGGGCGAGCTTCTCGAAAGCGAACACATGACGCCGATGGCTGCAGTCCTGAGTGGGGACGAGACCTGACTCCCCTTTGGGAGAATTGGAATCGCATTCAGCAGGCAAGAGCTACTGAAGGCCCAGCAAATTGATCCGTTTTGTCGCGGAGTGAGCGCACGAGGTCGCGGGATCGAATTCCGGCCACGGCGGCCGCATTTCGGTGGGGGCGAAATGCGAAAACACCCGTGTACTTAGATTTAGGTGCACGTTAAAGAACCCCAGGTAGTCAAAATTTCCGGAGTCCCCCACTACGGCGTGCCTCATAATCAGAAAGTGGTTTTGGCACCCAAAACCCCATAATTTAATTTTTTTGTCGCGGAGTGAGCGACGGTCTGGAGACGGAGCGCCGACACGCTGCTGGTAGTGCGGCCGCACGGGGGCCGGAACAAGGGTGTGTTGATGGGTCCCCCCCACGGACTCATTTTTGCTGGATCACGATGAGCTTCTGCTGAAATACATAGCCACCGATGACGAGGCTGTGGACAAATTTTTAAGGTGGTTATCCCCTGTAGTCTCAGAAGCTCACTGTTGCGATCCTCTCATGACGAACCCTTGGCCGGTCATTTGAGTGGTTCCAAAGTTTTTGCGAAAATAAGCCAAACTGGCCTGGCATAAAACGCGACCTTTTTGTGCGTGCCACGTCTGAAACGGTGAAATCAAGGGGTGGCAAGCCGCCCGGACTGATGACACCAATTGACAGTGAGCGTCCGTGGCAAGTGGCCAACTGCGATCTTATGGGGCCCTTCCCCGGGAGTAAGGAGGGGTTTACACATACATTTAATGGTAGTCGTTGTTCATTTTTCAAAATAGGTGAAACTGTTGCCGCTTCGGAAAGTGACCGCGCGAGCGGTGCTGGAGAGGTTACGGGGAGTGTTTTTGTCCGTTCGGCTTTACGAAAAGACTGATGACGGACAACGCGTCCTATATCACCGCTCGGATGTTTGGTGCTACGTGCCGTTCCCTGGGAATATAATCACTGCACCACTTCGCCCTACCATCCCCAGACCAATCTGACGGAGAGACTCAAGCGAACTCTCAAACCAGTGTTGGCGGCCTTTGCCGAAAGTCAAAAGGATTGGGCACTCGAGTGAGCTCGTGTTCACAGTCCGAACCGCCGAGAATCGCTCGACTGGTTTCTCTCCCGCCTTCCCCAATCTTGAAAGGGAGCTGGCAAATCCGCTTACCAGTGCCATTCAATGCCAGCTCGGGGACGAGGAGGCGCGGGCAGACTGTTCTGCTTACGCTTCAGCACTTCAGGACAGGTTTTGTTGGGCTCTCTGTAGAGCAAGACAGTTTGACTTCGGCGGGGGCCCAGCAGAAGGCTCAGTACGACCGGGGGCATCGCCGTCTTGCATTTAAGGTAGGTGATCTAGCCCTGAAGCGCAACCATGCTCGTAACGACGCGAGCAAAGGGTTCTCAGCGTCGCTCGCTCCTAAGTAACATGGTCCGTAGCGAGTAAAGAAAGTTTGGTCTCCGCTCGCGTACTTGCTGAAGGATCTTCCTTCGGGGAAACTCGGCCGTGTCCGTATCGCCGACCTGAAGGCCCTTTCGTCACAGTCCGACGAGCTCGCGCCGGTGCCCAGTGGCATCAACCGCAAGCACCAGGGCACACCCGGGTCGTCGCAGCGCATTCGGACCACGCACCGGTACAACCTCAGGAAGCGGTCACTTGTGTGATTTCGCGCCTGAGCGCGGACTTTTTTATAAACGGGACTTTACGGCCAGTGCACAAAAACAAGCTGGCCCCAGCCCAGCTTGCCGCTAGTGATGTTGACAGTGTGTTCTAGCTGTGTGGACATTTAGTTTTGCAGTACGCACGCTGAGTGTAATTATGGTTTTCATATTTGAAGTGTGCTTAATTTTCCCGTGTACGGTTTCTATAGCTAAACTTTTTTATTTGTGCGTACACTGAACATTTTTCTTTCTCTGATCTTTTCCGTTTCTCTTTTTGTTATCTCTTCTTTCTTTCTTTTTCTTTTGCACGCGGTGTTGAAGCGCGCGGAAGGGTGGGGGGGGGACAATGGTCCCTTTGACTCGGCGCGCGGGGGGAAGGAGGCTTCGCACCTGCTATGGCACGGTGCGTTGTGGGCGACGGGCGGCATGGCGGACGGTGAGGGATGTTGCGCGGCCATGGAGAATACCACGAGGAGTGTATGCCTGCGTGCGTGGGACTTGTTGCTCATTGAAGCAACTAGAAGAAAGCCGCGCCAACTCCATCAGATCGCTGTGGACACTGATGGTGGACACCGCGGTGTCACTGACCCTCTGACGTCTGACCGAGAGCTCTGCTGTCGCCGCCGCATTATAAACGCCTTGCAGCCGCGGTCGGGGCTGCCCATTCATGCTGACTAGGGCAGCGTGGCCAGCTGACCTGGCAGTGTCCTGCCCCATCCGGATATAGAGTTCGGGACCGCCACCATCACCATGAATGCTGCACTCGTCGGTCTCGCGGTGAGCCCGTTCTTTCGTTAGGTGGCCTGCAATCAAGCCTACGCTTGCAACTCTCGCGACTTCGGCCACCGCGCTAGCCACAGAACTTTACGCGCCGCCTTCAATATACGATGATGATGATGATGATGATAATGATGACGACCGTAGTGGCCGAAGTTCGAAGAGAGAAAGAGATAAGGATCCATAGGGAAGAGGAGAGAAGAAAGGAGGCTGGAGGGATGGATGGATGTTATGAGCGTCCCTTTTGGAGTGGGGTGGTTGGTTGTGGGGGGCCACCAAGCTCTTGCTATTATACTGCCTAATGTCCTACCTAGGTTAAAGAGAAGAAAAAAAAAAAGCAAAAGAAGCACAATTCCCACAACCAAATTTTTTGATCTCCTGTTGTGAACTTTGTTTTCGTCCATCTCCGTTTTTTTGTTGTTTCCCTACTTCCACCAATCTTCCAGTTGCCTCTTTCTAATCTCTATTGCGGACATTTTTGCTTTCCCCTGCTCGCGCTGTACCCAAGGGCTTCAAGGAGTCCAGTGGTGCCTAAATGGACCGTTGGGCAGATATCTTCGCCATTCTAATAAAGCATGCTCCATAGTTTCCCTAGCTTTACCGCAGCAAGCACATGCTTCGTCTTCCTTCTTATATCTCGCTTTATAGGTGCGTGTTCTAAGGCATCCTGATGACGCTTCGAAAAGTAATGAGCTTCCCTTTGAGTTATAAATTGTTTCTTTCCTGATTTCTTTTTTTCCTCTTAGTTACTCACGGCAGGTTTCTTTTCCGTTGCTGCCACCCATAAGATTATCTCAGCCTCTCTGACCTTGCGTTCGATGGTCTTTGTTGCTGTTGCTATATCACCATAAAGGCCACATACTTGCTGGTAAGCTTCGTAGTTCTTTCCCTCCACTGTGAATCAATGTTATTCCTGTACAAATAACTGAACACTCTTCCAGCCCATTTATTTTCTTCCATATTTCTCCGTCCTTCTTCATAATTAATTTTACTGTGAGCTTCCCTCGCTTCAAAACTCGTCCAACCCATATCAACCTGCACAGCTTCATTTGTAGTCTTCCCGTGAGCGCCCAATGCGAGGCGTCCCACTGATCTTTGGTTGCCATTGAGTCCTGATTGTACCCTCGATTTCAAGCAAATAACCGCATTTTTAAAAGTAAGTCCTTTAAAAGTAAGAACCATTACTTCTTATCCCGGAACACCTCATACCTATGTATCCCCATAGTGCTCTGTGCTTCATTATGGCTGCATTTCTCTTCCCCTTTACTGCAGTTGTTTTCCCCTGTGTTTCCATATACCCTTTGCCTCCGTTTATCCATATACCAAGATATTTTTATTCTTTTACCCGAGGTATTTCCTGGCCCTGTATTGCCACTGTCTGTTCACTGTTTTCATTGAATACCATAACACCTGATTTTCTAACGCTAAATTTCAAACCTAAATTCTTGCCTTCCTGACTACAGATATTAGCCAGACATTGCAAATCGCTTTGCTTGTTAGCTAGCAACACAATTTCGTCCGCATAAAATAAACGTGGAAGCTGCTGCTCTACTACTTTACCCACCTGTTTGTATGAGAGATTAAACCCGATATTGCTTCCTTATAGTGCCCTTTCCATCGTCACCATGTACATCACAAACAGCCGTGGGGATAAAGGGCGCGCCTGCCTCAGTCCCTTGTTGATATCAACTTTCTCCTCGCTCCTCATCCCTTCCCATTCAACACAAACTATTGTCTAGGTAAACCTCTTTCAAAAGCTGTAGACAATCGTCACCTAAGCCTTCCCCTTCCAGAATATCCCACAAAATGTTGCGGTCTACGTTGTCATATGCTCCTGTAATGTCTAAAAAGGCTACGTATAACGGTCTGCTTTCTACTCTTGATACTTCAATACACTTAGCAAGGACAAATTAGTAGTTTGCAAAATAGTGAGCGCCACCTGGTGCACAACAGGCAATGCTGCAGTGCTCTGTGTGCAAGAGTATATGGTGAGAAAGCGAGTTTCGTTTCTTGGCTTCTGCCGCAGCAACCACGTGTGTTCACTACGGCAAAAATAATTGAAGATGCCATCACTCTGTTCCAGTTTTCATGCATGTCATGGACTTCTGGCTTCTCGAAGTGTACCATTCAAACTGATCGCGTGTGGCAATATCTGCTTGCTATAACTGCCACTATTCGCCAGGCTCATCAAGGCTCGGCACTGAAGGAATATTGCGTTAAAAATATCGTATATTCGGAGGCTGCTGATGCCAGCTTGTGACTGATGCGAGCAGCATGCATTCCTTCAACGGAGAGCGGAGTGCACATCATTGAAACACACTGCCGATTTGTCTCCGAGTGTCCACACTTGGTTTCACAGACTTGCCGTGCGCAGCGACCACCGTGCAGGGTGGCTTGCCTTATTTGCTCTTTGCTGCCAACAGAGTATAGAGAGAACAAACTCCGTGTTCATTTAACTGTGACATTATTGTCCAGAGGCCAGAGTGCTCATGAAAATAAACTCTGACTAGTGGGGTTTTCATTCCCAGCACCGTCGGCTGCTGCTTCGACAACCGGTAGTCAGGCCTATTGGTTTGAACGATTGGTGGTTGCCGACAAAGTCAGTGCACCGAGCGTGATGTTCCACTTTGGAGAGTTTACCGTACTAACATGGCTCATCTGCGACAAAGCAAAGTTTCATAGAGTTGTTTGTTCTATTATGATGGTCCTTTTTCCCATACAGTGAATACGGGAAAGTATCAAATGCACACCATTCGCTTGTCTGTATGCACTAACTGCCACGGATGAAGACTGTAGGCCTTGCTCGCTGGCCATGGTTGTTGCCGGTTACGAAGAAGCTTCTGGTAGCAATTGAATGCAGTTTTCTTGCGAACTCTTTAACGCATGCATCAGTATTAAAAGGCTAAATGAAAAATGCATTTGGATATCTGTACACCGTCGGCAAAAAAGAGCAAACCAGGAAACCTCCGTCGCACGGTGGTCGCTCTGCGCTGCCCATCAGCAACACCAACTGCCCTCGGATGGTGTGTTTCGATAATTTCAGTGGCGTAGTACTGGGCGCTGATTGTCGTATGAAGCGCACTTTCGACATCACTTTATGATATTTATTATAATTACACGTCAGCGACAATTGAACGACACCACTGCGCTTTCGCAAGTGCTGTCCGTCCTCGTCCATCTTGAGCTTTCCACATTCTGGCAAAATGCGGCTGCATTTAATGGGGTGTCAAAGCTTGAAGACCGAAATAACCTCGTGGCGCTGGCATGTGACAATTGAGTAGCCGCAAGTAGCACGATGAGAACCAACCGGCTCTGCAAGGAACGAGCAAGTTGTGTGCTGCGATGGCATCTCCGGCCATCGCTTATCCATGCTGCTTTCCTCACAGGATAGCTCTTGTCGGACGGAAACTGAAATAAGCTCGTGCTCCGTTTGCTAGTGAAGCAATTTGTGTGCAGTACACAATACAACTAGCCGGCCTTTTCACGAAAATACCCCGATCAAAACCACCACAAACAGCGTTGGTTGTTCGTCTGCTTCTTGTACCTAACCATGTAGAGGGCGCTCGTGACAACCATGTTCCCGCATGCGCAACAGTATATTTGCAAACCGTCCACTGGCACCTTGGACACTGTCCCGCGTGAAAAGCAGGCTATTTTGTTAATATTTCTTCCCCCCTTTCATGGCGCCATTATCTTGTATCATAGAGTGTAATTTTTTTTTTTTTTTTCATTGTCCTTGGTTTTTTTTTTTTGTCTTTTTATATATGGCGCATAAAAGCGTCTTAGATGTCAGAATGCCGTGTTAATAGTAATTGCTGGGTTTAGGTTGCATTGCGCTAATGCATGAAAGGCTCAATTGTCTTTGGTGCATTAGCCCCTGCTAGCTTCTTCACCACACTGATAGGGGAGCAGTTAAGGAATGGAGGGTGTGAGAAGTTGGGAATTCGCCGCGCCATTGCGCGGGCACATTCACATGTTCTGCCATCCCTACACGTCACACCATTCTCGCTACGGACCAGTTGTCAGCGGTGGTGCTCCACTCACGATGGTTCGCAGTGAGGGCGAGGCTATGACATCACAGTGCCCATTGATGGCTACTCTCATGACGGGCGTCTCTCTTCTGCGTTTGTACTGCACCGGATACGTACAAGCTTCCTCTCGTCCACCGATACCTTTGTGAACTGGGACTTGAGCTCACGCACAGTGCCCTTGCCCGTGCGGGGAGCGCGTACCTTGTGTTGATCCTTTCTGGATGCAAAGCCACAGAATGGGTACCTAGTACTCGCGCGAGGTCGTGCCACGCGGAGCCGCATTATCGGAGGCCCAAGCCGAAGGAGGTTGTCCGAGCTCTTGTGAGTTGGACCATTGGTTATCGTGAGAGCAAGTAGCATAGCCGCTGCTACTTTTCCTAGTGGCGTGTCCCATCTTGGGGGGGGGGGGGGGGGAGCCTGTGCTCTCGTATCAACGTGCTATAGGTGCCCCCGTCTGTTTTCTTGCCTTAGTGTAGGACCCCTTTGGTTGCCCACCGCCCCGAGACAGGGCATTGGTGCCGTGTAGGATGCCGCCGGAGACAGTAAACGGTTTCCGTCAACTCGGTGCGATAATGGAGAGGTTTAGGTTAGAGGACGCAAGCGGCTTGCATATGCAAGAACTAGGGGCGACGGTACTGTGCAGACCCAGACGTAGGGGTCTGTGCATGCGTAGTACCGTGGCCCCTAGTTATTGCGTACCCAAACCGCTTGCGTCCCCTAATCTAAATCTCTACTGTGTTCTTGCGTGCATTGCTCAGTAAGTTCCTTGCGGCCTGAGCTCGCATGCTAGAGGCTCACCGCTGATGCGGTCTGGCTCGCTAAGCTCAAATCCGCAGTGGTCGGTACTCCTGTCAGAGCCAAAGGCGCCCCACAGGCACCCGACGCAGATTCAAAGGCTCGTTGAGCCTTTGCCTGTGCTTAGCTGAGTTAGTGCGCCTTTGCAAATTGGATTTGCCACATTATGTCTGCCAGGCCTAGTGACCTTTGTCCTTTGTTAGGCGAATTATGCCCCTTGTTAGCCCGAGCAGGCGCCACGTTACTCGAGAACAGGGCCAGTACTTCACTTGAGCAGCGAACTCGTGGACCCTGACCTGTTGCAGCCCTTTGTGGGGACGACAACACGAGACGCTACATACCAGCTCTTATTGGAGCAGTAGCATTATTTGGACATGGGGCCAGAGCCCTCCCCGAACACTGCACGTGGGCACATTCATCTGCCATGGCTCCCTTTGGAATGAAGGGCAGTGCGATGTCGCAGTGCTCTCAATCAGCTCCCCGTAGAACACCCTTTTCGAGGAGTTTCTTGCTCCCATTGTCCAAAACGACGACAGTGAACCAACAAACAACAGTCGATGGACCAAGCGTGTTTCACCTTGCTGTCCCCACAGGTCTGTCCGAGGGAGATGCATTGTTAGCTTCACGAAGCTATTTGTAGCAGTGGTACAGGAGAGGCTAGAGGGTCGCTACCCCCTCTGGCTGATCGTAACGGAATTTACTGGAGTATCAGTTGTAGGATATATATGCCAATTCTTTTGACACATGGCAGGTTCGCTTCCGCCACTACTTGGAGCGACAAGCAAAGTTGGCGGCAGCCGAGGTGGAGGTCGACGACGAGGAAGAGCAGTACCTGTCGGCCGAGCCTGACTGCAGCTCGTCCTATGAGGACAGCAGCACCAACATGATGGCGCTGCAGTCTCTCATTGAACCGGACATTGTCAGCGGTACCTATAGTGGGTGCAAGGCGCAACCGATGCCCGCCAGCATTCTGCTCGTGGATGACAAGGAGGTGCTGCAGGTAAGGGCCCTGCCGTTGTCTCCTTTCCTCTTACTCTTGACGGCCAGGGCAACCAGCTGTTCTGAGTTGCAAGTTCAAGGTCTCACAACTTTTGTCACATTTGTATTCACCACCAATAACACCAGCATTTTGAAACACATCTTAATGCATCATGTTTAAATATTTCAGTACATTTTAACGCAACAGTGTTAAAGGGACACTAAAGGCAAATACTGAGTAAACGTGGACTGTTTAACCACCATCTCATAAACGTTACAATGCTTGTTTCATGCCAAGAAAAGACTTAGTTTACGAGAAATTTGCATCTGAAGGGTCCGAATGCCATTTTTGAAATTCAAATCTCCCACCATCGAACCTGGGGGGGTGACATGCAGTGATTTGGGCTTGTTGGTATGACATCGTGATGCTTATAGCATGTGAAAAGACAAGGACAAAAGGAAGACGTGACACACACAGGCGTTATGTGTGTCATATCTTCCTTCCGTCCTTGTCTTTTCACGCACTATGAGCCTCACGAGGAGTGGTGACATTGCATATGTGGTCACCACCCTTTGCTGCCTGCCGTCAGTGAGTAAAACAGCGCCCGACAGACCACTGTACCGAGTCAAGACAGAGTGGTGGATTCGCCACTGCAGCTGCTTTCTGGTAAACTGGCGTGGACCATTCGGGCATCCCGTGACATCAAACTGAGTGAAATTTGTTATCCAATTCATTACTGTAGTGTCAATACCATACCATGACTTTTCATGCTGCACAACATCAAAAGCCTTCTTGAAATCAAGGAATATACAATCTATTGTTCAACCTTTATCCAATGAACTTGCCAGGTCATGACTTAATTGTGTGAGCTGCGTGACACAGGAAAATCCACTGTGGAATCCATACCGGCAATTGTTTAGCAGGAGATTCTCATTTAAATATTTAATTATGTTAGAGAAAAGAACATGTTCCAGCACTTTGTACACTGTACTAATTAACGACACAGGATGGTAATTGAACACAAAATTTTGTGGTCCAGATTTGTGTACCAGTACTATAATTGCCCTTTTCCAATCAGAGGGCAGGCAGCCCTGCTCAGTCAATTTTGTAAAGAGCAGATATAAATATTTTGAAACTGAGCGCGTACATGATGGTAACAAAGCATTTGGTATCTCGTCTGGACCACTGGCTTTTGTAGGGTTTTTTTCTTTAAAATAGTTTCAATTCCATGCAGACTAAACACAACCTTTTCCATAGTTACATCACAACCTCTTCTAGGAAAATTCGCGAGCGTGTGTGCATGAGTAGAAAATAACCGATGTAAAAAAACAAGACAAAGCATTCAGCTTTCTGGCAGTTGTTATACACTTTCGTGCCGTAGTCATGAATAGTTGGTACTATTAGATCATCCTTTCCATTGGTTTTGAAGATCTGCCACAGTTCTTTAGGGCGTTCTTTTATTCTCAATTCTAAGGCTTCCAAGTAACTGGCCTTTGCTCTTTTTATGGCGTCATTCATTTTAGTTATAAGTACCTGCAATGTTTCTATTACCCTTCCTTCCCTCCTGTCTTTCTTTAAATTTATTGTATGCATTGTGCCTCTTGCGGACTAATCTTCGCACAACACCTGTGAACCAAGGCTTACTTTTGCTGCATCTAGGTGACATCAGTCATGAGGGAACCTGTTGCTCACGTGAATCGAACGATTTACATTTGAATCTTACCCACATATCATTTATATCAGACATTTCTGATAGCGTCTCAAAGACATCGTAGTAACGGTCAAGTGCTTCTGTTATCATCCCGGTATTTGCCGCCTTATAGCTATATATTCGCCTTGTCCCGCTATCAACAACATTAACATGGCTCAACTTCAGCTCGTCAAGGACAGCGCTATGGTCACTTACACCAAGTATAACTACTGTTGTCTGGTTTTCAGAAGGCAAATCAGTAAACAGTAAATCCAGCACATTATTTCCTCTTGTGGGTTGCAAAACAAGTTGCTGGAGCGAAAAACAGCTACACAGCCTTAGCAATTCTTTTCCAGAGCCACTATTAATGCGAAAATTAATATTTTCTTAAGACCAATCAACTTCAGGCAGGTTTAAATCTCTGCCGAGTATAATATGTTCATCATTTACTGCCTCAATATCCTCTTTCAAATCATTGATTACATTAATCTGGCTTTGCGGTGGCCTACGAAAGGAGCAGACCGACACAGTCTTTCCATTTTTCAATTGTAACTTCACCCAAATAGATTCAGTTGTTTTTGGCTGCATTTCTAATTTATTAGAATAAACGTCCCATTTAACTAATGTAAACACACCGCCCCTGTGTTGATCTCTGTCTCTCCGATAAGCCGCATAACTTACAGGAATGATTTCTTTGACACTAATTTCACTGTTCATCCACGACTCGGCTCCAAGAACAACAGAGGGATTAGTCATATGAAGAAGGTTAGCGAAATCATCAACTTTATTTGCAATGCTTCTGCGATTGACAAGCAATACTTTGAGCTTGGTGTCGTTGCTTCGCTGTCACCCTGATTGTATTACTGAATCCAAGTGTCTCATCGTTAGTGTACTTCATGTTGTTGAGAAACAAAGAATCATAACGAAGGTTTACTTTATCACCCCCTTTGCGGTGAATTCTGGCATAATCCCATAACATCTTTCTTTTCTTTCGCACAATCTCCGAAAAATCCTCCGATTTGCATGAGTAAATTATCGTTTGACAACACCAAAAACACCACTCTTTTACAACGGTAACACGTTTGGTAAGCCAGAAAAAGCGCAAGAACGAAATACGGGTGGAGACGCCTACTTAAGTTCCCGCACCTGGGGCCTGTGGCGTCTTGGATTTTGATGGCATCTTCTAGTGCCTACTAACTATATATAGCGGTACAGATTGACTACATTGTGTTCTAAATGAACCAAATATTAAACATGGCAAGTTTCGGGAACCTTTATTCAGCCAACGCTGCCCAAATGCAAAAACATACATTGGAATCCCTGACGTCACGCTGACGTACCGGCGCTGGGGTTTCGGCGGGAAATTCAAATACTGATACTTGGACTTTCATTTTCTCATCTATAAGCAAACTATCTTTTTGAAATGACTTCCTGCAGGGTTCTCAAACAATGCTTCATTAGTCTAAACTGATTTATTGTTTCGCTTTAGTGTCCCTTTAAATCAGCCATAGCAACCTGTCGTTCAGCCTGGAAGTTTTCTATGGATGACAACTTTTCTTTGATTTCTTTTTGGCCACTTAAAAGTTCCTTTAGAAAGGCAGTATCAGGGCCGGGATTCAGCTCAACATCACCGCATACAAGCAATAGCAAAAAATCAAAATCAAAACGATGAAAACGCACGAAGTGACAACACGTATGATAAACATGCATTCTAATATTTATGTGAGAATGTACAGATGCGAAAGCAACGGGGGTGGAACCGGCTATGCAACAACGTATAAAAGCCATAGGGTTTGTGAAGAGAATCATTGTTGAGAATCACTTCCTGCGAACACCTGCATGAAACACGGCAAAGTCGCAGAGCGGTTCCAGTTAACTTTTTTTTTCCACAGGTGTCATCAGCAGCAGATCTTGCTGCCCAGCTGGGCTGTGGCCCTGAGACACTCGTGAAGGTGGTCTCCATCTTCGGCAACACGGGCGAAGGCAAATCGCACACCCTGAACCACTCCTTCTACAATGGGCAGCGGGTGTTTCAAACGTCACCGCAGCAGGAGTCGTGCACCATTGGTGTCTGGGCAGCACACTGTCCAGAGCACGGCCTTCTTACCATCGATACCGAGGGGTTGCTGGGGGTGGCTGAGAACCAGAACCAGCGCACCAGACTTCTCCTCAAGGTGAACTTGCTACAGAATGGTGATGCTGTAGAATACTCAGCTCCCATTAATTCGACTTATCGCTTAATTTGATTGCGTTTGAAAGCCCCGACAAGAAACCATGCATTGCTGTTGAAAGAAGGCTCATTCAGTCTGACAAAAAAAAAAAAAACCTGCCACTTCAATTCATTTGATCCCCCACTGGCACTTCCTCATGTGCGCAGCAGTTACCAAAAGCTTGAAAATGCAAAATATTCAGTAGATGGCACTACTGCTTCCCCGGCATGATGCTATCTTATTAAAATTTATTTTTGTCATTTAGTGGTCGACGCTACTCTCACTCGTAAAGCCATCCATTGCCACTTGTTTCACGTCATGTCACACAGAGACAGCTTTTAAACATGTTGGCGCTTTTCATTTCATGCTGGTTGAGTCGCCTTTAAAGCACAAGAAATTAGAAGCCGTTAGACAACTTCAAGCAAGAAAAAAAGATTTGTTTTGCCATGAATCCACACTGTTTTGTCCATCTTGTGGCTTGTCCAGTTCTGGCTAAAACTTTAATATATACTTTATCATCAGTGTTTGGCACCAACTACAGAGATGCACTGTCATTGCCAATGTTCCATGCCTTGGCATCAAATTCACAAAGTTCCTTTATCCTTTTCATGTTTATCAGTAAATTTTAGTACAGTGGGGTCTTTCGTGTAGTGCCTGCTTTGTGGTCAACCGAATTTGTGGTACTTAGGCAGCGATTTCTCTGTCCAGGTTCTAGCTGTGTCGGACATAGTGATCTACCGCACCCGGGCAGAGCGCCTCACCACGGACCTGTTCACTTTTCTTGGGGATGCTTCTCAAGCCTACGTTGGCCACTTCACGCGCGAGCTCAAGACACTCAAGGATCGCTGCAACCTCTCTGGACCCATCTCTGCACTGGGGCCTGCCGTCATTGTCTTCCACGAGACAATGCATACCAGGCCTTTGGTTGGCAGTGGTGCGTGCAATCCAGAATTTCAGAATTATTGGTTGACCAAGTGACATTTTGCTGGAATGTTTGCTGGGCCAAAAGCTACTAAAATGGCTTGATAGCATAAGCTGAAACAGCATGACTGAAACTAAGATTGAATTGAAAAAACTAGGGGTGTGTGAATATTGAAGATCACTGAGTTGAATGAAATAGTGAACATTCATATAATTAGATTAATTAGCTAATGACATTACAATCATTATAATCATTATTGCTCTTTAGCGGCTTATCCATTCGTGTCAAACTGTTATGAACCCTGACCAAGCGTACTCGGCCGGTGGCTGCGTCTGGCATGGCCGCAAAGCCATATTTTGAAAGCGACCTGTGATGGCGACAGAGCGCCAACTGCAGAGAGCCTCGTGCGCTCTGTGTTGTCGCTGCTGAGTTCGCATTGAAGAGAGACACATGGGCCCCAATCTTGAAAGTGATACGCAATGGCAGCTCAGTTCGGATAGTGCCGATAGCTTCGTGTGCTCTCTCAAAAGCGATCATCTTGCAGAACAGACAGTATTTCTCGTTGGGTAAGTATAGAAATGCTTAAAAGAAAATTGTTTTAAAAATAATATTGTTGTGGAGTCTTAGTATGACTGTGAACAAAGACGACGATTTTTCGAGGAGAGCGTGCGGCTGGTTCAGCCAAACCTCTTGTGCACGTAGTGCTGCTGCAATTTGTATATACTTGTAAATACACCTATGCTTCACTAATTCTGCCCCATGGCATTTTGGTGGAAGTGCAGGGTAGAATTAGTGAAGCGTAGGTGTATTTAAGAGTCTGTACAAGTTGCAGGAACACTACATGCACAAGATGGCTGCCTGAACCAGCCACACGGTCTTCTCAACAAATTGTCATCTTTGTATCTTTGTTATAGTCATACTACGACTATGTCCCACTGCTGTGTAACAATATGCATCTGCCAGACTAGTGAACTGCAATGTGCAGTTTTGTCACTTCAATGAGTTGGCTATGGTAGCCATGACAATTTCTTGCGAAGAATGAGGAAGCAATGTTCGATTCCTGATTGTGGCGGTCACGTTTCGATGATGGTGGAATTAGAGAAAATGCTTGTTGTGCTTTGATTTAGGTGCACAACCCCAGGTGGTCTAAATTAATCTGAAGTTTTCCACTAAAGCGTCTCTTGTAGGCCACTGTGCACTTTCTCGACAAAAAGCTCTGCAATTTCATTTTACATTCCAGAGGATTCCCACTCTCCTGTTGAGGAACTGAAGAAGCGCTTCGGGCAAAGCAACCAGAGCTTCGATGCCTTCAGCGACTTGCAGTACGTAGGCATCCAGACAGTGCGGTTGCCGACATGCTTTGATGGTTTGAGGGCCGCAGTGAAGAAGGTCATGGACAACTCCTCAGTGCGCTCCGCAAGACCCGTGGAGGTCATATTCCAGGCGCTCAAAGTGAGTCGGTGGCTGTGGAATGCGCTTTTGAGAATGCCTGAGCTGGTGTAGGTGTGAAAAACTGCATTTCCAGATGTACCCCATCAGAAACATTTCTGTATGTAATTGCTTAATAATGAAATTCTTGTGTTTTAGGTTTGTTTATATATGCTATAAGGACATCAGAAAATTAAACGTAGTCTATAACAGTCATTATTTTTCAACCTATGACAGTTTAAGATTTAATGCAGTATGTATGTGAAGTGACACAGCTGACTCGCATTAATTTGATAATACGATTTGCCTTTTATGTAATCCATGCCTGAAACTATGAAAACGAAAGTACCTGTATTTCTTCAGACGTTTCTATTACTTTCAATTAACACATTGTGTAAGTGGAACCAGTTTTTGACTTCGTGTAAGAAAATGAATGAAAGCCAGCAGCAGTAGGAATTTAGGTGCATTGTACGCGTCATATTCTTGCGCATATACACCACCCGAAAAATTGAAGGAATTTAACGGGAAAGTAATGGTGTAGGTTGCAAGTGAATGTCGCGTTGAGGTTGGTTTCATGGCAGCGCAAATTGCTTTGAGGTGTGGCTTCACAGCCTTGCATCACAGCAGAGTTTTTTGCCATGCAAAGTTTCGTTATCTCCCAAGAAACCCAATGCTCTCTTCCCACTCTTGCTTTTTGGAGCTCCTTTCTTTCACTGTCACCTGTTCCCCTCCTCTGCTTTAGTAGTCAATGTGTTAGGTTCAACAACAACCAACCAGAACTCAGATCAATATGCACTGCTTTCAACAGCACTTGTTTAGATTGCTGTCGTTGGGGAGGTTGGAGCCAGAACCGCTGGCCCAAGTTACGACGTGTACAAGTCGCCCATCTGCATATCTGCCTATTTTACAGATTTGAGGATTATTGTATGCAGTTATTTCCACAAGTTATACATGTGGTTTTTTATTTATTTATTTCCAGGGTGTCGCAATGCGGGGTGCAGGTTACACATGGTAGGCAGGCTCTGTGAAGTGAACACAGACACGAAGTGATGCCTTTTGAAATACATCTGGAACTTGTTACACATGCTCGCCATTTATTTGAACTAAAGAAATGTTATTTATTGCCGTTTCAGTCGATTGTAAACCAAAATGTATGGTGAACTGCTATCCAGCACATTGGTTCACTAGTCGTTGACTCTCTGCAAATTACACATGTTGGTTTAATATTCTGCACAATTGCTGTAACGGATATGCAGCAATTGAGTCGGATTCCCTCTCCTTTTCTAGGGCTTCATTGGCACTGCTTACAGCTGTGATCGCATTCCCTGCATTCTTTTTGTGCCATTTGGTGAAATGTATCGTGTTACAACAAGTAGTAAAACTCGTGCAGAGCCATATCGTTTAAAGGGATACGGACACAAAAATTGGTGGGTGGTTTTCTGCGTCAGAACAAAAGTTGAACTGTTAAAAATGACGAATACAACAAGCTGCTTAGAAAAAAAAAAAACGAGAAACACCTTTCTTTTGCGATTTTCTGTTGCGCCTTGCCTCCAAGCGGCCGCCGGGAGAAGCTGAAACTTGACGTCATGACACCCCCGCGTGCCCGCGCGCGCTCGGCCAAGGTCAGCCACAGCCGGCGCAGTCTTTCCGGAGTGTCGGTCCCTCGCAGCGTTTGTTTATCGCCATCAGCTATGTTCGCACGTGGTTTGCCTGAAACATTATCCCCGTCAGCGCTCCATGCAGGTGGTGCATCTTACACGCGTGTTCGCACAGTCGTCGATCAGTATTGAAGCATTCTTCGTAGCGGAAGAAAATGCCCAGACATTACTGCGTCCACGGCTGTTATAGCAGCATTATCGGTCATGACACGCCGTCGCGCACGTCTCCCAGAGACAAGGTGCGTGAACTTTGCATACGTGCCTGTCAGCCACCACACCCAGCATGGAGACTTCTAAAAAATGGCTTCACTTGCGCGGACCACTTCGTCAACGATGCTTATGCGACCGAGCTAACCCGGCTGTGCTCAAAAGCCTTGGCATGCCGCTCAAAAGGCTCCTGTTGAGGCAATGCAATTCAAAGAGCTGGTGCTTAGTGACGCATTCGTAACTGTTAGCTGTGTTCGCCAACTTTTGTTGTTCTTGCAACAGACCCTCTCTCTTTCTGTATGCATGTAGCCGCAGCGGTTACCGCAGGAGTGCCTGTTGAAAGAAGGGAAATTAGCCTTTCATTGGCTGTGCAAGAACAGATATTCTCTGCTTGTGACAGAAATTGTTTACCCTGCGGATCCATGTGTTTATCACAAAACAATATAGTCATGTTGTGTGCACTCTCGCTGCGTCTAATATTGAACGACAGCATACGAGCGCTCTTTTAATTAATCAAATATACAAAACACAGCCAGTGAATGAACGCCAGACAACAGCATACATGTCTAGTAATCTAAAATGCGCAGCACATTTATCTACATTGCCGTTTCACACATTGCTTTTCAACCTCAAGCAAAAAATTACGGATTTTCATAGGTCTCTGCATAATCATGCGTCGGGTTTCATGACTTGGTTGTTCGCGCAGCATTTCCCTATTAAATGTCACAGCTAAAGACTTTCCTTTGTCTATGGCCACAGAATCTATGTAGCTAAGTGATCTGGTCGACGGGTCCCTAGCGCAGCCGCTTATCTAAACGAGTTCAACCAGTAAAGGGCTTCTAATGGCGTGAATGTGAAAGTAGCCGTAAACACAGGGCTATGAAACGGCTGGAAAATTCTACACATGCCGTGCCTCGTCGCGTAAAAACGAAGTACGCAGCGATCGAAAGCCGACAGCGACGAGCTACGCTACCTACGATTCAGCCGTAATAGCTCCCTTTCTGCCTCAACGCGGGTCACGAAACTAGGCACTTTGCATCCTACGTAGCATAATTTTAGGAACTGCTGCTGCTGCACTTCAAGTTTACTAGAAAAAGAAATTAACATTTTGCTGGCCCGGACCGCCTGACCGGCACGTTCAAGGCCGCCTGCTCTTCTTTGCCGCTTGACGCGGAAGGCTCACTAAGTTGGAACGGTCCTCATCTACAGACGTGTACTCATCGCTGGTAGAGGCACCAGAACCCGAATCCATGCTCACGATTGCGGCGGCGGCGCACCTCGAATGACCGTGGCCGGCCGGCTGGCTATCCGACGGGGGTGTCGTGACGTCACGCCTTCCAACTCGCTTGGGCCGGGCGGCGTTGCGCGCGCTCACAAAAACGCCAAAAATAAAGCCATCCGCTGAAAAATGAGCGAAGTGACTACTTGTTTTCGGTGTACTCGCACACTGAGGACTCATTTTCTGTATTATCGTAAAATGTTCAGATTTTGTGTCCGTATCCCTTTAAGCATGGGTACTATCTTTGTATTGTATATACAGTCGAACCTTGATATATCGAACAGCGCGGTGATCGCAAAATAATTAGATATAGCCATAATTCGATATATAAAATCACGTAGGAAATGTGTGAAAACTTCTGGAAATCAATGAACCAAGGGCGTGATCAGCTATTGTTGTTCGGAGCACGCATTTGGTTGTGTCGCACGCAATTGACCTAGGCCGCATGGACTTAGTCCAAACACTATGAAGTATTCGTGGTGGTAGTAGAAATTATGTACATGTGTGGTAAAATGATGAGTCCTCTTTTGTGTGTGTGTGTGTGTGTGTGTGTGTGTGTGTGTGTGTGTGTGTGTGTGTGTGTGTGTGTGTGTGTGTGTGTGTGCTAGTTGTGCAGCAACTTCTCTGCTCACAGTACGAACGCTTATGCCAAGCCGTGAGCACTAAATTCATAACTGCGAAAATGGCATCGACTTTATTATTTTTCGTTTTTGGATTTCGAATCTGGCCCAGGTGACGTCGGTTTCGTTGCTGTTTCCATCTCGAATGCATCACGATGATGCAAGCTGTACTGCAGTAAGTGACAGAGGCACTGGGCTTACAAGTTCATTGCGCAGATTGGTGTATATATGCACCTTGCATAGAAGCTTACGCTTTCGAAAGAATTTTCAATTTTTCAGTGAGCTTTGTAAAACTTGCAGAATGTGGGCTCCATGCGAAAACTCGCGAGGAACATTGGATGTTATAACATAAACTGTTGCATGTCTAGTAGGCTTGAAAAGCGCCTATCCAGGCACTTGAAACTTATGCTTGGTAGAATACACTGCGAAAAACAATACGGGAAGTCGACCCACTGTTATACAACAATATATTATATGTGCCGACATTCAGTGCCCTCGGTTGCCTCGGGCTGTTTGCTTTTTCTTTTCTTTTCTTTTCTTTTTTTCTTTTTCTTTTTTGAAGTATTAGGCCTAGCAAGCAAAGAAAAGCAACATGGGTTTCCCCATGCCACTCTCCCACAGCACCATCTCCTGCGGCATATTGTGGGCCAAGAGTATGCATCTGATGATCTACAAGTACAGATGCGCGTGTCATGAATTACTGGCCACTGTTGCACTCAAATATGGAAATGCGAGCATTTCAGAGTTTAAATGCTGCCACAAGCTGGGCAGGGCAAGTTCTTGGCTCTCTACGCTTGAAAAAGCAAAGAAGCAAACATACGTTTCAGCTTCGTGAGTGGCAATTTTGGGGTGATAAATGCATGCAGTGCCACTTCACCGGAGCAAGGTGCCTATATATACCTTGGTGCTTGTTGTCTGTGATAGCGTCAAACGTAGGGTTGCACATAGACAATTCTACATGTGCCTTCCACTGACTGTATGGTGCATTTATTTTTCACACTTCAGCTTCTAAACGACAAGTTCAGCGGTGACATAGAAAAAACTGTTGCAAGCCCATTTCCTGACCAGTATTTCACCTGCCCCATTGTGTGCATCGCTTGTGCGTAAGTTTGTTTTTGTTTTTTGACGCTAGAAAAGCTATCACTTTAATTTTGGCTTTCATTTTTATTGCCAATTCCTTTCTTACCACGCAAAGTATCGTGTGCACATATTAGATTATGTAAAATCGGGCAGTTTGCAGGTTTAAGTGCTACACTTATCCACGTTGAATAAATGCTGTCCTTCTCGTGCAGTTGCATTCCCCTTATAAAACAAGTTTGTCATGTTTGATACGACAGCCATTTGGCACTAATACGTTGCTAGTAATTATAATTTGGCTGAGTAAGCTTTCCATATCATGCAATTTTGCAATTTCAACTGTGTTTCTGGTAGCAATGCCTAATGGTTATGCATTGACCTAATCATTGTTGCAGCTGGTTCCGTCTGTGTTGGGAATGTGTTTTAACTGTGCTAGTATACATTTCATTAATTAACATAATGAAATGTAAATAATAGTTAAGATTAAAGTGTAACAAACTGGGCTAACAACAAGACAGGTTCTTGTATTCTCCATTACTTTTGTGCTGTTTACATGAAATTAATGGCTTAGATTGTTCCTTTCTTTCTTTTCCTGGAAATAAAAGTGTTCTAATAGACCAAATGTCTAGGTTTAGAACCGGCTATTTATTCATGTTGTATATATCCTACGAAGCGGCTTCAGTGTTGGTCTCCTGAAAACTGACATTTGTTCAGCTCAACGTCACAAGCTTTTAAAACATCTTGATTTTGCTTTTGTTACAGGTAAATCCATTGCTGTATAACAGGACAGTGACATTGTACTGTATTTCACTGCTCTATAAGCTGAAGTTTGTGTATTTTCCTGTCACGTGCACGCTGTAGCAACAATTTTGTGTGTGTGGTGTGATTTCCACATTTGTGTTATGCTTTTACAACTCCAGGCACCAAAACCACGTTGTAAAGTGTTATCTTATAAATTAATAATTTTTACACAATGCTGGATGCTGCACCGATATTTGGTTGCATATACACAGTGCTCTAAAGAGAACACAGTTGAAATATTGATGCCTTTACCACTTGAATATCCATGCAAGCTTGTATGGCCGCATTCCATTGGGAATGGAATGAAAAATTGTTGGTGTATTTCGATTTAGGCGCAGATTGAACCCTGAGCGGCAAAAATGATTCGGAGTGTTCTGCTGTGAAGTCGTTCACAGTTGGAGCATTGCTCTGAGCTGTCAATCATCCGACCAATCAATGAAGCTCAACTGATCTGGCAGTCGCTGGCTTGTGCTGCAGGAATACCCACTTCATTTCCTTCAATTTTGTATACCCTGGTTACAGAGCTCGGTGCAACAAGACCATGAACCACCAAGACACTCACAGTTGTGATGCCAATTGCCAGTATCAATACCAGCTCGACAACCGGGTCCACCAGTGCAAGGTAAGTGCCCAAGGGGTAGCTCTAGGAGGCTAAAGCCCCATCGTTTCATTGAGCAGTCCATTGATTGGTGAACTTGCATTGGAAGACTAGTTGACCTCAACCTCTGCCACCTTTCTTTGTTCAAATGCAGGACTGCTATGAAAAGTCGGGTCGCAAGGTCATTCTCACTCCTCAGACTGCTGCCAAGAATGATTCTGCCGTGGCTGCATGGGTGAAGTTTGCGTGGTCAGGGTAAGAAGTATGCAGCTGCCTTTGAAGGCTTTTAGCACTGTAGTAATGTGACACACGCACACTTTAGACATATTTTGTCAGTGTCATGTAGGTACAGCGTCGACCACTTATAACACAACCAGCTATAATGCAAATATTTCTGGCTCCTGTTTACCTTCCCATAGAACTTCATATATATGCAAACCACTTATGGTGCAGTCACGCGGTACGAAATGCTAGTTTTACTAATGCGGCTTCTGCAGGAAAATTCTGCACAAAAGCATGGCGGCAAGTGTGCTTCTCAACGAGGTGCACTGGCCGATGGGAGGGTAGAGCGACAAGGGCGATGCAGAGAGAATGAACCAGGAACAGGGGAAAAAAAAATAGCGGCAGCGTGTTGCGGTCGTGCAGGGGTTGCCTAGGAGACTGGGAAGCCTTTGCTTGACCAGCAGTACACCCTCCACACTGAATGTGTGCGAATTGTCCCTCTTTGGAGGCTTTGGCTCTTCAATTTGTATGCATCTGTCGTGATGCGCATCCTTGTGACATGCACACATGACATGTATGACCTTGACTGCTGTCAGTTTAAACAATGTACTGCATATTTCGTTCTGAGCTTGTAGGCTTTATGTTTCCATGCAAGCTTCTACCGGTCCTACCAGTACGCACACAAGCAAATTTTGTAAGCATTGACAGTAGTTGCCTTGGCTTATCGCCCGAGAAACCAAACTCCGCTTCACACTTGCAGCTGTCACTTCAGCTCATACATGTCATAGTATGTCCAATCTTCCACAGGTACGGACGTATCAAGGGCAAGCTTCTCGCGACAGCATGCCACCAGGCACTTGAAAAGCGAAGGAACCATTTGGACAATGAAAGTTAGAGTACAGATGGCACAGGCATCACTCAGAAGGTGGCATCTTGGTTCACGGTGGCCATGTTTTCGACACCGCAGATCACCCTGAGAAATCGAGCAGGACGCTGTACAGAGTCCGAAATCTTAGTTGCCGTTCTATATTAGTTCTGTGGAGCTGGTAGCGGTGCCACAGGGTGCGCACGGCTGCTTGGTCTACATGTTTTACACATGTGCAGCGATTGAAAAATGTTCTTGCAACTCCAGACACTTGCGCTATAAGCAGTCTATGCTGTACCGTCAAAATCTGTTCGTTCTACTAGAACGGCACTGGACTTGTCCGAACTTCACGTTCACTTTTGTGCATGGCCGTCAAGCTGGCCATCCTAGACTTTATAGTTTTCTTTATCATCCTTTCCCCCATTGTGTAGTGTCCATTTTTGTATGAAACAGTCAACATGGCTTTTTTTTTCTATAGCTGCTTCCTTCTCCTCCTGCTTCTCGTAATTTATTGGTGTTAGTCTTTTAAACAGTCTGTTAAAGGGGCCATGACGTGGTCACCCAGCTAAATGTCTTCAGTTTATCATTGCAGCTGAGAATAACGGAGGAAGTACGTGTACTTATACAAGAAAAAAAGAAAGCTGAGTTCTAAACACGTCCCACCACCGTCGGCTGCCATGTTGGCAAAGCTTGTGTGATAGCAAGAAATGTGGGTCCACTGCTGTGTGGCCTGCTCGAAAGCATGCGAAAACCATGCGTGTGCCGTGCTGGACTACACTTGCTCCCCACCCTCTGGCACCCTACTGTGTCGAAAGGGCATCACCATTGCATCGTGTCCACGATTCCTTCGCTTGCACGATAAAAACAGCAGAAACCAGAGAACACCTGCATCACATAGCATTTGCATTGACCACATAGAACACACAGTTCATTTCATCACTTTTAAGTGTCGCCAGACTGCTGTATGGCTCGACTATATTTTAAAAGTTTGAATGCACATTTTCTACCGCACCAAACCTGCTAAAATTTTGCTCGCATTCTGTCAGATGCATATGGTTTAACACGCAATGCATAATTCAGGCTTGAAAGTTTGGTGGCATGTGTCCCCTTTAATACATATTTGTGGGAACGCTTGTGTACCTGCCATTGCATCTTGCTGTAGTCTGAGGCGTCTATTTTTAGTCTGTTGTGTTGTATTTTCAGTGAGCACATTTTGCTCAAAGTGCCAGTGTTGCAAGTCCCGGCTACGTTAGATGACTAGGTGAATAACTGTGCCTATATTTTCTGTTAATGAACCGAATTGCCTTTCTCTGGATATTTTCCAATTAGGTTAGTTTTAGTCACGGAGTAAGACAATTAGGATGTGAAACTCCCGTCAGCGCGAGCGAGCGCGGGCGACCAGATAAGGTCACAATTGTTGTATGCGCCGATGGGGCCGTATACAGTGGCGGCGCCATGCGGCGCGTCGTAGAAGCCGCAGCGAAAAAAAAAATGCAGCGCCCGGGCAGGCTACTCCGGCGCGCTCTCAATGGCGGTAATTTCTTTCCAGGCTGCCGGGCGCCGCCAGCACGATAACGGCTCCGCGGGCTTGTGACCTTTTCTGGTCGCCGCAAATAGCGGAGTTTCCTCTCCTAAATGTTTCTTGCTCCGTGGTTTTAGTGTAAGGGAACCATACAACATTAGCATACTCAAGAACGGGTCTCACAAATGTGGTGTAAGGTAAAGGTTTGATGTTTGTGGGTGCCAACGAGAGATACCTTTTAAGAAACAACAGCTTTCATGATGTACAGGAAGTGACATTGCTAATATCTGGTGCTCACTTAAGGTTAGACATATTTTTAAGCCAAGATATTTGTGCTGTTGAACTTCAGTTATGGGGCTGCCATAAAGGGTGCAGGAAAAATATGAAAGGTACTACTTTTGTTGTTACTGTCAAGCAAACCGTCTTGTTTGTGCTAACGGTCATCTGCCACTTATGGCACCATTCAGCTATTTTTGCCGTTGTGGTCCTCAGAATTACTAATTTCCTGGTATATTATGCAGTCATCTGCAAAAAGTTTAATTTTACAGCCAACATTATTTTGATGCCATACATAAAATTAAAATAACAGCAGTCCAATTACTGAGCCCTGTGGCATCCCTGTTGTAAGAGGCACAGGATCCATTGAAACATTTTGAATGACGACAAATTGTGACCGGTGTGATAGAAAATTTGTTAACCATAAGTCTATCTTTAATAACAGCCATAATTTTTACAATTACTTCAGTATTACATACACAAACAAATGCTTTCATCTTTCATCTTCCATTCATTTCTTGCATCTTGCACTTAGTATGTGCTCATACAGCTTCCATCTTGGGTTACTTGGGTTTTGCACAGTTTATGTATGACCACAAAGCTTCAAGGACTATGCTAGATGCTAATAATCTGATACGCAAGGCTTGGCATGTGTACATTAAGTTCTTGGCTGCTATCTGAGTAAAACAGAATACATTGCTCTGCTGTCTCAGGTCTTCTATCAATTTGCACAATCCTTATGTTCTAAATATGAGTCAATAACTCTACACCTACTCGATAAGCAAGCCATGTTTGGTAACATATAATGGAATGACATCCACTGCTTTGCTGCTTTTCAGTGGCAAACACATGTTAAAGTACCCCCCACCAGGTCTGGGCACGTTGAGCCGGCAAATGCAGTGTATACAATATGCGCTAACCACCGTGTCGGCTAATTATTGAATGTCTATGCACCGCAGAAAAAGCTTAAAATGCAAACCAGACACCCTTTGCCCTTCTCTTCATGGATGCCGTGCTCCCAGCTGGTGTGTCGACATTTATCATGCAAGTGCGACTACGTACATAGCAGTGCTGCAACGTCGCTCATAGTGACACATGACTTTGAGAATTATTCAAGGCAACATTAGTTATTTGTTTAATCTGTTCTTTCAATAAATGAATTGAAGTTTAGAAAAATAATAAAACATATCGAATGTCTACGCGTTTTTGTTCTACTACGTAGCGTAGCAAGAAAGATGTACTTCCATTTCGTCTGCTTGTTCCCATGTCGTGTTGTTGAATGTGCAGAGTATAAAACTGACATCTTCTACAGTGTTCCAGCATTGCAATCATACTCTTTAATCCTCACGCGCCTGCCTCAGCGCTCGTGATTGTGAGACTGACCTATACCGCTAAACAGGTGTTCTCGTGCAGAGCGCGCAAAATCATCTGCATGAAACAAGACTAGCACAACAGCTCGCGCGCGAGACCGTAACCGGAAATCCGCTGCTCAGCAAAAACATTGAAGAGAGAGAGAGAAAGTAAAAGAAGGGCGGGACCCGTGACGTATTCTTCACGCGATCCTCAAGCTCCGGTATGGAAGAACGCAGGGAAGGAATTTTGCTTGTGGAAACTATACGGGGGAAGTGGAGAGAATCTATACTGGCAGTGAGGCTCGCCTCCCGAAGTCGTGGTTCGAAGAACTTCAAATATTTCTGTCTGATATTAATCAATTAATTGGAAAAATTATTGCTATAGAACACTCCATAGAGGGCACATAACAACTTACAGCGCATAACCAAAGTTTGCTGTGCGGCCTGGTGAGGGGCCCTTTATTGTGGCAACAAAGCCTCCGAGATTACTGTGACATGTAATGTGATAGGATGGCACTGTTGGCTTATCTCACTGATTTACCGTGTGCCCTTACATGTCCAGATATGTGCTTGAGTGTCCCAGCTGCGGTGTCATCTACCAGAGCCGCCAGTACTGGTACGGCAACAGGAACCCTGACGAGACAGTGACCAGGGTCGAAATAGTGCACGTCTGGCCTGGTGTAAGCATGTTTTGCACTATGTTGCATTGAATAGTCCCTGCAATACCTGTGTTTGTTTGCCCTTTCCTGCTTTTCATCAATCTTCAGTAATATTATTTTGCATCGGGGTCTATGCAAGTACATAATTGACCGTAAAAGCTATCATTACCAGCATCTTTCTTTTTTTTCTGTTGAAGAATGGGGAAGCGCATTTATGAGTGCATTGGTTAAAAAATAAGACACAGCATGGCATGCACTTGTCGAATGGAGTATAATAAGAGCAATTGTTCAGCCTCATCTGCAATATTTGGTGGCATTGAAAACCCTTCTCCTTCCAGTCGAACAAAGTGCATACCTGCCATTGCTCCAGAGCTTTCTGTAAACTTCACAACTTTGGCCTCTGTGTGCCCACAGGATTTTTGCAAATGTTAGAATTCCTATTTTGCCAGGTCCGAAATAGGTTCTGGACGACTAGTTCATCAAGTAGAGCCTCATAGTATTAGAAAAAATGGAAAGTATGTTTCTTGCAGGACAAGTCAACACAGGAGCCCAGCATCACTGCACAGAGGGTTCTCGATGGGCTGCAGACCATCACGGAGACAGTCGCGACGTACAGTGCACGACCAACACGCACCATGTCTGACTGGATAAATGACCAGATTGCACCTTCATACTGGGTCCCCAACTACAAGATTCAGGTAAAACCTCTAACCTGAATGCAAGTTGTACTGGCAATTAACATGGGAATTCCACATTTGGAGGACTAAAGTCGAGCTTCAAAAATTCTTTGCTTCAGCTGAAGCTAGTTGATGAGGGGTGACGAATAGTGTATACAGTCAACGTGCGATTTTTCCGGCTCCCTAGGGGTTGCGGAAAGGTCCGGAAAATTGGGCAGTCCAAAAAAATTAATACCTGTCTTTTGCTGCCCTCAAGGGCTCAAAAAGCCACAGGCACGTCTGAAAAAGCTCTGAAGGCTTGCCAGTACTCTTATTTGGCATATTGGTGCTCGTACTTTGACAGGAGACGGCGTGTGCACGCGTGTATAATTAAGGAATACATTGTGTGTCCCGTGACAATTGCCCTTCCCACGCTTGTTAAGCTTCACTGCAATACTGCCCTTATGTTTCACCGCTTGTATTGAGGCAAAGCCGACCTTCCAAAATGGGCATTATGCAACGCATCGTGCATTCCGAGCTTTGAAGCCAATCGGGAGGACCACAAAGGTGGAGTCGATGCCATTGTTGCCAGCAGCGAATTCTTTAAATGAAAAGCAGCACCGAACGGCGATAAGCTTAATAGCGAACGTTGAAGCAGCTAGGCCTAGCGTTGCCACCTACAGCTGCCAGCAGAACTGCGTGCAAAAGCGCCGTTTCTAGGCGGCGAGATAATCAAAATGGCGGCAGTGATGGTTGACTAATGCCGTTTCGGACCTGCGGTCACAGCAAGAAATCTGGAAAATCGGACGGCGAAGGGTTCTTGCTTTTGAAATTTCAGGCGTTCTTATACATAGACTCAACAGGGTAGGTGGTGATGCAATCTTTCTCTATGGTGATGCCGCGAAGCCATCTGAATTATCAGGCATGTCCGAACAATCTGGCATCTAGAAAACCGGTCGTTGACTGTAAACTCCTTTTTTCTTTTCCTTTTTCTGCAGTTACAATCCTCATAGTGGGCTGGGCATCCAGAAAACTAGTGAAAAGTTTCTAATCATGCACTATTGATCCTGGAGCCTTCATTTGGTCAAGGGCTTTAAAGCGACACTACAAAGAAAATTAAATTGTTTTACTAAATTACCCTATTGCAATACCACAACAAAGAAGACTAACCATGTGAAGAGTCTTAATAATCGGAAAATATGTCAGAAAAGCCAGCAAATTAAGCAGCAGTACTGAAATATGGTTATATGAGCTCTTGAAGGATGAATGATGTTGGGTTGGCTATGGCATGCAACACGATGGACTGGGTGGATTCAGTTATTGACAGCTGGGAGGCATAAAGAAATCTGAGACATGACGCAAAATTGCATTCATATTTACAAGTTGTCTTGATGTCATAGGGCAGCCCCTCTCAGGGGAAAAAAAACAATATGTGGTAAAGTCAGACATGTGTGATCTTGGCAAGAAGCATAAGAAGTTGGTCATGTTTTGAGAGGTGGAATGCTTCTATTTTAAAAGCTATTTTTGATGACCTTCAAAGACATTATTTGGTCACAGATATATAAAAAGAAAACTTTAAAAAGAAAAGTCATTGTTGCAGTCCTTTCGTTTGCGAGAATGACTGACCATTGTGTGCCCGCTAAATCAACTGCAGGCTTGCCACAAGTGCAAAAGCAAATTTCCTCCTGAAGAGAAAAAACACCACTGTCGTGCCTGTGGTGATGGCTTCTGCGAAGGCTGCTCGTCCAAGAAGCGACCTGTGCCAGAACGTGGTTGGGGCACAGACCCTGTGAGAGTCTGCGACAGCTGCTTTGATAAAGGTGAGCTCGGATAAAAAAGGAAACTGCGATTACTTGAACAGTAATGTCTGCGAAAGGAACGGAGCGCAGCACGTAGACTAATACAGTGAAAGCTTGATTATTCGGGATGCCCTGCAGCACACCACCACTGGCCCCATATACTTAATATGTTAGGATGAATGAAATTTCAGACACGTTACAAGTTGCACAAATGATACAGGTGTGTGAATGTATTCTGAAAATCGCATAGTAGATATAGGATTCGCAAATAGAATTATTTGACCGTTCAGTAGTCGATTTGATTTAGTGACATTCAAGTACAGTTGCACCTAGATATAATGAAGTTGGTGATATCGGCAGTCTGCTTTGTTATACAGTCGCCGACCGATAAATCGGACACAGATAATCTGGACATGCTCGGTAATTTGGACACCTTCACAGCACTGCCAATGGCCCTATAGACTTAATGTGTAAAGACGACCAATATTTCGGAAAGCCGCCAGCTCTACATTCGATTATCCGGACTCCGTCCGCGGCTGTAGCGCTCACCAACTCTGCTGCCATTATTTTCTCTGGCAACCTCGACTAGACATCAAGTATGGCCTCAGAGATTACACGCTAGACTGTATTTCTGGGGCCTTGCCTTGATCGCCGCCCTACACTTCTCAGATTTAACTGCAGCTACCAATCTTGGAGGCTTTGCCTGAATTGTAAGGTCACATCAACATCGCAATCATTATATCCTTTTTTGGCACCCTCACACATGGCGCGCTGTCGCGATTTTCTGTTTGTTGGCTTGCTTTGCACACCGCATTCTACCATGCTGCACTTGTTTATTTAGATTGCGTTCCAGAGAGCGCTCTGCTGGCTCCAAGTCTTTTTCGTGAAGTTATAAATAGGCCACATCAAATCGCACCAACGGTGCCCTCGCAGTCTGACTCCATACAAGTCTAGAGTCGTAGCCCGAATGAGCCAGACTCCACAACTGAAGACTCTGAACCTGCCACCTACCACAGCGAGCTTAAATGCGGACATCATTGATGACCTGCTGGGCTGCGGTGTGCTGATTCCGGCCGCCACTAGATTTAAAGTATTTGCAGACGTTGACAACACGATTTCGTCGTGCGCCAAACTGAACGTGGACGAAATAATTGGGCAAGTTCTCCCATCACAGCGACTCTGACTCGGATGATGATGTGCCACGTGCTCCGGAGCCTTCCACATACGGATCTGACTCGAGCCTTTGCAGTCCTTGCATCGGCATACAGCAAAACTCAAAACTGGCAGAAATACAGGCGGACTTGGTTGTGTGTAACCGGAAGTGCATGCAGCAATGCATCCACCACTTGTTCCATGCACAGGGACCTTAAAACGCAAATAAAGTGATTTTTTTTTATACATTCATTTTTTAAAACATTCGATAGCTCAAACTCATTTACGTTCCTTGTGAAGTTCGAATTATTGGTCATCGACTGTATTGAAAATTCACCTTTCATGCGGATAAGTACAGTTGCCAATGGATTTATTTGCATGAAAGGGGCCGCAAGATTTTCCAAACTATAGGGCAATTGGAAAAAGCAAATCTGAATGAGAAAAAAACTTCATTTTTTGAATTCGAGAATCACTGACAAAAGATGCGGTTTCCTGCCATGTCGATGATCTCATTACATCAGTGGTGAAGCCAGCCATGCTTTCGTGTCCACTCCAACCTCCGCGACAGATAGTTGGCCACAGTGGGGCGATGCTATCATCCAAAAGTGCCAGCAGCGGGGAGCGACTGCTTAATCTGCCTCTCGCTTCAAGGCATATCCGAAACGCAAAATTATGCAAGCTCCAGTACTAAATGCCCTGGAAAACAGCACACACGATGCCATGTCAACCTCCCCATCATGCTCACACTTGATCTCAATACCACACGCTCACTCCCTCCCTTTCCCCTTGCTCACGAGAGAAAATAGCACTCATCATGCCACTGTCTTCTCAGCCACAGATTTCTTAAACAGTGTTCTCTGCTCACCCTCCCACGCTATCGCACTTAGACTTTATACTGAACATGACTGTTGCTCTTCAGAGGTCACTCTTGGTCGCGCTGCATGCAATTTTAGATGTCCGTTCACAAGCAGCTGCTTGCAATTAAACCATTTTACCACCTGCGGAAGTTTCCATTTATTGTCTCGGTATTCCTTTGTGACGGCAGTGAAATTTTGTTATATTAGAATGATGTATAAACAAACTTCGTCATATTGAGAATTTCGTTATATTGAAGTTTGTCATGTCGAGGTTTAACTGCACTACTTTCTGCAGAAAGTGACCAAGCAGCCACGGCATCTCCAGAAGAAGGAAGTGAGTCTGAACTCACAGCCCGTAAAGTGGGGGAGGCAATTCGTAGCACGCTTGGCGCTGTTGCATCTGCCATGGAGTACCCCCTCGGTGAGTGTCTCCTTGTTCTTTGGAATAGTGCTAGCACACTTGCCCCCTTGCAGTATTGCTTATCCATTCGCACTGCTTGGCCTTACGTTCTGCTCAAGCACTGCATGTTCTGCTCAAAACTGTGTGCAGCCTTTGTCTTTTGGTGACCCTGACAACTCGTTTACTATGACAGCAGCCCATCGCTTGCAAGAGAGTTTGCTGTGTCCATATCCTGTCTATTTTTTGTCCATCTGTCTTTCCGTTACGTTTTTGTCATTGTGTCATTACGTGGTTGTCAGGCCAGCTCCTATCCGACCTCAATTTCTATAAAGCTTTATAAAAATACAAAAATAAATCTTCCTGTTTCAAAATGAAGCTATGTCCATGAGTACCTGTACCGGGAATTGAAGCTGTGCTCTTGCAGCAATCTGCAGCTGCATGCCCGACGCATTAACCATTGAGCTATCGGGCAAGTTTTTGCACTTCAAAGCTTTT
Organism: Dermacentor variabilis; assembly: GCF_050947875.1. NCBI lineage: Eukaryota > Metazoa > Arthropoda > Arachnida > Ixodida > Ixodidae > Dermacentor > Dermacentor variabilis. The sequence continues at coordinate 161,070,742 of NC_134574.1, read as the reverse complement.
GCATGCAGTGCACGGGCACACCGTAACTGGTGCATGATACTGTATTGCATTTACTTGCAGTGTGGCTCTCAGCATGGTAGTCCTTAAGTCGTGCAAAAGGATAGAAAGTTGGCCGAGTTGGTACGGTAACATGATCTTGGATTGTAGCATGAAGTGACATGTACAGAGACTAAAAACAGACAGAAGTAGAATTGGCAGTTGAGAAATAGTGCTCATCCTGTCTGCTTCTAGTCTCTGTCTGTGTCACTTCGCACTACAGTTCAAGATCAAGTTCTTGATTCTTTGTTTTGCACATGGAGTTTTTCACCGTCTTGCATGTCGGACAGCAAAATGCGGTCTTTCATGCTGCCACCATCGTTGTCGTGTGATCAAAAATAATTTGGGGACTTAGTGCAAAAAAGAAGAAAAAAAAACACTGACCTTGTGCAAAGTTGGGGGCAATAACTGCCATTGCAGTAAATGAGCTTGCATCCAGAGCAGGCCATGTGTGCTGATCTTTTTTTGTCTTATCCTTTTGCTACCTCGTATGCCTTTCTTGTGCATGTTTAAATTCTGCTTAAATTTTACTTCTTGCTCAGTAGCATTCATTCATTCAAGGAAAAAAGTACACATGTTTAACCTCATAACATATGGCTAGTAGGGAGAGCTATAAGTACAGCATGTGCCTACAAGGAATGGGTAAGCTTGCAAACAAATTGAAATCTGCATAATACATGGGTCTTCAAATAGACTCAGTCGATTAATTATATTATTGGGAACAAAAAAAAAAAACATCTGACAAAATGCAGTAGTCTTTGTACCGTTACAGTAGACATGGGAAAAAGCAGTGTCGTGAAGGACATGTTGCACATGAAATAGGTAACTTATTGTTTGAAAGTAATGTAAGAAGTGCCAGAGAAAGATAAATGTAGTTGGGGACAACAGAGGATTAGATTGGACAATGAGATCACGAAACATTCAGGCATAAAGTTGGTTCGGTTGACACCTTGATAATGGCAGATGATTTTGTAAAACTTAAGCCTATTCCTCTGTGTATTGCACACGCGGTCAATAAAGCATAGACAAACACTGCATGCATGCCAAGAACAGTGTTTTCTGTGCTTGTGCAGTGTTGCTGTTTTTAGATGTTTCTTTAAAATTAGCAGACAGTAGTCAGGTTTCAAACCAGAAAAAAGAGCAATGCTATTGCTTTTTTGATATAATGAAATTCTTAATGAAGACAGTTTCTTGTAAAACATGGAGCATTTTTAGAAGGGTCTTCAATAAGCACCTTACATCAAGTTTAAAGTGAAACCATAATCATTATGCATCTTAAGTGATTATCTTTGGTATTCGAGGCATCACTGTCATTAAGGTTATTATACTAAGAAAGAAATGTTTCGATGGACTATTTTTCAAGCAAAATCTGGCCACACTGGTTACAGTTGTGTGTGTTTGCATCAAGCTGTGTTGACAAAGGAGGCAGCTAGATGAAAGAAACCAAACAAAACTTTGCTCGATCAAGGATCTGTTCTAGGTTTGATAAAGGACACGGCCCGGCCTACCTACTGGGAGCCAGACCATGAGCTGACCGAGTGCGCCATCTGCAGTGAAAAATTTGGTCCACGCAATACGATCCATCACTGCCGTAGTTGCGGACGGGGCGTCTGCAACGACTGCTCAATGGCTCGCCGGCCTGTCATCTCCCGTGGCTGGGAAAGTGCAGTCCGTGTGTGTAAGGAGTGCGATGAACGACTGGAGCTGTGATAAGCACCGCACCAGTGTAGTGCACAGGACCATAAAAAGGTGATGACTCTGTATTCTAAGGGACACCATGGTGCTGTGCAAGTGTAGTGCAGTGTAATGTTTGAGCTTAGTTCTAGTTGTGTCCTGAAGAAGTGACCATCACAGACTTGCGGGCTTCAGTGGTTTACATGGTCATGAATTGCTCGCAAGGTGTGTTACTGTATAAATTTGTTCTCATGCAGGCTGGTTGCGATTGTGGATGGATGGGTGTTAGCCCCAAACTGTCATCATAGCAAAAGCATAAACTTTGTTCTAGTGTACAGTGGTTAGGCTTGGGTGCAATAGAAGAATGCATTATGTTCAAGTGATCTTTGGATATTGTACAGAAGTCCTACTCAAACATGAGCTTTTATAAACATGATGACAGTGTCCTGCCCTGCACATGAAATGCTGTCTTTTGTGCCATGGTATGCAACCGTGACATGGGTAGGCGGAGCTGCATTCCGATTTTTATATCTAAGCTGCTGCTGTCTATTTTCTTTCCTTCTGGAGAGTTATTCGTATATGCATACAGCTATTGAAAGTTGTCCGAAGTGTGGTCGTGGTGCATATTTAGCAGGATTTTAGTATAATGACTCGATTTGTAGTCGGAAGTGACTGTGATTAGCAGTGTTGACGAGAAATAGAGGCACTATTTTATGGAGGTGGGTTGAACGACATTTATGTCCTGAATTCAGTGACAGTGTTACTTCTTTTCTTGGTGTGCTCATAGCAGTATCTTTTCTTCACATGATTTATTAAGAGAATATGATGCGCACACAGATCTTTTAGAAATGTAACACTACTGAGAACATATTTAGCACAGTGCAGTTTTCTCATGCAACCATGAGTTCAGGGACGCTTGCTACTATAGATTCATCTCCAAACGATGATCGATTGTACATCAGACCCTATTGCAAATTTTAGTTATACACTGGAAGTTGTAAAACGTCATATGAAATTGTTTTACTGGAATAATTGTTCAGAACCATTTATTATTGAAGGAGATAAAAAATAAGATGCCCTGTTACCATACCACCAGGAGTCAAGCGCGACTGTCAACAGATACTCTCTCCTTCTACCTTGAGTAGCGACTGCAAGCGACGTTCCTTCCCCGCCTTCTCTCATACTAGAGCCGAGGGACTGCGTCAGGTTCACATGGCGTGTGAACCTGCAGTGAGGCAAATGAACCCTCCCCCCCTTTTTTTTCCCCCTGAATGGTGCATTTCCGGTGGCGGAGTTGTGCATTCCGCATTGGATGATTTACCAAAGTGACTTGTCATAGTGAGTGATGTTGCTAGGACTGCGATTTACGTCGCGGCATTTCTGCGAGTTACCTCGACTCTGGCTGGCTGTGGTACTTCCTTGAGAGGGAGGATGTGCGGTGTATGGCTTGAAAATGTCATCTGTTTCTGTGGGCATGCACTAGTGTAAAACTTTGCAGAGGTGATAGTCAGCAGGTGAAGTGTGTTGTGCTTGTCTGTATACGATGGCCAAACCTGGTCAAGGGCACTTTAATGTGAGACCATTAAGTTTGAAAGATTTTTTTGTTCTTGGGTACCTCATTATGTCAATTTCTTATCGCTTTTCAAAGATTTATCAGAAAGTAATCAAATTAATGAAGATTACTAAGCTCGCAAATGCTCACTTGAGGTTTCCCTGTAGGCATATCAGTATTGAGATGCATCAGGCACACATCTACTTCACCTCTTCAGTCTTTCTTGAGAAGCCGAAAATTCGTGCCCATCGTTTGCTCTTACACATTTTTCTGCAATCTTTTGTAATTTTAGTAGCTTCTTGAAATTAGAACAGTCATTAACTATATACTACAGAGCAGATATTATATTTGGTTCTACGTGCCCTTCTGGCTTTCATTATATATTTGATGCATGTCTTACTGAACTTGTGCATTCCAATGTTCCTTGCTATGTGTACCATGTGTTTTGATAGTACTTTGTGGGCACCTGATGTGATGTGCATATTTTTGCTCATTTAGTGCAGTCATGTGTAGCAACAGAAGGGCTTTATGCACTTGCGTACCAACCAAATTGGTTTATTGTATGTATTCACAAGCTTGTGTATACACAGTTATTGCTCATATACTGAAGAACAAATTTTTGTGGTCGCTTTGTGAGCTTAAAATCTGCCATTGGCAAATTTGTTTGTGGCTTTTACTTGCAAAAGCAAATAGCTGTGTAGGGCAGTTTCATGCACCGACATTTTTATGTGGATTACTGTTTCAGAGAACCTTTTGTAGGTCTTTTCTTCGTACCTGAAAAAGCTTCTGTACGAAATGTTTGTTAACATGGCCTATAACTAATGCAGAATCGAGCTTGCCAGCTACACTGTCAAGTGGCAGTCGGTCATCATTATTTACTTATATTCACTGGAGCTCAAATAGCCTATCACTCTTTGAAAATGGGAGGGCGCTTACATTGTTGCCAGTACTTCCATAGTTTGACAGCCGGCAGAGGCATGTCATTGAGACGGCACAGGTGTTTAGTAGTGTCTAGGCAGTGCCAACACTGGCAGGAAATGGGTCTCAAAATCAATGCAGCCTTTTCTAAGCAGTATGCTGCAGACACGTTTGAGGACAAGAAACGTGCAACAACCTGAAATAATTTGATGAAGGCACACGAACGCATGCTGATGTTGGGAAATTGCAGACAACCAAATATGCTTGGCTTATCTGCGACTAGACTAACGCAAATACGCTTCTATAACCCCGCTACAGTGGCTTACAGCCTTTTGATACATGGCACAAGTTTGTGGGTTAATTTCCTTGACACCTCAGCCACATTCCAGTGGAAAGTTGTAGTGAGCATTGAGTGCATGTTAAAGAAGCCCACATTGTCAAAATGAATCCAAATCTCATCACCAAAGTACAGGTCCCTCATGGCCCCTAGTTTGCTTTGAGACTTTAAACCCGGCCAATCATAGATGCATGTATGCTCACATTACAGGAGGATGAATGAATGACAATAGAATGTTGTAAAATAGTGTTATCATCTTAATAATGTTGTCTGCCACGACTTCATGCATGTAGGGAGTTTACCATGGCAGTTGCTGCCGGTTACCATGACATATGTGGCATAAATCAGGCTACCTGCTTCAATCCTAATTCACCCTCGCTACTTGCTCTTCATGACAAAAAGAAGGCAGTGGTGCAAACAACCCTCGCTTAGTCTCATCTCATGCTGTGATGACAAAGTGTTAGCATAGCTTTATCATTATTAAGATTGGCTGTTTGCTATGATGCTGGTAGTCCTAAGAAAAATGTAATTGAGCCACGAAAGTGTTCAGATTTCTGCGAGATCGCCTTGCAGCATATCTTGGCTGGAGTTGTGCCAGATTTTTTCCCTTTTGTTGCTGAGTTACCTACACTCTGTTCCGGTAAGCTTGCCGGAGAGTAGCGACAAATACGGACAGCTCTGTAACCTCCCTACATGTGCAGTGATAGCAGATAGTAATGGTATAACAGTAACACTATGCTAAAACACCCTCACTGTCCAACAAACGAAAACCAATTTCTCATAGCTGGCCTATAAAGTAGCAAATCGTGCTTGTGTATTTTAGTCACAAATTTGTCGTGATCAACGTAAACTTAGGTTTCACATTTTTCTCTGTTCCTGTGTGTCAATTGGTAGGGCTTCCTGGTGCATGTTTAAGTGTACAAACATAGTGCCATGTGTGGTATGTACTACAGTTTCATGCTTGGTAATGGCACAACCCAACCACATTTTTTTTTTTTCTTTACAGACATTCTCAATTGCCCAATCATCAGGTGGTCATGCATTTTCAATTATTGTACTTCACTTCATGCTCAATGTGCAGTGCTGTGAAAGCAGCACAAGAATTTCGGTCATCTAAATATATTATTCCACAAATTTCACGGTCAAGTGGTTTAGAAATCCAACTCTGAATCAAAAGGGAATGGGTTTGTCAATTTAGCTCTTTTAATGGACAGCAACTTAAAAATTTCTTCCAAGTGAACTTTCTGCCATGTCCTTTGAACATTGTAATGGAGATTAGTGAGATGGCCCATTAAGAAACACAGGCAGCTGACAGCGAGTCTGTGAACAGCCTTTCCTGCATGCATGCCAGCAGCATTGAATTCTCATTTCCTCGCAGTCGCACGCGCTCCTGGCATTCCTCGTCACACGAAGTCTGTCAATGTCATCTCGTTTCCTGTTGTTATGTTGGCCATTGCAACTTTTTGTCTTCTGATCGCAATCAACTGTGCTCATGCTCTTGCCTCATTTCGAGCTGGCTTTTCTATGTCAGTTGCATTTTAACGTGTAGAACACATCATGCAGAACTATTTCTTTTCTAACCTGATAGCGTAGATGTCATCTTCCTCAAGAGCAACAGGAGCACGTGTTGAGCCCTCCCTGCTGTGCAGGACAGCAGTTATGAAATGCTGCTGTGAAAAGATCATAGAATACATTTTAACACACTTAGGCACCATCTACACAGGAACTCCTTATCGTATTCCTAATCTAATGTATGGTATTATGTTAAAGGACTAACTGCTCAGACTAATTAATAATAATAAAAGACTGATTTTCTCAGAACATGTCATGAGATATTGGTGAAAATTAAAACACACGATTTACAGTAATTGAACCAAACGTGTTGGTCATGATTTAGAGAAAATATTACTGTTTAAAATTGGCACTGAAAGTGGCGAAAAATGGCATGTCGCAATGCTCTACGGTGAAACTGATACTAGCATTTGCAGATCTACCACGTTATCGTGGACTACTGCACATAAGTGACCTGTTGCACAACTGCGCATCCTGTGTAAAACTGATGTGTTGTTTTTGAAAATAAGGTTTGGCTCAATAGAATGTGACTTGTGTATGACAAGCAATTCAACAGGAAACCATGAAACCATGTGGCTTTTTGTGCATGAACATTAACTTGATAAGAATAATTTCTTACTCTAGGGCTGCACTTGTCTGCTTCCCACCAATGCTGGCATACAATCATAATCATGCTCGCCTGTCACTGTTTCCAGCATCGGACTGCATAAAGATGATCGCAACTACAGAAAATTCTGATAAATGTTCCACGCTACCATTGTAGCATTGGACGCTGACTCGCATGCATTCCACTGCACTAGAAAAAAAAAAGAGAGACAGATAGAAAATAGGTGCCGTAAAACTTGGTTGTTTAGGTATTTCTTCAACAGATGGCACATTTTTAATGCTCAGCTTTTTTGTTTTCTATAGCATCTGACACTGTTTTTTCACAGATGTGAGCCATGCACAAAGTTACTCTGGCTTCCACAGTGTTACACATTAACTGTAAAGTGGAGTATAGGTATTGCTAGGAGAACAGGTATTCTGTCAGGAACTGCAGAACCTCATTAATATGTTTTATGTCTTCTCAATTTTGTCGCAGCAGCAGCCTTGTTTGCGTGAAAACAATGTTCATATTACTTTTTCCCTGCTGCTAGGTTGTATTGCTGCTTACTGACATTCTACTGTAGTTGCTAGATTGCCAGCAAGATTTTATGTAAGTTGTAGTATAATGAGCATTGGGTCCTTTGATAAATGAAGCTATGCTATATTTTTTAAAGACGTTATGCAATTAAGTGCTGCCCAATATTGGTGTTTTGATTGCAAGTGGAAATAGTGTTATGCTGTATATGTGTACATCATATGTTACAAGCATGTATGCTTACCCCCCCCCCCCCTTTTTTTTTAAAGGCCACGGGCATCCTCATTGAATAGTGTCGTGCACACATACTTTTTAGTACATATTTTTCATAAATGTTGTAGTGATGCCTGCTGCACCTCATCTAAGGGCTGAGAAGATTTTAATTTGTGCTTTAACATTGTGCTGATTGTCCACTCTCCAGAAAGATGAACCACACCTTATTGCCATCCTATTAAAACGCCAAGGCAGAATGCCACCACAAAATGTTTTGTTTCTATCAATTTCTGTATGCCTAGGCATACAAACATCTTCTGGACTTCTGGGTGCTTGTTGAGACCTGGAAGGACAGCATGCTTACTCATTCCCTTCTGGCACAGTGTGCATGCCAAGCTAGTGCTTCAAAAGCAGAAATACCGAAGAACCTAATGGTGCTTAAAGTGCGACTCCGGTGATTTTTTGACAATGTCAAGGTAGTGGAATATTTAGGTTCCTGAGACATGCCAGCTGCCGCGCGTCTGATACTAGCATTGCTATGCAAATTCGAAAATAGTTTTAAACGAGCCAAAAACCACAAAACTAAGCCGGAACCTGACCAAGCAGCTGACCGAACCTCTTCGTGTGACGCCACGGATGACCCCACCGAAAGAGGCGCGCAAGGCATGCTGGTCTCGCCCGCTGGCAGCGAAGAGCAGACGCTAGGCTGAACCGTGACGGCGCTGGACCTTCGGGTGACAGTCAGCTGCACCAGCTCTTCGGCTCTGTCAAATGTTGCCAGTTATGATTCTGATGAATTCAATAGCCACGAATTGCCGTTTGCATTCGACCCGCCACAACGAGAGCCAGCGCCCATACGCTACATATCATGCTGCAACATAAGACCAAGGCCGGGTAGCCTTAACCTCTGATTTTTTATGTGCTGCTTGCTACTTTAGGTGTTTTACCTCTTCCCAGGGAAGCGATTCGCATGCTCACTGTGAGATGTGGAGCACGACTTTCCGCATTTGTATTTCACAAGAACGCCGCTGACAGTCGAAAGCACCGAACGGTACATTTGTTTACATTGGCAGCTACAATGACCACTCGTTGTTCGCTTGAGATATAATGCTAGCTGCTTCATCGCTGACATCAATTAATGTCAGAGCATACCAAAACAGGCAGATTTCATGCAAGCACCGTTTCATCATCAATTAATGTCGGAGCATATCAAAACAGGCAGATTTTGTGCATGTAAGCACCGTTGCATCACTGAATGGCGCTGATATGAGCGACCACACACCTTCGCAAACAGCGAGCCGGAGACCGTAGTACCAGGAGCGTTGTTGTATTGCCTACGTATCATTCTTCGTCTCCTCATGCACACGATATGTTCCGTAAAGTGAACATATATGAGGACTTTGCACGTATGATCGTTCATTTACAGAACGCGTAGTTTTCCCACGGAAACGCCGATGCCAGTACAGACACTGTTAGCTGCTGAACAAGGCGGTTGTTTCCACTGCTGTGTTGAAGGGCCTACGCTTGCTGCCAACTTGAGATACGAGACAAGCAGTGCACCTCGGAAGCTAAACAATGAATCTGCATGACAGTATGTAAAAGTACACACTTGTTCATGGTCGCCTTTGATTTAGAGAAGTGCTGGTGAGTGCGGCGGGCAGCTTGCCGTCGAAAACGGCAACGTACCAATGTCGACAATGCTCTGTGTCGTAGCTTTTCGTGTATGCACTATACGAAATGTGGAATGGTTTATTTCACATCCGTATAGTCAAAACTGAACTACAGGAGGAGTTTGCTTCATCCTGATGGCTTAATTGTAGCTTAATTAGTCCGCCAGTAGCAGACGCATGAACTATGCGACTATGACATATAGGCTTAACCTTGGCTGAACGCAGTCGGCATCACCTCAAACTGTGTGCAGACGGCGAGGGCTTGGAAGGCCTTCGAAACGCCCGTCTGACACGGGTATGATACATACTGGGTCCCGTGGCAATTGCCCCTTCCCACGCTTGTTATGCTAACCGCGCAACATCGCTATATTGAGGCGAAGCTGACTTTCGGGAACCGGCATTGTGCAAGGCACCGTGCTTTCCGAGGTTCGAAGCCAATTGCGAGGACCACAAAGGCGGAATCGGTGCTATTGCTGACAGCGGCGAATTCTTTCAATGAAAAACACGGCGCCGAACGGCAAAAAGCTTAACAGCGAACGTCGAAGCAGCTAGAACAGAACGTCGAAGCAGTCGAAGTCGTTCGTTGACTGTATATACACTGGCAACTCCTCCATCAGACGACACGGCGTCAAAGACGATGCGTCACGATCCCTCTCTGTTACTCGAGCAAGCATTACCGCGACTTTCGTTCCCTTTAATTAGCTGTCCCTGACAGAAGCATAAATTTCCTGAGTTTTCCCTGAGTATTTCCAGAATATTCGAAATCCCTGAGAATTCCCGGTTTTTCCGGCTGGTAGACACCCTATAAAGCGCACACGAAGCCAGCTATCTCAGGTTGGCTCGCGTTTGAAACCACCGCAGGATACTCCCCAAGACGCGCCCGTCACCCTCAACTGAGCATCCGCGGCCAGAGTAGAAGCCAAATCGCGCGCTTCATGCACTCTCCGCAACCCTCCCCCCCCCCCCTATCGTTGCGTCTTCGCATGCGCGTTAAGTCAGCGCGCACCCTCCTCGCCTTCTGCCTTTGCGCCGCCGCAAGCCACCATCCCTCTCGGCTCACCCTCGCAAATGCAGCATGCGATGCTCGGCAGCGATCGTATCGCACTTGGACTTTAAACATAACATCACGGCGACGCCGGAAATTCGCCTGTTGTGTCCATATAATTGCTATCGCAATAAAAATATCCGCCAAATAAATTGCAAGCAAGCAGGTCAGTGACACTGTTCGACGAGCTATTGTGGGATGCTGAGCTTTTCGTGATGCAGGCGATGATCTCGCTGGTGGGAAGGGATCGCGCGCGTCTGTGAACGTTTAGCAATGAAGTTATTCGAGTACAGTTTTAGACAACCGTTGTTGCTTAGCTCATAAAGGACATTTTCGTTGTCCACGTCTGATTCTAATTCACAATGATGTGTTTCTCTGCAGCAATGTTTTCGCGTGGGTTGCCAGCGATGGAATACGTAATTGAGTTTAGATGAGCGGAAAATACCTATCATCGTACAGAACAGCACCTTGCGCTCGGCAGAGAGAATGAAGCAGATATATTGTTCGGCCATCAGAAATGGGAGGGATCTAGAATTTTTTACGATCTGTTGCAGATGGCTTAATTGTAGTCATTGAACTTTTGGGGATGCGCGACTCTCGCGCGTCCCCTGATATGTTTTTCCCGCATGGCGCGCCTCCTGTAATCCGGCTTCGCCGCGTGCCCTGCATGATGCCCGCGGCGGTCGATGTGGTTGGGGCGCAGTGCGAGAGATGGCGCGAGTGTTGCGTTGCTAACGCCGCCTCACGGCAGGGTTACTTGGGGGTGCAGGGTAGAATGGGCTGTCTCTTCCCCGGCGCGTCGGCGAACGGCGTGGACATCCCGCGCGCCGCCGACCCATGCTTCTGCGAGACCGCCTCGCGTGGCCGCCTTGGAATGCGCCACCATTCGCGTGACAGTACGCGCGAACGACAAGTCGTTGGGATCCAGCATGGGGCGAACATATTCGCTCGTTTTCCGGTCGCGGTGAGTCGGACTTCTAGATTTGTCGCGCGCCCATCGGCATGTTTTGTGGATAGCAACTCGGCTAGCAGGCGTTGATCTATGAAAGGTGCAATAAATGCCCTTGTGATTGTTTGCACTATTGTGTACTGTCGTTCCTTTGTCCCAAGAGCACGGGTGTGAGAGATCCCACATCTGGCGCCCAACGTGGGGCTCTTGGGACATCGGACGATAGATTTAACAGTTTGCTTCGTTCGAGACCTTTGTTTGAACCGAAGCGTAGGCCTAGCGTGAATTTTGATCGCTAGCGTCGGCGGCGTGCTTTCTTGAGCGAGGTGATGGTGGCTGTAGTGTGTTTGAACATGTCAACATGCTAAGCCTTTTCGCAAGTGTTTTTTTAATGACATTCGTCAGTACGAGAGCCACGTGGTTTGCATCCTAGGAGAGCGAGGCTGAGCGCCCGCGGAGCAGTGGCAAGCCTGAATCGAGTGAGTACGGAAGCCTCGTGGGTGGTCCGAATTTCTTATGTAAATAGCTTCTTCTATCTTTTGACTCTGATGAAGTCGCGGCTCTGGGAGCCGGGTGGCCGCGGGCCACGGGTGCCACTACGGGCTGACTGGTGTTGCGGCCTGGCACCGGGCGCTCCGACACCGTCTGGGACGGTGGGCGCCGTCAACTCGGATGCTGTGTGCACTGAGCGGAGTAGGACCACCTCACAGAGCTGACGTCTCCTCGCGGCTGCCTGTTTCGCGCTCATTTTGGGTGTTGTTTTTGGATGCCGGTTGTTGTCAGGGTAGCGACGCTTTAGGCCTAAGGCTTTACGAAGCTGCCTGTCGCACGTGGAGGGACACAACCTGGTGGACCGTGGCGTTGAGGGGTTGCAATTTGCTTCCCTCATTCTATTTCGCCTCGCACGAATTGAAATTACTCGTTAGACTCAAGGAAGCGAGCTTCGTTCACGTGAACTTAGCATCTGAGTAGCTGCCCGATCTTTGCTAGCCGAGTTGAACATCGTACCACGTGGGCGATGCGCATGCATAATTCCTCTCCCTTGCACTACTTTAGTGTTTGCCGAGTGTGTTGAGTGTACGCAGCGTGATTGGAGTCACCCCTGGTTTGCCGTCACCTGCACATCGTCTGCGCTGCTGCCCCGGACTGCGATCGAGTCACCCCAGGCGATGGTGATGCTGTGGCCAGTTCGGCGCAGCGACTTCGGCGGCCTCCTGCATCCAGCACACAACCCTCGGCGGCGGACAAAAGAGCCGGCGGTCACCGACAGCTACGGCGGCTCTTCCCAGCAGGGCGCGTCGGCGCGAGCGACGCTTGTTCGTACCGACTACTGCGTCGTCGTCTCCGGAGTCCTGGCCTGGCATCGTGCCGTCGAGTCTGCAAAGCTGCCGCTGTGACCGGCGGACGCCAACGGTGCACCCAAGGACAATGTCGGCTCGCATGCTATGGACAGCGTGGACATTTCCTCGGCGCGGCCACTGTTTAATGTTCTACTTTGTTCGCGAAGCACAGTTTGATGTTAGACCGTGTCACATGTCTTGCCGGAATATGTAATGATTTAAGGTTGGGGGGATGTGGGGATGCGCGACTCTCGCGCGTCCCCTGATATGTTTTTCCCGCATGGCGCGCCTCCTGTAATCCGGCTTCGCCGCGTGCCCTGCATGATGCCCGCGGCGGTCGATGTGGTTGGGGCGCAGTGCGAGAGATGGCGCGAGTGTTGCGTTGCTAACGCCGCCTCACGGCAGGGTTACTTGGGGGTGCAAGGTAGAATGGGCTGTCTCTTCCCCGGCGCGTCGGCGAACGGCGTGGACATCCCGCGCGCCGCCGACCCATGCTTCTGCGAGACCGCCTCGCGTGGCCGCCTTGGAATGCGCCACCATTCGCGTGACAGTACGCGCGAACGACAAGTCGTTGGGATCCAGCATGGGGCGAACATATTCGCTCGTTTTCCGGTCGCGGTGAGTCGGACTTCTAGATTTGTCGCGCGCCCATCGGCATGTTTTGTGGATAGCAACTCGGCTAGCAGGCATTGATCTATGAAAGGTGCGATAAATGCCCTTGTGATTGTTTGCACTACTGCGTTGTCGTTCCTTTGTCCCAAGAGCACGGGTGTGAGAGACCCCACAAACTGGATTACTCGAAGCGGCGGACATTAGCCGCACAAGAAATCGAAAAGTATAATCGTCTAATTAATAAGCATTCACTAATTAACTTGTAAATGAATCACTTTACGGCAAATATTGCAATTTACTAGTTGTAGCTGGCGTGATTGCAAGGCATGTCCACTTAAAGCGAGTAATGGGGACGGCACCGGTTTAGAGGTCATCATCATCAGCCTGTTTTATGTCCACTGCAGGACGAAGGTCCCTGCGATCTCCAATTACCCCTGTCCTGCTCCAACCGATTCCAATTAGCGACCGCAGATTTCCTCATTTCATCGCTCCCTCTAGTCTGCTGTCGCCCTCGATTGCGTTTCCCTTCTCTTGGTACCCATTCTGTAACCCTGATGGTCCAACGGTGATCTAACCTGCGCATTACATGACCTGCCAAGCTCCATTTTTTTTTTCTTGATGTCAATTAGAATATAGTCTATACCCGTTTGCTCTCTGATCCAAACCGCTCTCTTTCTGTCTCTTAACGTTATGCGTAGCAATCTTCGTTCCATCGCTGTTTGCGCGATCCTTAACTTGGTCTCAAGCTTCTTTGTCAGTCTCCAAGTCTCTGCCCCATATGCCAGCACTGGTAAAATGCACTGCTTGTACACCTTCTTTTTCAGTGATGGTATTCGCCGTCAATGTTGCGGTAAAAATGCACTGTTGTTCAACTTACTTTTTTAAGAAAACGTCGTTTCACACATCGAAGCACAAAAGTAATTGTGAAGCCAACGTACTTTGTCGCCAACTCCATGAATGAATATCTCGAAAGTGGCGTCATCATGAAAGTTCGTTCCAACTGGATATCACCTTGCGACTCACCGGCTACAATTCGTAAATCGCAATACGTGGCGTACAGCAATTAAATTAATTCGTAAATTATCTGCTAGTTAGTGTAGTATGCATTTCAATTTCTCGTGCGAGTAAGGTCTGCCTCGGACTAATCCAGCTCAATTCGTAAATAATGGCGATGGCATAACGACACCGTAACGATGACGACAATGAGAGGACTAGTGTATGGAATTATTCTATCTGCCAAAGGCGAAAAAATGCCCGTTATTTTTACACCGTTGTCAACTACGCTTCATATCCGCTTCGAAGCAGCGAGATATGCATCTGAGCGGCGCAGCCTCGGTAGAGAGCCATCTACGATAACATGTTATAGTCCGCGGAATTGCACTTGCCATTTTTTCAATGACAAGTGTTACTCGTGCGGCTAGACTCTTTTCGAGTTAGTGCTATACCGCCATCGTAAAATCTCTCTTCTAAATAAATGGGCAAACACAGGCTCGGCAATTTTAATCCCTGCCAAAGCATTTATAGGCAACAGTGCGATAATCGTAATTTCTTTGCTACGCACGCCGTGCCACGTGCGTGGCACTCCTTCAGTTTTTTTTTTTTTCCCCTGGGACTTCCAGGCAGGCATTCGATCGGATCGCACCTGTTGAATGTTTCTGTAACTTTTTCAAAGCATAAAAGCCAAAGCAACGCGGCGCCACACATTCCCGCCCGTTATTCGGCGCAGGCCCTGGGAAGTATCGTGCATTGCTCTGTGCGCGAGCTTGGCTTCGAGAGGACTGGTTAGTACCGCTCCACGCCGTCGGAGGCGCCACTCGTTCGATTCAAAGCCTTGCAACTCGAGCTGGTCGCCTAAGGACAAATTCACACCGCAGCAAACATTCTCGACAAGATGAGCCATGTGTATACCGCAGCAAAAAGAACGGAGAGCGAAGGGATTCACCCAGCGAGACACGTAGGTAACGTGCACCTTCCAGAAGCGCTTGGATTTAAAGTGGACGGAAGCATCAACCGGTCAGCAGTCCGAATAAAACTATAGATACGTTATAGAGGTGTGAAGAAATTGATACGACTGGATCCGCGACAGGCATAGGTAGCGGTACAAGGTAGATAGAGAAGTTTCGAGCAAGAAAGCAAAATGCTTGAATGGAAAGCATGTATCGCATACCTGATTAACTGAAGCAGGCTGGGAGACAATTTGTCACCTCCTCGTTCCAAAGAGGACGCCAATAAATCATGAGCCGGTTTCTGTGTTGGGGCTAAACATCTTTATTTGAGCATTGGCTACCGAAAAAAAGCCACTCTGTTCGCCGACACAGCTCGTGCTTCGCTTAACCACCTCAAAACACCTGGAGCAACATTAAAATGCAGTCGAGCCTCTAAAGTCACGGGTGGTTCTTCTTTATATTTATTCATTTATTTACAATACTGCTACTCTCATTTGAGAGCGTGGCAGTTGGACGATACAATATACATGCTAGGCAGAACAGTTAATTGAAAAAAGGAAAAAAAAAAAGAAAACAGTTGCCCAAGGATGGCAATATAAGAAAGGAGCTGAGTTAAGGAACAAAAATGCATGTTCTCACATGACAGTTAATTAACATGATACTAGCAGTGAAAAACATATAAGTAACCAGTTATACATGAAATAGGAGCGAACCCTAAGATAACAGGAAAATGGTAGTTACGACAATCGTATATTTATTTAAGAAGTTTTACGCACAGGAGTTTACAGCACTTATGGTGAAGCGATACGAAATCGACTGCACTTGGTACAGACAGTCAGTTACAACTTGAAGCTAGAGTAATGTAGATAAAACGTGGTGTTTAAAAGAATCTGTTGTCTCATTATGCGTCGCTGGCAAACAAGTAAATGACAGAAACGAAACGATTGCGCCCGCATCGTTCTGTATTTATGAGCAAAATTCCTGAGCTCGAACGCAAAAGCCAGGGAGACACAAACGCGATGGCCAGAGCCTGGAAATTTGCGTTCGCCGAATGAGCATGCTTGCGTCCGGCAGTCCACACGGCAGCCAGCATCGTCGCTCAGAAGAACTGGCCAGACTCAGTCACAATATTAAAGCGCTAGCTTTTCTTAGTTCGTTGCTAATTTTCTGTATGTTAATTAAAAGTTAATTCGTCCTTAGCCTCTTATTGTGTTATGTTTTTGAGGCGGAAGAAAAACATTTGAATTATTAATCACGAGAAGCGATGCGCATCCGTTTTTTTTTTTTTTTCACCGCACGCTGAAAACGAAATCGCGATGAAAGTGATCAGCCCAGTTCGCGACTTCTGTTCTCATTAAGAGTGGACGTCGTAGGCAATTAGGAGCACTCGCTTGTTAGTTTATCTGGACGTTCGCCTTCAGTGCCTCTTCAACGTTTTGCCTGTTGTCGCAATTTTACGAGGACACAGAAATTTAAGGCGTAAGCCTTTTAGTGGCGCAGTCTGTGGTGGTGGGGGGGAGTATGCAGGAAAGCGGTGATCACCGGCGAAGGGAGCAAGGCGAGGAGGCGCCATGCCAGTAGCGCTGCGCGAGTGGGTGAGCGCGGACATGCGCGTGGCGGTGCGCGCACATCGGCGACAAACTTCGCAGCCGTACGGCCGTGATTGCATTCCACGCTCGCGGGCACGGCGGCGTCCGTTCGAAGAACAGTTCAGACAACAGCAACAGAGGCAGTCATAGATAGGCTTTCGCCTATCGCAGTTTAGCTCAGCAAAGTGCCCGTAGATATTTCAATTAGATCTACCAACTAGTCCAAACATCTACCCTTTCTGAAACGTTTTTTCCGCCACTGCTATCCAAGTGCAGGGCGCGCATTCGTCCTCATCGACGGCGAGCCAATGTGGTGCTGTGCCGAGGGCCGGTCGGAGGAGACTGCGGGTGGACACCAAGAACGGAGATCCAAACCCAATCGTATTAGTGCCCCGCAAATGTGGCTCATCGCGAGTGAAGAAATAAATAAATAAATAAACAACAAAGGAATAAAGAAACACACGTCCTGACGCTGCGCATCCTTGAGTCGGACGCGTAACAGGTGCACCGACGTCATCGCCGTTGTTTTTCAAGCGACGCCACCAGTACACAACGAACAAGGATACGCGAAAAAAAAAAGGAGAGAAAGGAAAAGGACGAGAGAGAGATGGAAGAGATAGAGTGAGAGAGAGATCGGAACGCCAGTACATCGCTTGGACGCCCTTCGCTAATACGGCGCAGCGCTGCGCAGGCTATAGGAAACTCGCGGTGCTATAGCGTGCACGTGAAGCAGAAAGGCCCGCTGGGCACGTACTCCTTGCTTCATGACGTGTCGCAGTGTATCGTTGCGGCCCGTGGACCACCGTAATCTTTCTTTTTTTTTTTCGAATGCGAGTCCTAAATGCATTGAAACCTCACCACCCGCACTTTCCGCACACCCGCTGTGTCTATACCCTCCGTCTTATCGAAACGGGAAGACACCCTCAGGAAAGAAAGATTTGCCGCGTATATGCGCCAAGCACTTTTTTTTTTTTCAGATCCAACGCATCTTTTGAACGTCTGTTAGAAATATCCCGGCCGTGAATCTGCGAAATCTTACGAAAAGGGCATCATCGTAGACAATCTCGTCGAACGGACGAATGACCTGTTGTGGCGTATCAAAAGCACGTGCGACACCACCGTTGGAAGCACGAGTGAGAACTTCGTCTAAGGTCAAGTGGCTGCAAATGAGTCTCGTCACGCTGAGCAATCTTTTCCTAGTCGAATGTAATTTTTTTTTCTTGCGTTTGAAATTACCTTGGTCTATTCAACATTGGCTTTATTTCTCTCTATCGCTTTGTTAATACTCATTCATTTGTTTCGAATCTGATCATTTTCCTCGTCCTAGTTACCACACTCTTAGACAAACGTGCACCCTTTGGGGTGTAAATCTGCCACACAACAATAATCGTCATCTACCTTGCTTGCGTTTCCTTTCTTGAAAACGCTGCGCTCGTTCCTTCCCTGTGTTGCGTACTCCAGGGTAGCGTACCGTACTGCTGCCGAGAAGTAGCGGCGCCTGCCTAACGAAGCTCGACCGACATTACTTATTGGGTAGCGTGGCGTTGTCGGCGGGCTGCGGGCATCCGGTAGATCATGGCGACCAAGCAGGGGCGAGACGATTTGCTAGTGCGAAACTTGCACTGTTTATTCAAAGGTAGTTGAAAGAAAATAAAAGCATGAAGTATATCAAAGTACATTTCGGAGCCCCTTAAATAGCTCTCTACAAGTGTGGGCGGGATCTTGCTTCCGTCGATGACACGTGACAGGCACGGAGAGAGGGCCCCTCCTCCTGCAATACCAAGCACGGAAAGGAGAGGTCGATCCTCTCATCGACGAATCCGGGGAGAAGGTCGGGTGAATGACCCCTCCGGTGCACGTGGGCTCCGGTTCGGTGAAGGTCGGGTGAATGACCCCTCCGGTGCACGTGGGCTCCGGTTCAGTGAAGGTAGGGTGAATGACCTCTCCGGTGCACGTGGGCTCCGGCTCAGAGTTAGGGTGAATGACCAGTCGCCACGTGGTGTCAGAAGCCAACCCTAACACCTGTCGAGAATGCTACGCCATGCTGATAACGCGCATGCCGTTCGTTACTGGGAAGTACCGGGCTCGCAGCGTTAAAGAAAGGAAATGCGGACAAGACAGATGACGCTTATTGTTGTGTGGCAAGATACGACCCAAAGGGTGTAATTTTGTTTTAGAGTGCAGTGTATGTAAAATAAGCGACGCATTGATTTTTATTTTTTTAATGCCGTGCTATCACCAACTGCACTGCGCCTTAATCGGACCGTGCGGTCGGTTCTGTGCGACCTTGAATGTCGCAACTGGAATCTGGACACGGACGAAAGACCTGCTGCCTATCGTTCTTTGCTTAGGGGCGTGCGAATATTCGAAACTTTCAAATAACGAATCGTATAATGTTCGATTTTATTCCGTCTTCGAATCGAATAATTCGTAAATGCGAATATTTTCCGAATGGTTTTCGAATATCTCAGTACGCAAGCTGTGCGCAAATAAGCGTAAAATTGGAGCAAACGTACGATAATTGTCACCCTCGCGGGCATGAGACAGGCATAAAACATGAGCACTTCCGTAGTGGAGCAGACTACGTCACTGTCGGAGACAGTCTGTAGCGGCTAAACCGCTATACCTTCGCCCTTTACCAGTAGCCTTGCGTACTCGAACAAACTGCTTATTACTTTTTTAATATATAATGCCCCATTCGGTGCTTTTAAGAAGCAACGTTTCATAACGTGCAATATATTGACGCAAGCTTACTGGCGTTACGAATTGTAGGACGCGAACAGTGTTTGCAATAATTGCGAACACGTCTGCTCATCATTGGAAAACTATTCGAAAAGTGTTCGATATTCGGTTCGACTCGCTACTGGCACTATTCGATCAGTATGCGATTCGATCTCGCGAATAAACTATTCGCCCACCCCTATTATTCTGCTTCCGCCCGAGTCCCGACTCAACGCTGTAACCTTCGAGCCGCAGCTCCGGCTTCCACGGCGCTGCGCCGTTTCACTCGCGGCCGCATGGGAGCGCAGGAGGAGGGGAGGGTGCGCACGGGCGCGGTGCAACGCTCCACGGCGGTCACTTGCCTCGCTAATAAATGTACGCGTACACCAGCAACGCAACAACGCGCGTTATCGAAGGGCACCGAGCGAGTGAGCGGGCCCCGGTGCGAACGGGAACACGAGAAAACACCGGTCCGCTCTAGACATGCAGTACGGAGATCAGTCGCCCCCCCCCCCCTCCTTCCCGCTCGACGGCGGGAGCACGGCCCGTCAACCTGTTGACTCGCGCGAGAGGAGGTGCGCCAGGCGGCGCACGCCACGGCGGGGAAACGGGAAGTGAGGGAGAGAAAAAAAAGAGGAAATGTGAAGAGGGAGACAGAGGGAACAGCGGAGCGGCGCGTGATGCAGTGAAGGGTCGAGAGGTAACGAAAGCGAGCGAAGGGAGAGGAGGACGGAGCCTTGCGATAGCCGTATGGACAGCGGTGAAAGAGCCACACCGGCGTTGTGACAAGTGCCCTGGCAAAAGAGAAAAAAAGAAAAAAGTGAGGGACACGAAGGTAAAGGGGATGGAGGCAACCCTGAAAGCGGTCTTCCCCGAACAGAGCAGAAGCAAAGCGAAGGACAGAACGAGCGTCAGAGGTAAATGGAAGTTGAAAGGGGAGGAGAAAGGAAGGACGGCGGGCGGTTAGGGATAAGCGAATAGACGAAAAAGAAAACGTGACGGGAAGCCCGTCGGCAAGCGGGCTTCCCCGCACAGTGTGCGTGCGCGCGGGTGAGCCCGCCGTTCGGGATCGGGCGCTCCGCAGGGCTGCCCTGCGTCGGCTCGCAGGCCGTGTTATTGTGACTACTTGTTAAAAGTGCTTGGGATAGTATTTGTTTCGGTGAGACAGGAGAAGTGGGGGCGTTCGTTGGTTGGAGCCATGATTGTGCTTCCGCATGCAGCTGCCGACGTCGGATCGGTGTTCGTCAACCGCGTCACGTGCCGGGTCCTGGTGAGTGGATGTGCAGCTGTTCACGGTTTGTGTGCGATGCTGCCCGCACTTGCTCGGAGCCTGTCGTTGCACAAAAGTCTTGCATTTCGGGAAAGCATTTCTTTAATGTGTCGAGCGTTTTCCCAAACGTCCGCTTTGGGGCATTAGTTCAAATGACCAATATTTGCTCATCGACAGACGTTCGCGTCGCCGTATGGCCTGAGGCATCGCTCCGCTCCAGATCGCTTTCCCGCAACATTTTTAATGCGTTACCGTTAGCAGTATATATATATATATATATATATATATATATATATATATATATATATATATATATATATATATATATATATATATATATATATATATATATATACTGTGCAACTGACTGTGATATACTCCGAGCCACAGTCAGTTGCACTTCCACTTCGCTCCTGGAAGAGGCACGACGTTTGTCGAGTGAGCTCCTGAAGAACACCTTGAAATGTGGTGAACGCGGTTTGAATGAAAGAGAGCAGCGAAGAGGGAAAGGTAGGCAAGTTAATCAAAGGGCGTGCGCGTTTGGCTACCCTACGCTTGGGGAGGGAGAAAAGGGAAGAGGTGCGGCGTAATGATAACGCATTTCTCTCGCAATTACTGCTAAATCACCGCTGAACATTTTTTTTTTCTATCCGTTTATTCTCCTTGTTTAGGACGTCGTATGTTACTAATCAATTTCGCGAGGTAGGTATTTGTTCTGTTAGTATATACAGTCAGGGCAGCTCAGTGAGCCAACAGCAATGGCGCGCTCTCGCGTGGCCGGACCCTTCTCCACTGCAGTCACGCACGAGGCGGAGCGGGATGTCCACACGCAGGCGAAGGCGCCTTCTGTGCGTTGCCGTGTCTACTCGGGGCCTCACTGTGTCCACAATAGCCGCGTGCAATGACGGACAGAGTAGACAGGACTTGGGCAATACTCGTTCGGGAACGAAACGTTGCACCACATAATCGAACGGCTGCAGAAGGCGTAATTGCCGCGACAAAGGCGTAATTGCCGCTGCGTTGCGTCCCACTTGGGTGGCACGCAACGCAGCGCATTCACTCGACCGTGCTTTCGTGATCAGCGATCGCAACCGTTATATCTGAACACACTGCTGTGTCTATTGTAAAAAGTAAAAACGTTTATCGATTAGTTTAGTGTGCGCCACAAAACAATTTCGACATCATTATTTTTTTCGGCTTTCGCGTACGTCCACGAACAAGCATATCTTCGTAGATAACGCGAACTGCGACTCCAGAAGTCTTTGCAGCTTATCATATGAGTTGCGTATACATACCGGGTGTTTCAGCGAACGCATCCAAAAAATTCTTAAAAGAGCTTGTGGCAGATAGCATAATTCTAGACTATGTGCTGGTCGACTCTAAGAGGCGGACATTATTTGCACAAAAAAATTGAAATGCATAATCAATTAATTATTAAAAATTTGTCAGTTAAATTTTAGCTAATTACCTTATGTGACATGTTGCAATTTACAAATTCTAGCCGGGCAGTTCGCAAGGCGGATCGGATCCACTTGGAACGAATTCTGAGGATGACACCAGTTTCTCGCAAGGTTCGGTGGTATTACCGAACTTTGCGGTGAAATGCGTTCGCGTTCCAGTTACTTTTGTGCTTCAATGCATAAAACGACGTTTTGTTAAGAAAGTAAGTGGAACGACAGTGCATGTTTACCCCAAGTTTCACGGCTCATACCTCGTAAACGGTGTCATCCACACAATTCTTTTCTAGTGGATACGCCGTGCGGTCTCACACACTAGAATTAGGGATTTTTTAATTAGTCGAATGTGCAGTTCATCTCTCTCTCTCTGTGTGTGTATGTGTGTGTACTATAATTGTGCTACCTGCCACGGGCAACTTTTTAAAATTTTGAAAGTGTTCGCTGAAACACCCTGTATCATTCCAAACAGAAGTGTCAGCAGCGTTTTATGGACGAGTTATTTGCTGGAAGATCTTATTATTTTGACAACGACGTTGATTACTGAGCATTATCGTTTAGCCTTGGCTTTTTCCCGCTTATCACATAACTTGTCGAACTTCTCGCAAATAACGAACGGGTGGCGTTTTAATTTGCACTCGTGCATCCTACAGATTTCCTGTCTTTATTTACGTCCTCGATGTCCATGCACATAAAATGCGTGCAAGAATGTACGACTTATTCAGTACCCTGGTTATTGTCCCACTTCCTCTTTTCTTTCTTTAATTTCTTGAAGCTCATATGGTTTGGTTATCAAATAGACTGATATATGTTCGACTTGGTACACCAATGCTTGATTCTCAAAGACGAGATCTATACAAGTGCCTCGCGAGGTTGTCACAGCCGTGGGACGCGTTACGAGCGAGAGGAACGGGATGTTCTCCCGCATAAGTGTTAGGAAATTGCTGTTTGTCTTTATGTCAAGCCGCCACCGATCTGGCTCTCTGATTGCCACCGCACAGGGCGAACGGCAGCGGCAATTTCGGCTCGGGCGGTGCACATATACAGATCCGCCGCCACCGATCTGGCTCTCTGATTGCCACCGCACAGGGGTTGCATTGGAGGAGGAGCGAAGAAAGGAATTAAGTTCGAGCCGGCGCTTTGACAACCGGAGACTCGCAGGAAGAGGGGGGAGGGGGGCGGCGTGTACACCCAGCGGCAAACGATGGGGGTAGAAGCGCGCGCAGCAAGCGGACAACACGATAAAGGGAGGAGGGAAGAGATAGCAGCGACTGACTGATGCCGCTGACGCCGATAGTGAGTCAACCCCAGCTGCGGAGTTGGTTTCAGGGACAACGCCGCCGATGCCGACACAAACAATATGATACCCTCGCTTCCGCAGCGCTAAGAACCAGGTCTAGCCGTGGGAAGGTGGTCACGTATTCGTCGACGTGCCGGGGCCTACGTGAAATAACCGGCGCGTCGGCAACTGAAGAGCACCCTATCTGCCACACAAGAACAGGGGGGGGGGACCCTTTCCTCCTCTTTCTGCATGGCGGCGACGGTGTTCTATGCAGTCACGTTATCTTGACTCTCTAGCGGCGTCAGCGGCATCCAGCGGTATCAGTCGGTCGCTGCTAGCGCTGGGGGGATGAAAGGGGGGCGGAGCTGGTTACGAGGCCGACGACAACGCCGACGACGACGCGAAACCCAGGAACGGACGCCAAAGAGCTGCGCTCTAAAAAATTGCCTGTGGTTCAGCTCTGGTTAACTTAGTTGAATTGCGAAAGCAAGAGCTTCATGGCTACGCTTGTGGTCTCGAGTCTTCTTGCGCGTTCTTCCTCCGTTTCCTCGGCACATCGTCTACGCCGCGTCTCATTCCGACGCTCTCGAGAACTCAAAGCGGTCTCTTCCGCAGTTGAAGAGTTCTCAGGGACGTGGCACGACTTCTTCTAGCCACATCTTCGTAACGACGCTTCTCGAGTCGCGCGGCGCGTTCTTCTGGCGTATCTTCAGCGCGTTGTCTCTTCCACGCTTCGTTCTGTCGTTGCGTCTCTTTCGCGCTCTCCATAACGACTAAATACACTGGGGCGAAGCGCATATACATATAACCCCCGCGAGGCGATACCTCCTCTCCCTCTACCCCAGCGGAGCACATCTGGTGAAGCGAGCGGCGACGGCGGCGCCATCTGTTGGAGCGCGGCTGCGGTGTTGCTAGGCAACGGCGGCTGAATTTCGTTCGTCGGCCACGGCATATGGCATACCGTTTTTTTTTTCTCTATCTCTTTATGGGCATACGGCCCGACGAGCCGAAATGGCTTAAGGTCCCTCTATAATTATTGAGGGACTTAAAATGGGCTCGCTGGCTGGCGTAGTAAAGCTTTCGTTTTAAAATATTATTCTGCATCCTGTGATACTTGCTACACTTTTATCACGGTGAATTAACGGCGGGAAACGAGGAAACTCGCGGAGCTCGCGTGCGCTGCAGAAAGTCTTGAACTTGTAGGGTAGTGCAGGTTAATATCCGCGTGTACGTTCCAATTCATAATTGTCCGCCGCTATCGAGCATCATGCCGTTACTGAGCCATTCTCTCAGTTTCTCAATTTCACCCACAACTGATGGTTTGTGCCGTAGGAAGAAGCGGTGACAGCAACACTGCAAGTGATGCACGCATGCCGGCTCTCGCGGACATGAACACTGCAGCGTGCTTGCTGCTCGCTCCTTGCATTGAGAAAGCCCCTGTACGACGGGGAGTCATTCAAGGACAAACTTTGGCAAGCATTTTCACGTTCTCGCGCGCAAACATTCGTTAGCTCAACGGAATACCTCGAGCCAAGCACGCACTGCACTTTACTCACTCAACCCCTCGTTGCAAACTCTCCAACACGAGAGAGTGCTCGCGTGCAGAACCGCATCTGGGAGTATACAGTCTTCACAGATGGATTTATAACCCGCTGTGGTGGCACAGTAGCTTTCGCGTTTGCGCTGCTAAGATCAAGATCACGGCCGCATTTTGACGCGGGCGAAACGCAAAAGCTCCCGTGTGCCGCGCGTTGGGTGCACGTTAAATGCCCCCGAGACGGTTGGCACAAATTTTGTAAACGCGCCGGGCACAGTTAAGATAAGACATTCGCGTCACGCTTTCAGTGAACGAACAGCAAATTACGAGTTATATACCTCGTCCCTAGCCATGATGTTTCTCCTCAACTCGTTCGCCTAGTGATCGGAGCTAAGCTCCGCCTTCCCTGGCTCTGCGTCATGATGTGACGTCGGGTCGTCTACTTCCGGCGTCTTGGAGCCAGCGCGTAAAGCCTCTCCAACCTACCCGCTAGCCACCTGGCCACCGATACCCCCCGAGAGCCATGCAAGCAGCGTGCGTTGCTACTACCGCGTTGATGTACGAGCTTTAGCCCAGACGTACGTACATGAGCGGCCTGATCGGTCTGCATGGTGCAGCCACCTGGTGGCGCCGAGCTTACCCAGCCAAACACAGAGCTAATATTCCTGTAACGAAGTGCAAAACAGTTAAGACATTTAAAGAAGACAACGTGTTCACGTTTACGCTCCTGCCGAAAGTTTACACCAGCAGCAAGATAGAATACACTTAGTTACCGCTATATTAGCTCTGGGTTTGTCTGGTTGAGTTCTGTGCCACCAGGTAGCTGCACCGTGCAGGTCGTTACCGTTTGCGCCTATCCGCTCATCCCGTAAAACACCCAGTCCACTTGCGCTTTCGGTTACATGAATACTGGGCACGCTAAAACTCTCCGCTGTTGTAGCAATCCTCCGGCGTGAGGTGAGGGCTCCAGAAAGCGTAGATGCGGGCGCCGATCGGAACCGACAGCCCGATGCGATGCCGCCGCTCTACTCGCACGTTGCCTTTCAATCCGGAGTATCGCACTGGCGTACATCGTGGTTTTCGCACATAAAACCCCAGGCATGAAAAAAAAAGACGCATTTATAGTCCGCACTCGAAGAAATAGCTGACCCGCCGTGGTTGCTCTGTGGCTGTGGTGTTGGGCTACTGAGCACGAGGTCGCGGGATCGAATCCCGGCCACGGCGGCCGCATTTCGATGGGGGCGAAATGCGAAAACACCCGTGTGCTTAGATTTAGGTGCACGTTAAAGAACCCCAGGTGGTCGAAATTTCCGGAGTCCTCCACTACGGCGTGCCTCATAATCAGAAAGTGGTTTTGGCACGTAAAACCTCATAATTCATTCATTCGAAGAAATAGCTGGGATTCCTCCCTGCGATCAAAGTAACGGGTTCCCTACAAACCATAGTGTCCCCGTTGTGCAAGTGTCAAAAATGTAATGCAGAGACACACACACTTATAACCGGCCGAGGTGTGAACTAACGGTATTACACAGGATGTCCAAGCTCACTTTAGCCAACTGTTCAACCACAAAAAAAAAGTCCACACCACATGTCCTAAAATTATGTATTGCGCCGTATTCATTAAAACTTCTTTTTCGTTGAATGTCTTGGCTTAAGTTATCCGGGACACGCACTCGCCGCTCGTTGGCGCACAAAGCGCGGAAAAGATTGCTGTTTTCTGCAATCGACGGGTTTATTGTGATTTTCTTCGATGTGCGCGATGCGTTTCCCCGCGCGCGAGAGAGTCAGAGATTCCCTTTTTCTGTCCGCTTTCTCTGTTCCATCCCCCAGTGATAGGGTAACAAACCGGACGCTATATATATTCAGCTGGCTATACTCAGGATTGTTGTGCCACCGGTGGGCGCTGCCGAAGCTGAGCTCGTATCTTCCGAGACTGTGGTGCAGTGCGGTGTACGACGAGGGCGAGAGCGTTTGTGATGCACGGTGACTGCATTTGCCTTTGCCCCCTGCCTCCCCCCCCAAAATATATATCGGTCACAAGATAATAAGATTGATAAGTTGACCGATGAACGACGTCATATCCTGCCATCTATGTAGTGTGTTACGAGGAACTGTAATTAAGTGCGATGAAATCGAGCAGACGCGATGCCAGCTTACCCGTTCCTATTCTTTCTTTCTCTCTCTCTCTCTCTCTTACGTTTCCCTCCCTCTCATTGTGCTGAGAGCCGCTGGACGCGCATTGCTTCAAACCTGTTTGCACGTTGAACATCTGACCTCGCTACCACGGATGAGCATTGGCAACAATCGCGCTGTTTAAGACAAGCAGTATACATACACCCGTCGGCAAACAGCGAGGGATTAGGTTTCACCGATCTTTTTATTCACATCTCTCCAGAGGCAGAGCGAACAGCGGCACCGCACCTGGATATGAGAGTGTGGGTGTGGCTTCTTACGCAGTCACTGGCACACATTTGGGAACTGTATCGTGGCATGCATGGACCAGTACCGCGAACTTTGAATCTCAGCGTGGACAATCCTGTAGCGTGGAAGCAGGTAAAACTTGAGCACATTCTGGGTGGTAAGAAAATCTGCACTTTTTTCTCTCTCTCTCTCTTCTGCAATATCGCAATTTAACTATGCAGCAGCCTGGCGACACTGGCGGGGGGCCAAAGGAAGTGCGCGTGGCGCGGTAATGCGCGTGGTGTAGCGTGGTTTTGTTTTGTTGCGTTCATCTCGGCAGCCAGGTCCGAGATAGCTTTTGTAGGCGTTAACTCGTTTGTGCAGAGTTTTCATCGCGCGAATGAAATAATTGCGGGCACAGTGCAACGGCGACGCAGGGTGAGACATCGTGGGGAATGAATGAATGAATGAATGAATGAATGAATGAAACTTTATTTGAAACGCGGCGCGAAGCTGCTTTCGGAATATTTGGAAGTTAGCGATGGGGGCCTCGCACACTCAATTCTCGATGTTACACAGACCGTGCCAAAAATGGTGAACGATGTCGCTGGAAGGGGCCAAGGGGCCGTCGACCACCAGGGGTTTTCTAACGCGCGCTTAAATCACACAAGCGGTTCTCTCTCTCTCTCTCTCTCTCTCTCTCTCTCTCTCTCTCTTCACCGCCATCGAAATGTGGCCGCCGCGGTCGGGATAGGACTAGTTACCTCAAGCTCAGCTGCGTTACGTATTTTACATATTATCTTGCACTTTTCATATTATCCACTATAAAGCTACCGCGGCGGGTCAAATTTCGGGTTAAAGTCTGCGCTGACAGATCAGTATACTTTTTGTTGGTACAGCCATATTGGCTTCTACACGCTCAGTAATAAAGAGAGAATAGTTGAACGACTTCGGGAGTCATGGCTCCCTCGTAGAGGACCCTCGTGTAGCCTCCTCGCACCTTCGGGGAGAGGGTCGAAGCTCTGTCAAGAAAGGTACCCTCGTTTTTTTTTTTTCTTTAATTATGGGGTTTTACGTGCCAAAACCACTTTCTGATTATGAGGCACGCCGTAATGGAGGACTCCGGAAATTTCGACCACCTGGGGTTCTTTAACGTGCACCTAAATTTAAGTACACGGGTGTTTTCGCATGTCGCCCCCACCGAAATGCGGCCGCCATGGCCGGGATTCGATCCCGCGACCTCGTGCTCAGCAGCCGAACACCATAGCCACTGAGCAACCACGGCAGAGGTACCCTCTGTCGAAGCGTTTGCCTCGGGGCCAAGACCCTCATGTGTTTATCGTTCAGCCGCTGTTGATACAGATTACAGGTGTTATTCTACCTCGGTCATTTCCCTTCCGCCATATTGTTGCAATGGCGCCGATCACAACTGCGCAGTGTACATGCGTGATTTGATACAGATGCTTTTCTGCGCGAGTGGCACTGTAAACCGCCCGTGTGAAGCGCCGATAAGCCCAGTGTCGCGCGAGCTGCGACGAGAGGCTGCGAGGGGCGATTACAGTTTTATGCGGCTCTCCGAGGCTTACATATCGGCGCTCGAGAGGCTGCGTGCGCGCAAAAGCCAAACGCAGTGAACAACAGCGCGCCCCTCTAATTTCAACCGCGAGCCACAGGCACCGGGCGCCAAGGCCGACGAACTTTCGCCCAGGGGTCAAAGCTCCGCGCTGTGCACCCAATTCGTGCCCGTTGCCATATATCAAGCGACGCGTCGTGCGGTGTACAGTGTGTCGCTAATGGGGCGGGGCGTTGTGCGCGCGAGGCGCAGCAACGGCCTCGACCGATCAATTAAGGAGCCGATCGTTCCAAGCTGTTCGCGAGCACGAATGTTTCGCGATGACGAAGCGCTCGCAGTCGGCCTCGGTTTGGGCGCCGTCCAATCGGGGCTGATAACGACGCGGTAACCGACGGTCTGGACGCGTCCTCGGGATGCGAACTGCTTATCTGAAATAGGGCCCTCACCGCGCTCCCCTGTTTGCAGAATCCCGAAGTTCTGTATGCTGAGCACCCTTAACGGACTGGTCGAATGACGGTCTAATTAATCATTTAATTTACTGAAATACCGAATGCTTTAATGATACAAATAATTGTCGATTACATGAAGGCACTTCAGTGACATCTCAGCGAAATATGTTCAACTGCCACCTGCGTATGCTCACCGTGGCACTAATTTGCACTAATGTGTCGCACTACCACCGTGTGTGCTCACTTCCCTCGACGCCCTAACCCCCCCACCACCTCCGCCCACACACACGCGCGCACACGCCACATTTAGTCAGCACACATTTTCTGATACCGGACACATCAAATACGGCAATGTTAGAGGGACACTAAAGAAAAACAATAAACCGGTTTAGACGGATAAAGCTTCATTTGAAAACTTTGTTGCCCTAATTTTTAAGTCATATGTGATGATCCTCAGACAAGAAAATGAAGATCGAAGTTTCTTTTTTTTTTTTAATTTCGCTACGAATCCCTAGCGCTGGTACGTCATTGTGACGTCACGGATTTCAAAGTAGTATTTTCGTATTTAGGCCTCGTTGGCTCAGCAAAAGTTCCTGAAACTCGCCGTGTCTAATATTTGGCTCCCTTAGAGCACAGTGTGGTATATCTCTGCCGCTAAAGAATGAACTAGGCCTTAGAAGACGCTGTTAAAATCACAGCGAGTTGGTGCGGGAACTTCAAGGAGGCGTCGCCACCTGTCGTTTGTTATTGCTCTTTTTCTAGCTCACCAAGCGTCTTGTCGGGGTAATAGTGGTGTTTTTATACTGTATAAGCGTAATTTACTGATACAGGATAAATAATTTTTTTCTCTTAAGTGTCCCTTTAAGGTATGGTCATGAGAAAGCGATGATTTGGGCCACTACTGCACCACGGATGCGTATGGGGGCTCATAGTTGCCAACTATCAAAACTATTACAAGAGCCTCATTTTGCCCAAAACAGTTGTTATTGGTTCTTAAGGCACCTGTATGTTCCATTGTGCAAAATAAATAAAAGGCAAAAAAAATAAACTAAAGCGAGCCTGCCAGGATTCGAACCTGGAATCTTCTGATCCGTAGTCAGACGCGTTATCCGTTGCGCCACAGGCCCGGCGGTTTCTGGGCGACTCGCCAGCCGTCCTTGAAGCGGCGCATTCTTATCGCGGTAATGGGTTTGGCTCCCACCGGCGACAAGTTTTTTTTTTCGTCCACTCTCCTTTTCCTCTTCTTCATTATTTTCTGCATTCCAATTTCAATCACAGTTATTTTCCACGATGCTTTCTCTCTCTCTCTCTCTCTCCACGATGCTTTCCTTGGCTCCATTGTCTGTTAATTGGCTTCATGTCGTCATTCAATCGCGATTACGCTGACGTTGTAAAGCCATCGATCGTCGTCAGACAGTAGCTATCATGTATCTGTTGTCAGACCGTCATCGTCATGCCGTCGTGGTCGTGTCATCATGGCCTTTTCAGCTTCGTCACCCAACTCTCGTCAAGCCGTCGTCGTCATACGGGCTATCATGATGTACAGTTGTCGTCTTGCCACTGTCATCAAACCCCCGTTGTCATACTATTGTCCTCCTTTGTGATGTCATCGTCGCCATATAGTCGTCGTCGTCGTGCTTTTGTTGCCACACCAGCGCCGTAATGCCATCGCGGCAGTTCTATCGTCGTCGACATCAGAGTATCGTCATGCTCTGAGCAGAGCATGACAGAGCATATAGTGCTGAGATGCACAGACCTTCGCCCAACTCTGGCAGAGGGAACAGTGGCAGATATGGAAGGGGCATTGGGTTTTCCCGGGGAACGATGGCAAATACACGAGAAAAGAGTGGCAGTAACGAAAGGGAGGCTAGAGGATTGGTGGAGGAAGTCAAGGGAGAGATAATACCATAAATCGAGGAGATAAGGTTTCCTATACTTTTTTTCGATAGTTATATTGGGGGGAGGAGGGGAGTGAAAAGTAGTTTAAGGAGAAGAGGATATAAAGAAAGAAAAAAAATAGGAGGGGGGCAAAAGGCTAGGTGGCGCCAGCCGCCGCCCGTTACAAAGGGTATAGCCGCCACCCATCCATCCATCCATGCTATCGTCGTCACGCAGTCGTTTTACCATCGTAATCACTTCAGTGATATCATCCCGTTCTCTTTGTCCCGTTGTCGTCAAACCGCCTTCGTTGATCCATCGACTTCATTTCTTGTTCTTCATTCTATCGTAATCGCGCTGTCGTCATTCGATCGTGATTATGCCGCCGTTGCCATGCCATCGCCGTCACTGCGTTGTCGTCAGACGGTGGCTATCGTACATCTGTTTTCACACCGTCGTCGTAACGCCATCGTTGCCATGCGCTCGTCGTCATCTCGTCCTCTTTATGACCCGCCGTGGTTGCTCAGCGGCTATGGCCTGCTGAGCACGAGGTCGCGGGATCGAATCCCGGCCACAGTGGCCGCATTTCGATGGGGGCGAAAACACCCGCGTACTTAGGTTTATGTCCGCGTCAAAGAACCCCAGGTGGTCGAAATTTCCAGAGTCCTCCACTACGGCGTGCCTCATAAAGTGGTTTTTGCACGTAAAAGCCTATGATTTTTTTATTCCACCTTATGTCGTCGTCCCGCTATCGTCGTTATATCATCGTCAGCATTTAAGAATAGACATCGCCTCGCCAACCCAGCGTCGTTGTACCATGATGTGCACAGCGCGTCCACGCCTACGCATGCGCAGACGGACGATGCGCAACAGCTCGTGCGTATCGAAGCGCAGCGCGCAGGTCTGTTCCAGAGAGACATGGGCCCTCGTGCTGGCTCGCATCGACACGCGCCTGGAGCCACGTAGCACGTGCAGCGCAACGTTTGCTATGTGCAGGACTTGCTGGCTGCAGTATGCGCTCGTATGCACACACGTGCTCGTCTGGCCGCGCTTGCGGGGAGCGGTTTTGGCCTCCACCACCTCGAATAACGGATGGTGGCCAAAGGCAGATTGCGCGCATTTTGAAGCGCTATCAATAGCTCAATAGGGAGCGATCGTCTGCCAAGGCGCCAAGCCACCACACACAAGGAGAGAGAGCGGGCGCTGGCGCGCGTCTCTTGCGGATGCAAACTGACCGCAAGGCGCGGCAGGCGCAGGTCGCACTTGCAGTATGTCCCACGTAACTTGAGCGAAGAATTTAAAAATGAAAGGCGCGTCGGAAGTGAATTGAACCGAACGCATACTATTCGCAATAGCCTATAGTAACTCAGACAATTTTCCCCCATAACTCACTAATAAATAAAGTTTAATTACCTGACATTTTAATTATTGGCTGAGGACCCGAAGTACGATACGCAGATTTGTAGAGCACCTTCAGAAACAACTGATCTAATTGTTTCCTTTACGATACGTCTCACGTAGTCCTTTTTTTCCGGGTTGCAAAGAAAGCCCGCGAAACATGAAAAAAAGCCCCGTGACAGAGCGCTTGCGCAAGTGGTATCGTGCTGCTCTCAAGCGTGCGTTCGGTGAACAAGGTCGGCTCCCGTCGGACGACGGCGAAAATTCATGCTGCTGACAGAGCGCTGCCAACGAGATAAAGAACGCCATGCCGCTTCCTCGTCGCCATTCGCGATGCAGCCGACATTGTTCACCGAACGCGCGCTTGACGGCAGCACAATACCACTGCGCAAACGCTCCGTCACGTGGCTTTTTTCATGTTTCGCAGGCCTTCTTTGCAACCAGGAAAGAAAGGACTACGTGAGACGTATCGTAAAGGAAACAACTCGATTGGTGGTTTCTGAAGGTTCTCTAGAAATCTGCGTATCATACTTCAGCCAATAATTGAAAAGTTGGGTAATTAAACTTAATTTATTGGTGAGTTATGGGGAAAACAAAAATATTGTCTGAGTTACTATAGGCTATTGCGAATAGTACGCGTTCAGTTCAATTTGCTTCCGGCGCGCATTTCATATTTAAGTTCTTGGCTCAAGTTATGTGGGACACCTCGTGCAGACGCGAGCTTGCGCACGCCGACAAGCCCACGTGCGCTACGCGCTTAGCGTCACGTTTCCTGCAACTTGCAGGAGTCAATGCGAGGGTGTATTTTCTTTTGTGTCTGTTTGGGGAAGAGGCTGAGCGGATAGAGCGGCGATCTGATGCAAACCGTGCATATATATATACTGGCTGCAAATACCAATCCTCGACGCTTGCCTTTAAAGGGACACTACAGAGGAAAATGATTTGAGATGTGCGAGTAAATTAAACCACTCCTACGTACAGCTAGAAGGGTAAGAAAGGCACAGAAGACGCAAAAGCGATACACTGCATCGTGGTGAAGCCGCCTTGAAATCCTTGCGCCAGCTCATAGTGCGACGCCATCGATTTTGACGCCATCTGCTCGGGCCTATCTATGCATTGTTAAGTTTTCGTGTGTAGAAATGGACTACGCTGTATTCTGGAAAAGCCAAACACTGAAAGTAGGAAGTTTCAAGAACTTTTACTGAACCACGACGGCCCGAAATGCGAAAATATACTTTGCAACTCGTGAAATAGCGATGGCGTATATACATACATATACTGGCGCTGGCGTGTCAGCACGAAATTCAAGAACGACACTTTCATCGTCATTTTCTGTTCTAATAACCAACCTATCACAGCGAAATCAGTGAAAGTAGAGTTCTTCAGGAATACTTTATCATTTTAAACTGATTGGGTGTTTCTCTTTAGCGTCCTTTTAATAGTTTCCCGCTCGCTATCTCGACCGTGCGGCTCGAGATCCATCTCGAACCGAACTGTCAACTACGGAGGCGTTGCTCGTGGTATATTACTCCTGCACATACCGTATACGTCTCGCGGACACGTTGGTGCGACGAGGGAGGCACTAAAATGACGGGCCCCGAGCAGCGGCATCGAGAACGAAGGAAGGACGCGTGTTTCGACGCCCGCCGGGCCCGCAGTCACACAGCCACGCGCCGTGGTCCCCTTCCCCGCCGATTCCCCGCACGCGATGTCTCTCCACGCCTCGACGCTTCGCGGCAGGCAAGGTCGTCGTCACCCCATCGAAACTGCTCCCTCGGTGCAGACCCGAGGTCTCGGGCCCGGTTCGAACCGGATCCATCTGGTTTTGTCTGGCCCTCCTCCCTCCCCCTCCCCTCTCTTTCTTGTGCTTTCTCCAGTTCATACAATAACTTCATCGGAACGAAGATGTGTCCGCGCCGTTCAGACTCCTATATAGCGGCCCGTTTGATGGTCGCCCGGGGAGCGGGGAGGCTACGTGGGTGTCAGCCAACGAGGAAATGCCGCATATAGTCGCCCATTTCTCTCACGCGTTGTCGCGGTTCTCGCTTCATTAAACCTCACCGCGTGATTCCTCGCCTATTCCGTTGTCCTTGTGGAGGCATCGCGCTGCTTTGCGCCTTTTCCTTTCGGAGACGAACGGTAGTTGGCGTCCTGCGCGTCCCTTTTTGCGGTGGGTAACACCGTGGTTCTCGCTGTGGCCCTGGCGCGAGCTGACTTGCCCCCCCCCCCCCCCCCCTTGTCGTCGTATGCGCTCTTCATTTGGCACTCGGCCGGAGCGAAAGAAACGCACTGTGCGCAGGTATCTGACCACACCTATGCCTGTATACAATGCAGTATATTGTCACGTTGCAGTGACGGTGAAGAAGGTAGCAAAACTGTGAATGACGAAACTAGCTTTTATTGGGCGCACCTGTGCCCTACACTCAATGAACAATGATAGCGGCGAAGACAGTCGGCGATCGTCGAAAATCTGATCGGCGAGTCAAGTGCATCGGCTTTTATACATGAGTAAACGAAGGTTCCAGAATAATCGCCGGTGCCCGCGTGTCTTCCAGAAAGTACTACATACACAATTCAACACAACAGACACAACACTACACAACAGACAGCGGACAGAACCATCGATAACATCTGAGAAACTTCCGATATATGCAGGCGCGTCCTGCGCTCAGTGATAACAATTGTTAGACGGTGAAATGTGGTCACCTGATCGAGACAAACAATTCCACGTGCCAATGTTTAACAGTCCCACAGATGAGACCTGGCCTGGTGGAAGCACGATATGGGCGCACGCGGTATGGACTCTTTCCGTGGAGTAGTTTGTTCTAGAGAAACGAGATGGCGCTTTCGGCGGCGCGCCGCAAGTGGCCTCAGCGACAGCGTACAAATACAAAACCATTACTGCTTCTACCTTGCTAATATGCGATCAGCTGTCGAAAATTCAACTGAGTTTCCGCTAACGCACTGTGCTCGAATCGTGCTGCAAATTGTGGAGCGGTAGGTTGGAGACGTGTGCAGTAGTTGGCTGCGAAAGTAGTGACCTGCATGTTAAGGAATGCAACCAATCTTTGTGACCAAGCTCACTGACCGCTGCTACGTAAGGACAGCCTGTGTTGCCTGCTCTTTGCAGTGCACGACTTTCCCCGAGAATAAAAGGCTTCACACATCCGCCAACGTTTTATCGCTAACCTCAAAAAAAAAAAAAAGCACTTCAACCCCGGAACGTCTGCACGAGCGAGTACCACTCGTTAAGCAATGACAAAGGGAGTAGCGCCGCCTCCTGCCATATTTAAGTTTCGCGCACGTTATCTACACACATATACACCAATTGGCACGCAAACTTACGCCCACTCTGTCGCCAACGTGTCGAGAATAAGTCAATGGGCGCACACTTGAATATATGCGCACTATAGCCAGAATACACGACGGACTACACCGACTGCATACGAATGGTCGAATCTGAATGTCTGGTGGCGGTCCACAAGAGTAAGCGAGTTCCTATAGCGATAATACATCTTTGCTGTACAAAGTATTACAATGCACAGAACAGCTACGTTCCAAGCCTTGTGCTCAGTAAGAACAAATATATCGGAACTCAGCACGCCCGCGAGCGATTAGGCAGAAAATAATCAGATAGTGCCCGCACCGAGAACCTTAATTTCCCGAGTCAGAAACGTAACAAGCCACTTCTTCTAAGTATACGCCAAATAAAGGACGAAAATCAAAACACGCTGATCCTGATTCAATGTATAAGCGGAAAGCTTGTATAGCTTGGAACGCACATTTAGCCCCGCTTTTAGAACAAGCACCATATACGCTGCTCGCGCCGTTTGGACATAGTTTTTTTCAGCACTGAAAGCGCTTTTACATGTTTTCGTCCCCTCAGTCACCTTCTACGATATCTCCCGGAAGAGAGGTTTGCTAAGCCGCACCGGCGTCATAGACATCCATTTTAAACACGGAGGCAATGGAGGCAGCTGGGGCAAGCAATGGACGCGTCAACACGTGATCAAGCATGGCAGCGCCCACGGGAACGACGCAAAAGGGTCAATAAGCGCACTGAAGAGAGAGCGTGCGCGTGCTGCACTACTGCTGAGGCTGACCCGCTCGTCATAAATCCTGAGACGCACTAATTTCGAGGCATCCACTGCAAACACTGGCGTTCCGCTGTTAGCGGTACTGCACGACTGGTTCTAATAGATTTACACTACACTCTAAGAAAAAAAGGACTAAAAGGGGTAGGGAGGTTAGTCCTTTTGGGGACTAACTGATTTGCCACAACCATTAGTCCTTTTGGGGACGAACTGACATGGGATGAACTGTTACTCCCCATGCGCTTACTCCTTCGGGGACTAACAGTTGCCCCTGCCCGATGGTCCTCAAGGGAGTAACTGTAATTCGTTCCGATGCTCCGCAAAGGTGTAATTAATTAAAATAGGCATTTATACCCTAATAAAAAAATTAATGAGCTGAAAAAAAAAAACGTGCCCCACAGCAGGATTCGAACTCACGTCCTCTCGCTCACAAGTCAGTTACTCTAACCACTTCATTTTTTTTTCTTTATTACTGACGTGGCAACAAGGCTACAAAACAAGACATTTTATCAATACACAACGGTCACGACAAAAACTCTGCCACTGGTCGGCAGTCACAGGGCTAAAAACGCTTGAAATTCGCTAGCTCAGTCATCACACTGAGCCATGTTGGTTTTTCTTTTTGCAAATTATACATTCCCTTAATATGACAAATGCTTTCAATGAAGTATTCTCTAACAGGCCGGGCATTTACTTCAGCATGTCTCACAGCCATTCTAGTTTTCCATAAACTATGTAAGGACACCAGCATGAACATGTCATAGGGTACATTGTCTTCATTTAGAGTAGGCAAGAAACGAATCCCATATGGAGTAATCGGCAAGTCCTTCTTTAGTGTTTGTTCTCTGTAAGATGTCCCAATGGAACACAGCATCCCAGCAGTCAAGAAAAATGTGTTCTACTGTTTCGGGTTTTTGGCATAGTAAACAGTTGACGCTCCAAGGCACGGAAAGGCCTTTTTCATCTAGCCATGGTTTCACAGGTAAAGTATTGGTGTGAAGCTGGAAAAAGAAGGACTTTACCGACGGGCGTACTGGCATTCGTTTTACTCTTTTTAGTACGTCCTTTTCAGGTCCAATGCAGAACATCGAGCGATACAATGGCACCGGCAACATTGTGTCTACCAGGTCCTTATATAAGCGCTTTCGTGGTACCCTACTTAAGTATTCCATGGAAAACCGAACCTTTAACAGCTGAAAAGCCAAGACTACCTCTTTTAAGAAACCACGCGCTCTGCCTTGACTGCACCGATGTGACGATACAATAAACTCAGGTATAGCTTCGCTCAGCCTTGTTTGAAACATAGTTAATAAAAATGGGTCATTTTGGTCCCGTAAGAAAACAAACCTCGACACAATCTGCTAAATGAACAAATGTGCCAGACCTAATCCTCCATTTTTAACCGAACGAAAGAGATTAGTGCGACTCGTGCGCTCCCAGCTTCACCACGCCGCTTGCTTGGCAAGACGGCCTATTTCCACAAGGTTAAGCATGGGAACGCAAATGCGGCAATATAAAAGTGACTATTTTGTGCAAGCTATGCAGTCAGAGTCTAACTTGAGTGTACTTGCAACCATAAGCGACTGCGAAGAGAAATCAGCCCGATTATTTTTAGGGTGATTTAAACTGAGGCACTACGCCATGTATACGTGTAGCGAGCTCAAACGGGGCACCGAAGACGACAGAAAAAAGCAATTTCTCTGTCGCTTAGCGCGTGCCGTTTGAGCTACACATCGCTTCAGTTCGCAACCTCCTTGGAACGGAAGGAACTTAGGTATACTATTGACCAAGAAAATCTAGCTGTCTATCAATGACTTGCGCGTTTAATGTGCATCGCTCACTTATGGTGTGCGCACGAAGGACATGGCTCTTCATGTTGCAGCTTTTAAGTTTCACGCAATTTTCTCACGAAGAGGCAAGGTGCTGCTATGCATGTAGTTCAACAGACAGCGCACGAACTTCGAACTATTCGCGGTTTGTAGACAATACCGTTTTCGCCGCATCGCTCCATGACACGGACGAAAACAGCGAAGTGCCTGGGGAGTAACTGTTGCCGTTCGTCCTCCCATTGCTCTCTTTCCGAGCAGGGACTAAACACTTACTCTCCGAAATTTGCACACGGCCCGCACATTCATGCAGTTAGTCCTTTGAGGGACGAAAGCGCCCTTTTTAGGACTAACGGCGCAGTTACTCCCGTTTTCCCCGGGATTTTTCTTAGAGTGTAGGTTTAGTTGTACGAAACGTTATTGCTACTGCAACTATATGGACACATGGAAGCAAGCTTCGCATATATTTAGGTATGTGTATGCCACATGCTTATCCATGCCGTATATGCGGGTTATATCTCTACACTATTCAAAAAGTAATGTTACTCATACCAGGCCGTACGTTCTTGACTAAGTTATTCCTCGGAATTATGAGAACGGCTGCCCGAGAACGAATGTCATGTAACATAACATTCACAATGGATGCCTTTTATCTAAAATCTTCCCAGACTTAGGAGGAGGAGGATGAAAAGGAAGGAAGGAAAGGCAGGGGAGGTCAACCAGACGCACGTCCGGTTTGCTACCCTACACAGGGGAAGGGGTTTAAGGGGAGAAAAGAAAGAAGAGGGAGGGGAGAAGGTACTGTCGGTGTGAGTCACGTGGTGTGAGTACATGCGGATGCCCATAACTTCACGCCTATAATCGGTCACTAAGGTCAGTCGCTTTCATGAAACGTAGCAGTGGCCGCGTCGCTTTGTAAGCCTGCGACGCATGGGGCCATGGTCCGAGAATCTCTAGTCTCTGAAAATGGTCCTTTATCTAATCTGTTTAACACCCTCTGAAGAACGTCGCGCTCGCTGTCATAGAGATCACGAAAACACAACACGTGCTCAATCGTTGCTCCTCAGTTGCACGAGTCGCAGATCGGTGTGTACGAAACAATATCAGCGCTTGCAAACCTGAAAGCGATGTAATTTTTACTGGCGCTGCTCTTTCCGGGCAGCATGGTATAGTGCCTTTGCGATGTCGTTACAGGCGCTACACGGCGAGTCAAAGCTTTTAAAGGTGCCAGAAATTTTTTGGCGCACCCGCCTATTTCGGGTCCGCGTTAATTGGACCCGCGTACAGTTCGAACATGGACCGAGAAATTCAAGCGCGAAGCTAAACCACGTTATCGCGCATCGACCTTGGGGGAAAACTGCTATTTATTATTATTATTATTATTATTATTATTATTATTATTATTATTATTATTATTATTATTATTATTATTATTATTATTATTATTATTATTATTATTATTATTTGAAATTCATGGCTCTCGACTCACTGAGGAGATAACAGTGCAATAGATATGCCGAGCTCGACATCTTGTTAGACGCCGTCGATGGAAGTGATTCCCTCTTCACGGGACCCATATGCACCCCTAGCCGCCTGGCCCGTGGAGATCAGGACGAGCTGGTCTTCCAGGGCGGGACTCGTTAGCAAGGTCTCCCAGCGCTCGGTAAGGGTGGATGAGGGATGGGGTAGGGTTGTGGGGCAGGTAAGAAGTGGGGGGATTGGTTTGACGAAATCGCCTACTCCAATGACGTGTTGGAGCGTGCCTAGCTGAGTCTTGCAGAAATTACGTTCCTTCTCGCACCTTTCCGGGTACATCTTGTTTTGAAGGTAAGGGTGCAGAAAGGATCCTGCCTCTATCTGCCTGTAGATCGCTCGCTTTTCTCTGCTAAGCGATTTGTGAGGATCGGGGTAACGGTGCCTCTCCGTCTTGTAATGGTTCTTAATGTCCCTATAACCAATTATGGACTGTGGCTCACCTTTCTCTACCCGGTGTTCCATCTCTCAGGCGAACTGGTGGGCAAGTTCGTTGCCCTCCAGCCCAGAGTGAGCCGGTGTCCATATCAACTCAACTTTCCTTTCGGGTACGTCGCGTTTACTCTTGAGAATATCTAGTGCCGCAAGAGACACCCACCCCTTTCTGTAGCTGTTATGCGCCTTCTGCGAGTCAGTGACAAGTCTCTCCACCTTGGGCTGCGCGAGTGCTATCGCTATCGCGGCCTCTTCCGCCACCTCCTGAAAAGACGTCTTGATGGAGGCGCAGGTTACGAGCACATCCCGCGTCGTAACTGCCAGCGTGGATTTCGATGAAAACTTGGGTGACGAAGCGTCTGTGAAGATAGTGACCCCCTCTTCCTTTTCTACTATTTGATCTAAAGTCTCCGTCAAGGCCGCTAAGCGAGCCGCCCTGCGGCCGTCGTCAGGACCCGACCTCATGTTTCGAGGCAGCGGCTTGCTGTCGATATTATGCGCCCACAATCTGGGTAACGGCCCCGTTTCCTTCCGCTCTGCCTCTTGCCAGCCCAACTTGGCAAGAACGCAACGTCCCGGAGAAGTTTGACTGAGTTGAACTCTTTGGTTAGACAGATGAGTTGCGATGAGACAGATGAGATGCGATCATGGTCGGCAGCAACGTGGCGGCCACACAGCACGTGACCGCTCAGCGAGGCTGCGAACATACGCTCATCGAAGTGCACACAGAAGAGTGAGGGGTGGCAAGAACATTTTCGTCCTGAATGCTCATTGCCGACCGTCCAGCAGGGTCATTGACTTTGAAGGTACCATAATGTACTGCATTAAAGAAGCAAGAACAAGACCGATTTTAGTGCTAGGATATTTCAATGTGGCGCACATGATGTGGGGTTACAAATATTCGCCCAAAAGAGGAAACCAAATGGTAAAAGCTATAGAGGATCACGACATGGAGGTGGTTAACGAACCGGGCGTACCGACCAGGACAGGCACTAGCACGGTCAGAGACACCACTCCTGATCTGACGCTAGTTCGGGGGAACCTCGACGTAGCTTGACGTAACACGGGGGAAAATCTTGGCTCAGATCACGACATAATTTGTGCAACCCTCGGGAGTACCGACATCAAGGCGAAACTGGGTCAAACCACCATTGCAGACTGGGACCGGTTACGTGGATATGGAAGGACAGAAAACAAGCGCTGTTTGCAGTCAGCTGACGATAAAACTAAGCAGCGGATGTCAGTGATAAGGTAAGCGCGAGAAAGTCTACTGCTGTAAACAACAAGACGGGCTCTTTTTCTGTGACCTTTGCAAAGCGCAGCTTTCTTTGCCCCTTCCTCCAACTTTGCGGCTGCAGGGTGCAGCTGCCTTGTAAAGTGTGCAGCTTGGTGCCACTGGTTACGTGGCACTGGTTATGTAATCATTATTTGCGAAACCTTGACAATGGGTATGTGCCACTGAGTAGGTACCCGATGATACAAGTAGAACAAGCTAGAGACGAGAAGTGAGGAAGTATGCATGGAATGCAGCCGAGCGTGGCATAAGAAGCGAACAGAATGGGACAAGAGCAGGCATTATGCGAGGAGGGTCGCGATACAGAGAAGTGAAGAAGGAGTCGGTAGCAGAAAATTGAAGAAGTCGGCAACACCGAATTGACGAAGAAGTTCTGACGCGTACCCCAGCCAGGGGACACGGCGCACGCCTACTGTTACGTTCGACCGGCGGGGGCTGGCGATCTTCGGGGACGCGACCGACGGAAAGGCGCCACCAGGTCTGCTGCGACGACTCGCTTTGAAAGGACGACCAGACGTTAGTCCCCAGCCCATCGGCGCCACCGTGGCTGCGACGGCGACTCGTTTCCAAAGGACAACAATACGTCAGTCCCCAGCCCGACGGCGCCACCACGTCTAGGGGCGGGCGGCGGAGCAAGTATTGTTAGTGTGTACGCCGTCCCCGGCACGGTCTGTTTGGAGCAGGGGAGCTCCTGGAAGATATTTTGCGATGTCATCTGTCGTCTCCTCGCTACGCTCACGGCGCGCGCGCTCTGATATCGCGCGCGCCGGACGACCACCGCGGGTTCGAGCACTCCGAGCCGCCACGTATAGAGGGCGCCGCGTCCGCGCCTGCTCCGGCCCGTTCCATGTGCCGACGCGCCGCTGCGCGCGTACGCGGTCCGCCGGCCCCAGCTGGGGGAAAGCGAGACCGCGCGCGGAGCAAGGGAGATCCTAGGCGAAGCACTCGGGAAAGAAGGAATAACATTTATTAAGCTGGGATTCGATACAAACACCAGTTTTATCAACACGACCGAATCTAAATCTAGTTGCGATACAATACATGGCCAAATGGTCGCCGGTGGCCGCTAACGGCGCACCGCGACATAGAGAACAAACAAAGAACCCAGCAGTAAGAGGCTGCCTATCCTTCGGTCGGTGCCTGCCATCGCGCGCCCCACAGCAGAGAAAATGGAAATAGAAAGAAACGACAGACGAACAGATGGGACACGATCGGAAGACGCTGCCTCAGGACATCGAGACGACGGAAGAGTGCGCGCGCCCGCCGAGGCCGCGACCCCGATGAGCCGAAGTAACCATCGGCAGGCGGCGGACAAAGGGGGCCGCCGCCGGCAGAGAGGAACACGTACGCACCTTCATACGTCTCGATGTGGTCTACCTGGGCCCCGTCTTGCGCGCGCGTACCCGGAGCGCACGCAAGCAGGGCCCCAATCCCGCCAAAATGTCGGCCGATGGGGAAAACCTCTTGACTCTTCCCGTGGGCGGGATGACAGCCGAGCGACAGTGCTTTATGACCCGCTGCCACTCCGTCCAGGCAGGGAAGAGAGGGACACGGAGCGCCCGGAAACACAGCGCAATGGCTCCACACAACCACTGCGATAGCCCGAAACCCCACACATCTCACGCAGCTTAGAAGTCGTCAGTCAATCGACAGACGCGGCGGCCATTGTCTGCGGAGTCGACTCTGGGATAAAGAGGCGCCTGCTCGAGGCAGCACCCTGTCTGCGAGAACCCATTCCCCTCAGCGTGGCCAGTGAAACCTGTGCGGAAGCGAGTGCATAAACCGCCCCCCTCAAAGGCGGGTCGGCTACGATGACTTTGGACGCTCCGTTTGGTCGAACGGCCGTTTTCCCTCACCTAGGTATCTAGGGAGGACATAGTGTTTATAAGCAGCTGTGGCGCGACTGCTGGGAGTGCATTCCTCGTTCAGTCATGTTAGAGTGATGAACTGTAACGTTCTCATGTAGATACTGTAAATAAATCCCATATTCCTCGTTCTCGATGAGAACAAGTCTCTCCCTTCAACAACGTCCTCAGCGTGGGTAAGTTGGACGACGGCATGGCCCAGCTGCCATCTATTTCATGCCCGACCCCAACCATCACACTACACTTACGGTCGCATGCGGGACGCGAAAGAGTCCATAACAGCGAGCAAAGTTGGAATCGACGCGCAGCGCTCGGCGCAGATCCACGCGAACTTGAACTGCACGGTGCAGCGGGCCGTAAATCACGCCTTCAAAGAGCTCGCACTGCGCCGGCAGCAGCCCTCTCGCAAGGGCACGGCGCGGCGAATAAATAGAAATGACAAGGAGACGGCCGAGGGGGGGGGGCGGGGTGGGGGTGGGGGGTGCTGTGCTTCGGTCGCGGTTCGAATAAGCGCGGTGGGAGCTCAGCACGAGAGGTTTCTTCGCGCGTCGGGTTTGTTTTGGCCTTCCCTCCCCCCTCCCCCCACATTACCTTCTGTC
Source organism: Dermacentor variabilis (assembly GCF_050947875.1). Taxonomy (NCBI): domain Eukaryota; kingdom Metazoa; phylum Arthropoda; class Arachnida; order Ixodida; family Ixodidae; genus Dermacentor; species Dermacentor variabilis. The sequence continues at coordinate 161,026,561 of NC_134574.1, read as the reverse complement.
TTTTTTATCCCGCCGCTTTCTTCCTCGATCGTAAATAAACAGCCGACCCCTGACCGGCGCTCCCGTTCGCCGTTTTCTTCAGCGTTCGCGTTTCGCCTACCACGCGCTTCTGTGCGCGCGCGCGCGCTCTTACGTCATCGAGCCGAACTTGAGTGTGTGAATCCTTTGGAGCCACCGTGGACCCGAGCACGTTTGCCAGGCCTGTGGGAACTGGCTAGAAAAGACAACAACCAAGAGAGGGGGGGAGATAGTGAGGGAGGGAAAGAGAGAGGAAACGGGGAGGGGTAAGGAAACGGCAGCAAAGGAGCTCAGCTGTGCCGATTCCGGGGCGCCGCTAAAGGGCAGCCGATGAGAGACGCACACGAGGAACGCGGCGTCGAAGAGTTATACGTGCGAATGGCACGCGACCCCGTTTTTATTTTGAGGTCGCTTGCGAGAGCGCCACGTGACGCACACTACAACCACAAATACTTCTCGAGCGTAAGTTAAAGGGAGCTGTAGTGATGAGTTGCCGCCACAGAGGGTGCCTATCCGTCAGGCCAAAGCCGAAGAAGCTTCCCTGATCAGTGCGCACACGTCAGTTTGGTCAAGCGGCATCTCCGCACTGTGACGTTGTGCGGAGATGCCGTGGGAGTCGCTTGTTTGTGTACACCAGCCGCGTTCGGGCAGAGTGCGTTCACCCGCCGGTTCTGCCTGCTCGAACTCGCGTGCCCCGCGCGGATCAAGGGGACGGCCAGTGCCCTTCCGCGCCACCGTCTACGTATGTCGACCCTACGTAAGACAAGCCTTGAATTAGCAGGCAAAAAAAAAAAAACTGTTTTACAAGAACAAGTACAAAACTACACTAGACTGTTTGCAGGGAACCACAAAAGAAAAAGAACGTATGATCAGGGAGACGTAACAGCCGATAACGCTCGTGGAATCACCCCTGATAAGACAAAAAGTTACTTTCAAAAAAAAAATTCCTATTTCAGGTTGAACAGGAAGCAAATGAACTATTGAAATCGCAATCAGTAATTAAAGCCCGTTATCTTGTGGTCATCTCAGTAAAACTGAAGCTTGTTATCGGGCCTGGAAAAAAAAATGCAGCTGGTGGTTAGCGGGAGACAAACTTGGGTTTGTCTTGGGTTGTAGAGAATCACAAGATCACATCGCATAGACAACGATAGTGAACGTGGCCAGGCTGTTCGAAAAAGAAGAGAAGACGAAGAATTGAACTCGTTCTTGCGCAGTCTGTCATGACACTCTGACATTGCCGTTGGTAGCGCAGGAGTGGTGTGGGGACGCCTCCCCCGCAGATCCCGCCGCGCAGCGCCCGGGCAAGCGAGCGCCGACGCGACGGTCAACAGGCAGGGGTGCAACGGCCCCGGTTGGGTCTGACCGGTGAATGCGCGCGTGAAACACCCGTCGGACGGTTTCCGGCTCCAGTGGCTGGCATTCGAGCGAGCAGCCATCGGGCCGTCACGGGACCGATCCACCGACCCCGGTCCATCATCCACATGAAACCGCTTCAGACAGCGCGGGTACTCACACCGACTCCATCGGCGGCGGGTTTCCATTACCTTCGGACGGTACGACGCTCCCGCCGTCCGGATTGGAACCCTTCCATATCAGCGACGAAGAGGATCGATGCTATATGTCATGCAAATCTGACCCCATCGTCACCGCTCTGGTGATTATGCGGGGGATAAACGTGTCATATATTACAACTGTATTTGGCGGGCAACTGTCCATACAGACGAAATCTAACACTGTCAGCACGGCCGTAATAGCCAATTCAAAAGAGGGCGATGACCTTGTGTAGGCCACGCGTTACAATCAAATAGCTTTAGGCATTAGAAAAATCAAATGGATCGCTTGTAAAACTGCCTGTCGTAAATGCATAACCAGCCCTTGGTATACGCTGACCGTTTCCACACGTGACAGTATTCCATGCTCATAAGACATTTAGAGGCCTGCCCTTTCGTATCGAAGTGTGCGCAGGTGCCATTTTGCCATAAATGGAGATTTATATCATCTACGTTTTCTCGACGACCTCGCGGAACCCTTTTTCACCAATTCTCCGGCCCGTTTCTGACATATCTCTTTACCTTCTACGTGTTATTTATAGAATCTTCCCGCCGTAATCCGCCGTGTCTGCGTCGGTTCACCGGCCCGGCCAGTCAAAAGAGGATTCATCAAGGAGTGACAATGCAGCGCTGACGAAGCAGATGTGAGTGAGTGAGTGAATGAGTGAGAGCATGAGTGAGTAAATGAGTGAGTGAGTGAGTGAGTGAGTGAGTGAGTGAGTGAGTGAGTGAGTGAGTGAGTGAGTGAGTGAGTGAGTGAGTGAGTGAGTGAGTGAGCTAGATAGCTAGCTAGCTCTGAGAGTAGTACTAACACTTTATGCTCACTTTAATTGTATAACTTGCCATCATCAAGGCGCAGCGTATTGCAGCTCAATTTGCACTATGCGTATATTTATGACAGTAATTCAGCGCCAGGGTGTGATCGCAGAGGGGTGGAGGTTGGGTAAAAAGAACACGTACATTAGGCAAGAAAAATGAAAGAAAATACTCGATTTTCATTTGGTTCAATTACAAAAAAATAGTAAAAAATCATGAAAATAGATTCATAGTTGGTTTAGCAACGATGTGAAGACATTAAGATATAGGAACGAATCTTCCTAAAAAGAGATTTCTTTCTCTATATATATGTTAAAGCGATATGTATAGTGGCGTCTACTACTATGTCAAGCTGTAATCATAGGATTTTCAGAATATGTGGGAACCAGCAAACATGTTTCCGCTAATGTATAATTATGGTCACGGTAGTCGCCTCCTGTGCAAACGACTAACTAACTAACTAACTAACTAACTAACTAACTAACTAACTAACTAACTAATCAATTAATTAATTAATTAAGTGTACAATGAATAAATGAACTATACTATGAGGCATTAGTAAACATTATCCAAACGAATATCAACTTACTCGCACAAATCAGCATTTAAACCTGCGGCTACTAAACGAATTATATTACATACCACAAATTTGCCTTCAACACCATTTAGTTTAACAAATGCAAGTATCTCTACAGGACATCTATGGGACGTCCATAGTGGGTTCCCTGTCACGTCTGAAAACCGTCATTACCACAAGTTCATTGACCGTCATTTAAATGTTCGCGTTCCTCTACGTTACATTTTGATTATCATCACGACATCCAAAGGGCACCTCACCTGCAGATGGTACGTGTAATCTAAATCCGCGGTTGCCTGGCATTATGGAGCCGAAAATCTCCAGGTTACACGACATACTGAACACAACACGCAGTTAACTCACTTTAGCCGGTAAATATTGCCAAGCTTGATTTGCAACAAACAAAAAGATGCGACGTAACAAGAAGTCTACACTGCGAAAATTTGTCTAGAAAGTCTAAGTGGTCTGAGAAAAAGAACATGCACCGAAGATTACGATACTGCCGAACGCGAATTTGGAGCGCAGCTGTTCAAGTGTTTCTGAACGCGCGATAATTTGATTCTGAACGACAGGGTCCTCTGGGGGGCGGCATCGTAGCGACTGTCGCCGAACACGTCATGCTCGGCACTACGCTTTAAAGCGAAAGCATAGAGGAAGGAATACACCAAGAGCGGACATTCCCATCGAACCCAGCGGCCCATGCAGCGCACCAAGCCGTCGGCGTTAATACCTGAACTTCCGGTTTCGGTTCTGTGCGCGTGCGTTTTGAATACTAGCTGGTATGCGTCACGCCGGCTCCGCTGGGTTTTTTTTTTTTTTTTTGGTGCTTCTACAGGTTAACCGCGCGCGCTCTTCGTGCGAAATCGTTTTATTGACAAGTAAAATTGATTGCGAACGATCTTCACAATCCTCCATCGATTTTGTGCCACGCGCAACTTCATAAAGACGCGAGACGCCTTGTGAAATGAGGAAATGTTTATTTTATTCTTTCTAAATGCTCGCTGCGGGCTTTTTGTGCATTCATCCAACGTTGTGGCACCAGGCAAGCAGCAGTAGTTTCCGTAGGAAGCTCCACCAGACTACGTCAGCTGAAAAAATTAAATTACAAGCAAGTGTTATTTTGGTATCAACATGTAAGAATAATGCGTGTAGAGGCGAAGCGTGCGAAAGTGTTGAATGGGCGACATTACAAACAAAAGCAGTTTATTCACACACATGGCGTAGAAAATACCCGAATCATCCGAAACAATACCGTGCATACTACAAAAACATTCTAATTCCAAGTATCCCCTCTCCCCGGTCCTTATTTCCTGCACTTTAATAGCACGAATGCACGGGCTACGGCGCGTTTCGCGAACTTGGCTACAACCGACGCGATAGTACGCTACGAATACACAGAGGTAGCCACAACACAGCTGGACGCTCGCAAAATTCCTTCTATACTCGCACTCAAGACAAATGCGTGGGTGCCGTTCAGAAGACAGAATTTTCGAGTAACTAGTTCCTGGCGTTTGAGCTTCTTGGCGTTATCTCTTGCGCGTTCTGCCGGCGCAAGCAACACACTCCCGTGTTGTCACTCTTGACAATTGCTCGTCGCGTTTTCGAAAAGCGTGAGCACCGAAAGAAGGCTTAAATTGTTGCGGGGACATAAAAATTGCCACAAACTTGTCGCAGTAAGATTCAGTACGCGTCGAACTATAACTTTGTCACCACGGCCGAGCTGCTTTTCGCTGCGTCACGACAGGCGCGGCGAGCGGGCCTCGTAAGTAACAAAAAAAAAAGTACCGAAAATAATTTTCAACAATGTTGGGCGTCAAAGAAAGCGCCATGAACTTTTCAGTGCGTTAAAGCGCGAAACTGTGCACCACGGCCGAGCTGCTTTTTGCTAACCACGTCAGGCCACCAGGCACGCCCACTGCGCTCGAAAGGTACCCCCCCCCCCAAAAAAAAAAAATTATGGGGTTTTACGTGCCAAAACCACTTTCTGATTATGAGGCACGCCGTAGTGGTGGACTCCGGAAATTTCGGCCACCTGGGGTTCTTTAACGTGCACCTAAATCTAAGTACACGGGTGTTTTCGCATTTCGCCCCCATCGAAATGCGGCCGCCGTGGCCGGGATTCGATCCCGCGACCTCGTGCTCAGCAGCCCAACACCATAGCCACTGAGCAACCATGGCGGGTGTACCCCAAAAAGTAATGAAATTAGTTACAGTAATGTTGACGGTCAGAGAAAGCGCCAAAGCTTGTCGCAGTAAAATTCAGTACACGCGAAACTGCGTCACAGCACCCTATGCGACTAGCGTGCCCACAAACTACCGAAATGAGTTAAAACGATATTGGGGCTCATAGAAAGCGTCGCAAACATCTCCCAGTACGATTCATTAATTCAAATTAACTGCGCCCCGACGGCCACGCTGTTTTTCGTTAACTGCGTCACAAGTCTAGCCTGTAGGTGCAGGGCAGTAAGCCTAATTGCTTGAAATGCGTCGCAGACTGTCGAACAAAGTTTCTCACCTTGCCGTAGTCCAACAGTGCAGTGGTGTCATGTCGAAGGAACGCAACAATTCGCCGGGAGCCCTAGAAGACGCTGTCAAAATCCAAGATGACACAGCGAGTTGGTGCGGGAACTTCAGGAAAGCGTCGCCACCCGTCGTTTGTTATTGCTCTTTTATAGCTTAACAAGCGTCTTGTCTTGGTAAGAGTAGCGTTTTTGATACTGTATAAGGGTAATTTACCGATACAGGATAAATTTTCTCTAAAGTCTCCTTTTAAGGTATGGCCAAGAAAAAGCGATGATTTCGGCCACTATACTGCACCACGGATGCGTATGAATTAATGCTCATAGTTGCCAACTGTTAAATCTATTACAACCGCCTCATTTTGCCCGAAACAGTTGTTATTGGTTCTTAAGGCAGCTGTACGTTCTATTGTGCAAAATAAATGAAAAGAAGGCAAAAAATTTTAAAGCGAGCCTGCCAGGATTCGAACCTGGAATCTTCTGATCCGTAGTCAGACGCGTTATCCGTTGCGCCACAGGCCCGGCGGCTTCCGGGCGACTCGCCAGGCGTCCTTGAAGCGGCGAATTCTTATCGCAGTAACGGGTTTGACTCCCACCGGCGACAAGTTTTTTTAAAGCGAAAGCTTTACTGACCGCGAACTTGCGATTTCGCCGTGGCGGTGCTCCGAGGAGTCACATGACGTCACAACGCGCGCCTCTCCGCGGATATTTCTCTCTTTCTCTCTCGCTCCCTAGTCACTACTGCGCATGCGCCTGAGATGCCGCGAAAGGCGGCATGTCAGTGTATCGGACAAGGAAGAAGTTGATCGACGTAGAACGGACAATGCGATTCGAGTAGCGGAGAGTGCCAGTGCGACCAGGAGCTTCGAAAGCGAGTTCACGAACAATCCGTTCGGCTTCGTTTGCGACGTTTGTGAGCGGCTGTGGCATAAACGAGACTTGACGCCGGTGATTAGTACCATGCGTCCAACTCTAGCTTTAGCCGCGCCCGAGTGGGTTCAGGAAGGGGGAGCCGTGGCGAGTGTTTGCTCAACATGTAGAGCCAGTTTACAGAAACAGAAGATACCGCTATACAGTGTAAGCAACGGGTATCCCCACCCATGCTGTCCGGTTTACCACCGTTAAACGACGTGGCCGAGCGTTTGATCTCCCCGCGTATCCCGTTTGTCCAGATCAGGCGACTCATGAACTGGCGGAACGGCCAGTTTCCCTGGACTTGCTATCAAGTTTAACCAAGGCTAACCATGCTATGCCTTAGCTTTCGCTACGTATATCTTGGCATAGTCGAGCTAAGCCAGTGCCATTTTTTCTTCTCACACTTTCCCCTTCGCGCTCTCTTCACTATTGCCGCATTGCATGCCGGCGCGCCTCTTTCTCTACAAAATCTCTCTCTCTCTCTCTCTCTCTCTCTCTCTCTCTCTCTCTCTCGAAGGCGATGTCGATATGTAATGTAAGCGCAATACAACGTGTGCCGGAGCCCCGAATTTGCTTTGAAACGTAATGATAAGTGATTATAAAACAAAAGTTACCATCCGTATACCTCACTCGACTCGACAACCACATATAAGCGCGGTGCCTTCTTTTTTTTTAACAAGTAATCCGTATTTTTCTTTCTTTTTTTTTTCTTTCTCGCGTCACCTTATATCGGCTCTGCGTTGGAGGTCAGTCAGTAGCTTGTACGACTGCGGCTTCCGTGGAATCGTACCGAAGAGCAACCAGCCATGACCTCCCACGAACGCAGCGCGTAAAGCATATAAAGCCATATATGTATTAGTCATCAGACCGCCGCACTATGCAAACGCTGTCACGAGCTGCTCATTTGCATAGATTAAAAACAGCGCTGTTGCATTTTCTTCTCCCGAATCGGCGTTTCTTCCTCCGCGAAACTCCGTATGCAGCTGACATTTCACATTCCAGTGTATACCTGCACTGTACGCGGAGCTGAATGTGTGAGTGCTGACGTCAGCACGCCCGCTGCGTGTTTTCTCAAGCGGGGTGATGGGAAAGAGTTGGTACGAGCGTCATCAGGCTTGAAAATAACGCACGAAGTGAAAGGCGTTGAATGCACACAGCAAAAAACTTTCGAGGCTGCATATGTCAAAGATCGATTTGGAACGCGACGACGAAGACAGCGGCGCGGTATGCTACGGAATGTGACATTACTTAATCAAACACGCGCGCAAAGCGCAGCGACTGACGTCACTGGTGAGGAAAAAAAGAACTTGCACGCATCGTCCTGGAGTGCGCGGCCGAGAAGGCATTCTTTTCGAAGGAGACGAATGATCGTTTCTAAGGGAACGATCAGTGCTGCATATTCTGTCGGTTTGATTAAACGGCCATATCCACGTCATGGCAACAAATTTCGTTCGTGCTCACCAATTGCATTGCTCAAAACATTTTTCTGTATATGTGAGTGTGGAGGAGAGGCGTGGGAGTCCGCGTCATTCGAGAAGAGAATAAACGCTTGACGCCTTTGCTTGCACGGTTCGTTAGAAAAAAAAAAAAGATACAGAAGACAGACCACCGCTGCACGTACACTTCGCCATCGACGAGGCGAGTTGTCGCAAAACCGCGGACTATCGCCTGAACGGGACTGTAGTCTGCTGAGAGTCCGCATCAACCCAGCATAAACCAATGCCGAGTGTTTTACTGAATACTGCAGTTGAAAAGAGAGAGAGAGGAAAAAATGACTAGAACGATCCTGTTGCGAAATTTCAGCGGAAAAAGGAATAGCGCAATTTCTTCATGTATAGTATTATATAAAATAATATAAATTTAATTAGAAAAGTCAATAAAATAAAGATAATTTCCAATAGAATCAAGCCAACGCTTGACTTCAATCAACCAAGAGAACAGGCGGGCTTCAGGAAGGATATTCTACAATGGAGCACATGCATTTTATCAATCAAATAATTGAGAAAATTGCGGAGTAGAATCAACCTCTATAATATATGGTTTTCCTATAGAATATGAAAAGACATTTGATTCAGTAGAGGTACCACCAGCAATGGAAGCATTGCGTAATCAAGAATTAAAAGAAGCATACGTGAATATCTTTAGAAATAGCTACAAAGATTTTACGGCTACCTTGGTTCTCAACAAGAAAAGTAGAACATTAGCTATCAAGAATTGGGTCAGGCAAGAAGATACAATCTCTCCAATGTTATTCACTGCATGCTTGCACGAAGTATTCAAGCCATTAAGATGGCAAGGCTTAGCAGTGGGTATCAGCGGCAAATATCTCAGCAACTTTCGGTGGGCCTAGGACATTGTCCTGTTCAGCAACACGGCAATGAACTGCAAGAAATGATTGAGGACCTCAGCCGAGAAAGTGCAAGAGTGGAATATGCAGCAGACGAAGGTAATGTTCAATAGCCTGGCAAGGAAACAAGAATTCATAATCGCCAGTCAGCCTCTAGAGTTCGTACAAGAGTACGCTTATCTAGTTCAATTACTCCCATAGAACCTTGATCATGACAAGGAAATTTACAGAATAACAAAAATCGGTTGCTTTGCATACAGCTGGCATTACCAAATGCTGACTGGGAGCTTAAGCCACTATCGTTGCAAATAAAAGTGTGCAATCATTGCATTCTGCCGGTGCTAACATATGGGGCAGAAACTTGGAGGTTAACAAAGAAGCCCAATATAAAATTATGGACCGCGCAAAAAGCGATGCACTGAAAAATGTTAGGCACAACGCTAAGAGACAGGAAGAGAGCGGTGTGAATCAGAGAGCAAACGGGGATAGCCGATATTTTAGTTGACATTAAGAGAAAAAAAAATGGATCTGAGCAGGTCATTTAACGCGTAGGGTAGATAACCGACGGACCATTAGATTTACAGAATGGGTGCCAAGGGAAAGTAAGCGCAGTAGAGGACGGCAGAAAATTAGGGGGGGGGGGGTGAAGAAATGAGTAAATTTGCAGGTGAAAGTTGGATTCAGCTTTCGCAAGACAGAGGTGACTGGAGATCGCTGGCAGAGGCCTTCTCCCTGCCGTGGACACAAAAATTGGCTGATGATGATAAAAACGCTGGTTACTGCGAGTAGGTATGCGCACACGAATAAAACAAAGGAGCGCAAAGTGTCACGAAGCTATGGCATGCAAAAAAATGAACAAGAACACAGACTCAGCTCCCCGTAGTCAATTACTGCGCTAAGCGGCTCCACGTGTGATGCACCCCTTCGTGCACATGACCTAGTAATTAACCCACAGTCATACAAACGAGTGAATGTTTACATAAGCAAGCTCGGGATTGGTCTTCACATGAATTCGGCTGTGCACTTCTGAGTAACAGTTGTCACTTTCTGCAAGCGGGCAAATTAATCCTAATGGTGGCTTGACTTAATGGTGACATGGTGAAATTGTTAGCTCTCCGGCCCGCCACGTTGCATGAGTTCACAGGAGGGATTGTGACAGCTGTTGACGTTTGCACGGGGCTTTCGCATTGAACGGAGGCATACTATATATACCCTGCGTCCCAGCTAACGTTAGCTAAACTGCTAAAAAAAAAAAGAAGATTTAGAAATATGGCAACCCTTCCCCTACCGGAAAATTAGGGTAAGCGAGGCTTGTCCTGCATGCACCTGACCTTCGTCATGGTTGAGTAACCCACAGGTAAAAGTGCTGGATTGCTTCGGCCTCCCGCTCCCTCAGCTTGGGATCTTCTTTTCGTTGCTGTTGGATTGACTGGGCTCCGGCGACTCTAAGAGCTGGATCGGCTAGTCCATTCACGGACGAGTTGCCGCCGCCGCTCTTCCTCGGGAGAACGCACAACGCGTGGCCGTCCCATCGCCGTCGCTCGTCGAAGGCTGCCTCTTCCTCGGGAGAACGCACAGCGCGTGGAAGTCCCATCTGTTTTCCGAGACTGAACTGAACGTAAACGAAGCCGGTGGCAGCACTGGATACCCTTTCCTGCCCTTTCCCTCCCAGGCGGGAACGAAGCGGCTCTGGTAGCGCGCGTGGCGTGAGCGCGCGCCTATGCAGCTGGAATACTTGCTAATGACTTACGCTCCGGCGACGGCACAGCTGTCAACTCATCAAACCGCCCTTTCCCGCATCTGCTCTGCTTTGGGAGCAACTGGTTTTCTTTCTTTTTCTTGCGTGAGCACGACAACGCCACCGATACTTGTGAGCCAAAAAGCAGGGCACAAGATACGGCGCTTGCTTGTCAACGGCGCTTGCTTGTCAACGATCTGATGACCGAACACCGTAGGCATTACGAGTGTATATTGCGCTGCGGAATTTTCAGCCTTTTCTTAGCTGAACAGCTTGGTTAACGATAGCTATGTCACCCTATATACGGCATGTGTTACACCGGGAACCAAAACTCGACCCCCCTCCGCATGCCGGCACGCCTAGGGACAAACGCACGCTACACGCGCAAAGAAACTTCTCCACCGTAATGCCTAGGCATAGTCGCATATTCAAGAAGCAAAGGCCCCCAGATTTTCTCTCTCGCACCCGCTCTTACTCGCGCCTGTGCAGAAACGTCGAGCGCCGTCAAAAGCGCAACGCCCCGCTGTACCTACTAGTAATTGTAAAAACGGCACCGGGAAGCACCGGGGCAACCTGCAGCGCCGCGTTGTACATCTCGGAAGTCTTGGAGTTGTCTAATACTCATCTGCACTATCCGCTTGATGGCGTACAACGTTTGATAAATTCGCGATATTGTTCAGGTTAAATTTAAATACCAAAATTGATTTCGTATTTTCTGTTGCTACCCTAAATGTGACCTGTTAAAACCACTTTGTGATCTATAAAAAAGTGTAATTTCAACACAACATTTCGCAACTAATGTGAAGTGAGAAGAGAAGAACAATCTTTAAGGTCGCTTAACTAAACATTCGCTGGGTTACATGCTTCACTCGAGTCGCTCGGTCATGTTAACGGGCACGTTGCGGTGGAACTGCTTTGACTCGGAGCCTGCGTAATTGATACTCTACGGGGAATTCCCCGCCATCATCGCTTCATATATTTCTCACTCTTTCAAGTAGATGCTGACTAACCCATTTAGTTATAGCATGTAACTGAGGATACACGTCACCTAAGAGTGCACGGACATCACAGCATATATACTTATCTGGTGAAAATGATGCCAACAGCGCGCTCAAAATAAAGAAAAAGAAAGGTTTGGAAATACGAAGATATGTCTTAGTTTCAAGGACGTGCGAGTGCGCTAAGAAGGGAATTGAGACCACAGAACGCCAGTGTTGCCCCTGCACTTCTCCGAATAACCAAGGCTACAAAAATGTTCATTTGTTTTTCTATTTCATTTGTTAATTTTTTCTTTCTTTTTTGCTGTTGTTGTTTACATTGAAAGACCCAAATTCAAAGGGGTTTTTCACGACTTCTGCACATCCCCAAGTTAATACTATCACTACAATTCAAGAAAGTGGCAGAATGGGATGGGTATACTGTGTACTTGTGCGGATGCGTGTTAAATTACCTACACGAAGATTCTGAGGAAACCAGCAGCACACTTTCGCAGCGCCACGCAGTATGCGTGCAAATACACACGCCTGATACTGTAAGCCATAGCTTTGAACAGCGTCTTCGTTGCTGAGCGGCTTGCCGGGCAGCAAATACCGGCAGCCTGGAAACAACACGATTACTTTGATTAAACAGGCACACGTCGTATATCTGTGGTGACGAAAACAGCTGCTACATGCTGGTCAGAATTTAAATCCTTCTACTTCATCTGCAACTTAGCTCACTCCCAACCCCACCCCACATAACCGAACCTAACTGAACATAGCCTAACCTAGCTTACGCCTTTGTTCGGAAGCGTTTGTTTTCGATGCTGTAGATAGAGATATATATTGCTTCGTAACGAATTCTTCGTATTAGAGTTATTCTCACCTCAATTCGCGTCTCAGCGAGAAAGCAAGAGATTTGAAATCTAAATCGATGATGTGAGTTATTGTTCTTTGCTTTTTCACCGTTGTCACACCGTTTGCGCGTGACATCCTCCTTTAGCTCACGTGTTCGTCGCCTCCTTCGTGCGCTCAGCTGAATCCTGCCTTGCTACTGTACGTTGTAATTTGAAATTCCAATTTCCGCGCTTCTATCACCCGCTGGCACACCGTGCAGCGGTGTCACAACGTCGCAGTATCTCTCGCCCTCAAATATGCTGCGACATCGCGCTCTCTTTTCTTGCATTGCGATCACCTGCGACGAACAACGGAACAACAATGTAAAAGAAAGCAGCTGCTTCGCTCAGACCACATTTGCACGACGAAACATATCGAAACCGAGAGTGGAAAAAAGAAAGGAGAAGAAAAAGAGAGATGGTGGAAGGAGGCAATAGCGCCAGAGTTCGTAAAGAAATGAAGAAACAGAAAAGCGTTACAAAAGAACCGCGCTTCTTTTGTAAGGCTTTGCTTTTCTTCATTTCTTTACGAACTGTGCACATGTCTCAATGACGCTCCATAAAAAGCAAACGCTCTGTATTCAACTTTTGTTTTTTTTGCTCGAGTCAAAAGACCTTGCCGTAAGGCATTTAAGCGATGAAAAATCCAAGAGATTTCAGAAGCGTGTACAGCTGCATCGCAAATGCATTGCAGAAATGTTTTTGTCAACCACCCCATGGGATATGAACTATCCTTATACAATCGTAGACGAATGAATCTTGAAAGGCAACGTTCAAAACGGAATAATAAAACCATGAACTTTAGTTTCCGTCGAGGACATATTGTATCAAAGTGGACAGTTAGGCGCGTTGGCTAAGTTCATATTTGAAGAGAGCGCAACCAAGATGAAAACACGCAAAGGCGTACACAGCACAGCTAGGACCGGGCGTGACAAAATTACGTCTTCCCGCGTTTTAATTCTGTCAACTACCACCGCTCCAAATATGACAGTATACCAATGCGCTTGTGGGCTATTCTTTGCACGGAAAAACAAACGGCGTCGGGATATGTGTCACATACCAAAGCATATTCCGCGTCTTTTGTGTTCCAAATTGAATAGTCTTGCAGGCCTTTCATTTGACCCCGCGAAACACGCCCGACATCACACTGATCGCGGTAACCATCGCATACCTGACGTTGGCACGAGGCGCACAGGTGCCCGCATCGGTATTCGCTTGCTTCTCACAGGGTTAGAATAGTTATGAAGAAAGCCTCCGGTCACCTTGTGGAGGGGCCGCTCACCAGTAATAATAATAATATTTGGGGTTTTACGTGCCAAAACCACTTTCTGATTATGAGGCACGCCATAGTGGAGGACTCCGGAAATTTTGACCACCTGGGGTTCTTTAACGTGCACCTAAATCTAAGCACACGGGTGTTTTCGCATTTCGCCCCCATCGAAATGCGGCCGCCGTGGCCGGGATTCGATCCCGCGACCTCGTGCTCAGCAGCCCAACACCATAGCCACTGAGCAACCACGGCGGGTGCCGCTCACCAGGCATTGTCAGGAAAAGGGAGAAAAGGAAAGAACAGGAGTTTAACCAAGTCGCGCCCAGTTAGCTACCCTACATGTGAGAAAGGGGAAAAACGAGGAGAGATATCGAACGGAGGAGAGAAGGAGCAGAAGCACCGTCAGAAATTTGGGTTCAGCGCCTTCTGCCAGAAAAATCTTTGAGATGGGTTGCAGTAATAGCGAATGTAGAAGCAAACAACGTGTTGCGAGTTGATAGTGCAAGGAGGCAAACTACCCTCCCCGCATCAGAGGCTATTATTTCCCATTGCCTAGATTAACGCGCTCGCAAGAGACACTTTTGTCTTTTCTCCTGTCGAAGCCGAGGGCTCATGTGACGATTACGTCATGGCAGCTGCCTCGATGTTTTTCTTTTTCTCTTTCCCTATGTTTTACTTTCTTTCTGCGCGGTACATTTCCGTAGGCGTCTTTGAGCGCTGCCTTTCACGGGAATTCCAGGGTCGTTCGCGTTTCTGCCTGCCGTTAGTGCGCAGCAGGTGGCACGCTTGTGACGATGAGGCGACAGCTGCGACATCACCTCGTCGGAGAGAGAAGCTACTCCGAACCGACCATACGTGAACCGCGCACTAGTTTTCGTTCGAATTTGTCAATAGAGAGTTTTAGTTTAGGGGACGCAAGCGGCTTGCGTACGCAAGAACTAGGGGCGACGGTACTGCGCATGCGCAGACGGTCCTGCGCATGCGCAGTGCTGTCGCCCCTAGTTCTTGCGTACGCAAGCCGCTTGCGTCCCCTAAACTAAAGCTCTCTAATGTTGTCAGCATGGGTGTAATAATTTGCAGATGTTCGTCACTGCGCAGCGCGTTCGTATGTTTGCGGAGCCCAAACTTGGGAAGGAGACCTCCAGAGAAGAGGACGATGGGGACACAACGTCCACGTCGCTGTAACCCAGGGAAAACGCGGGCAAGGCGGGAGATGGAAATTCACGACGATGAGCGAAACGATAACAAGGTAAAAGCGGGAGCCAACGTTTCGACAAGTGGATTTGCCGAAACGTTCGCTCCCGCATTTACCTTGGTCTCGTTTTGCTCAACGTCGCTGTGACGTCACACAATTCGCGAAAAGCGTACAGGAACCTATGCGTCCGCCACGCACAGCTAAGCACAATACCGCTCTTCCCATGAGAGTATAGCCAGGGGCATAAGGTGAACGGTAGGTGAGGTAAAGGCGAGGTAAACGGAAGGGGGTGCACATCGGCCACGTCCCCGTCCAGTTTTTGTGCATCATGATGCCGCCTTCCCAAGTTGCGTGGGACACCCTGTATAAGCGCTAGGCAATGCTGACGAGTTGCTCGGAGCAGCTGCTTCTCTGGATTACCCGCTCGATCACGCGGCCTTAGCAACGAATGGGTCGTGCCGCGCATGCAGACACGACTGACAAAAAGAGAAATCGATGGGTGCGTTGTGACACCGTGGGTGCAATTAAACTTCTCGCTTCGCTGACTTGCGCGAAAACCTTCAAGGTCGGGAGAATCGTCTCGAAAGTACCCTTGCGCGGCAACATAGAAGTGAGTTTTTCAGAAAGTAGTGAGTGGGAATTATCGCAACGGGCATTGCATTCTTCAAGCGCAGTCGACAACTACAGTGACATGCGATTCGGTCACGCTGGGCCCATTCCACGAAAAGCGATAGCGTGCGGGAGACTTTCACTTCAACATCACTTGCGACGCATTTTGTGAACGTATACTCGCGAGAAAGTTTGAAGACCATGAGTTCAGCAATTTCTTTTTTGTTTTTTGTTTTTTTATGCAAGACGGGAGTGGCCGAAGCGCAGTCCCAGTTGTGAAATGCAACGGCGCAACCGCTGACGGGTGCGAAGGCGGTAGTCATAACCGCGAGCCGTTGCGTCAGCTAGGCGATGGCTTGGACGAGATCACGGGCAGAGTCCTGCCCTATAGCCGCCGAGGAGCCTTGGACACCGTGCCCGGGCAGTGCGAGCTAGGAATCTGCGACGGCGGTATAGGATGGTGGGCTCCATAACCGAGGATGCGTGCACAGCGTTCCTGGAAAGGAGGGACACGCCGAAGAACCGCGAGGACACAGTTAAAGATGGAACGCCTTAAGGCAGGTTCGTCGTAGTGCGCCATTGTAAGGACAGAGAACCAGACAATCGGCCGTCCATCAGAACGCCTGTTTACTTCTGCCACCTCTTTTCACGCGCTCGCCGTGCGATCGAGCGCCAGCGTCCAAGTGCATCTGTTCGCCTTGACAATATTATATGTTTTTCTAACACAGCTCCGCAACATGCAATCGCTTCAATACATTGCATTGGTCGAAGACACGCACTTCTCCTGTGCCACTTGATTCGGCATGCCCACAGGATGGGAAGCTGAAAACATTTTTTTCGATGCGCCACTGCTCTGCAGACTTTCGCTCGCGACTGTATATACACGCACGCCACTTGCATATTTTCATCGTGGCACTAAGTGTAGTAATGGAGGAAAGAAAAAGAAAGAAGTAATACGTGAAAATTCGAAATTACGATGGCGTTGTCTAATGAGGTTTACCTCACCAATATTTCCGACGATATTCGCTGCATGCTTAGAAATAGTATTCGAGCTATTGACTGGGAAGGCTTAGCAGGATCAAGGTTTGAGTACGGGCTAGTTGGTATTCCATAGCAGGATCAACGGCAAGTATGTCAGCTTCCTTCGGTTTGCAGATGACATTGTCCTATTCAGCAACACCGAGGATGAATTGCAACAAATTATTGAGGACCTTAACCGAGAAACTGTAAGAGTAGGGTTGAAGATTAACACGCAGCAGACAGAGATAATGTTCAAAAGCCTGGCAAGGGAACAAGAATTCATGATCGCCAGTCAGCTTCTTGAGTTTGTGCAGGAGTACGTTTATTTACGGCACTTATACTCACAGGGGACCCTGATCATGACAAGGAAATTTGCAGAAGAATAAAATTGAATTGGAATGCATACGGCAGGCGTTACCAAATCCTGACTGAAAGCTTACCACTGTCGCTGAAAAGAAAAGTGTGTAATAATTGCATTCTACCGGTCCTCAACTACGGTTACCTTCCAACTCAGTGGTCTACCCGTTATCTACCTTACAGGCATCAAATGGCCTGCCCACCTACAATTTAGTCTCTTCATAGCGAATAGAATATTGGATATGCTCGTTTGTCTCTTTGATTCACACACCTCTCTCCCTGCCTCTTAACGTTACGCCTAAATTTTTTTCGTTTCAACGCTCTTTGCGCGGTCCTTAACCTGGTCTCAAGCTTCCTTGTTAGCCTCCAAGTTTCTGTCCTATATGTTACCACAGGTAGAATATAACGATTGTACGCTTTTCTTTTCAACGATAGCGTTAAGCCCCCACTCATGATTTAGTAATAGCTGCCGTACGGGCTCTCATTTTCATTCTTTGGTATATTTCCTTCCCGTGACCATTGCAATGTACGCACTTAAAAAAGAAGTTTTGAAGTGCATGAAAAAAAAAAGAGAGAGAGAGAGGCGAATGCTTACTCTCGTATTTCGGGAAACGACGCTTTCTTAATAAGTTGTTGTTGTGCAAGCCTACAGCTGCGGTGTTACGTTCCTTTCTGGTGACGTCACGCAGCGCATATATGGAGCCGCTCTCGCGTTTCGTAACTCGAACCTCTGTGCTTCGGAGCCGCACACACATTCCTGAGCGTGACTGCAGGAATGCGTGCAGGCGGCGACACTTATTATCGATCATACTTCCTTGTAGAAAAAGACGGGGACAGGCAAACGCGGACAAACAGGCGGTTATGCGCAATGGTGCTTTACTGTCCCCGTCTTCACGCACATGCGCAAAGGGAAACTACGAACAGCCACCAACTAGCCCATTTCATCGCACTTTTGTTGTCCTTTGTTCGGGATCGCGACGCCTCGCCACCATATTGCGTCGGATCACTCATCCCCAGTGGACTTTCTCTTCCTTTAATCTCTCCCTCCCCTTTTCCCTTCCCCCAGTTTAGGGTAGCCAACAGGGCTCAGTCCTGGTTAACCTTCCTGCCTTTCATAAAACAACTTTCGCTGACATCAAGCGATTATTCGCGCTATTCCGAGAGTGAACTGTGATATAACGGCAGAACATTCTGGAATAATTAAAGCTTACGCATTCCACTTGGCATTGATGCGCAGCAACGCTGTTCGTAAATGCGTGCTTATTTCGCCATCGGTATAAAACGTGCGAGGCAACGTGGACGTCGCATGACCCATTCGTGCTTATAGGTTGTTTTCGCAATTTTGTAACACATTTCTTTCATATTTATACTTTTTGTGCGCAAACAAACAGGGACGAAGAATAGGGGCAACACAACGACTTGTGTTGCCCCTATTCTTCGTCCCTGTTTGTTTGCGCACAAAAAGTATAAATATGAATATGTTCCAACTAGGCCGACTCGCAGTTACGCTACATTTCTTTCCTCTCTATTTTCTCCACGATCCGCGGACCTTTGTTAGTGCTTTGCAATTTCTTTATGGACTTATTTCCTCACATTCTCTTTCTTTCAGAGCGCAGCTCTTAGGCGCCCCTTCCTGCGTTGAGCGTCGGCAGGCCTCGGCGTTGTTACACCTCGTAACCGAGCGAACGCGCACAGCGAAACATGAAAACGAACGCGGAGCGCAGCGGGAAATGAAAGAAGAGAGCGCGAGGGAAGAAGTAGAGGAGGAGGCTAAAATGAAAGCACGAGGCGGGAAGCGGAGGTGGAGCGGAAGGGAGACGGCTTGCGCATGCGCTGAGTTGCCGGCGGCCAAGGCATCCGCAGTCGCGTGGGCGATCTCATTTGCGCTTCCGAGTGAGGACCGGGGGAAGGGGGGGGGGGCTTAAGGTGAGGACGGCTACGCTCGTCCGTGGCGTCAGTTGCTGAGGTCAGTCCGCGGTACCATCATTTGTTACGGGTATCACTGCTCCTGCAAGTGGCGATGGCGAGCGGCTGCGAGTAAAGGCTCGATCAATCACACCGGCGACTTGAGGAGGTCGCGCGACAATTTGCGACTGGCGACTAAAAAGCGACTGAGCGCGACCGAGGCTCACATCGGTAAGGCCAGGCCAGCGAGAACTCTAAGGATCTATGCAGTTCCAGCGTACTTCGCTGATTTCGCGTTCAGGCAACAGCCATGAATTTTGATTCCAGCGAAGAGGAATACGTCGTCACTGTGCGTATGTGCTGTGCCATGCGTGATGTCAGCTGTATGTGGCACCGTGGAGGCCTCCGAAGAAAAAACGACGCTAGTTTGTGGGCCCGTGCTGTCGCTCGCGATAAGTGTCACCGGCCACGTAAGCTGCCTCCTGCTCGAACTCCACGCGCGTGACGACGAGTAATATCGACAGTAAATTGTAATTTCTAGCTCGCGTTGCGTGGGGATCGGTGCATAATTTTTGTGCTTTCTTTTTATGCTGTTTAGTTTCCTGCGAATGCTCCCGCGTGCATTCGACACGTTGCTGGAACTGCTGCGCCCAGCATCACGAGTCAAGACACCAGTTACATTCGTGCAGTCAGCAATGGTGGCGTGGACTTTGTATTTGGTGCGACGCAGAAGGACGCCGCTAGAAAACACACGCTAACATAAATTTCGGCGCGTCGCTAATTGGTTTAGCAGTTTTGCGACCACGGTCGCGCGACTGAAAAATCGAGCAGCGAGCGACTGGCGCAGAACATTGGCTTTTCTAGAAAAGCGAACATTTGCGGCTGGTCACCTTGCGACGAACTTGGTCGCGCGACCGCTGTCAGTCGCCCTGTGTGAATGATCGTCATTAACACCGAAATGAGGGAGCGTCACTCGACGTGACGCTCCCTTGGGCGTTGTCGCGCCTGACACTGGTGGCACGATTTCCTCGGGACGAAGGGCCGCTCTCGTCGTTGGTGGAAGGAAAGCGTGGAAAGAAAAGCGTAGTGCCGCGCAAGACGGGCTGTGCGCCGACGATGGCTACGATATGGCGCCAGCGTAGCGCGCCCGCGTCGTCTACACGGAAACAAAGCGCTGCATGAGTGGAGGTCTGTCTGCGGCCGCTGATGTGAATCGCGTCCATGCGTCATCCACGCGCCTCTCGCAATCTCCTGATTAGCGAGGCAGTTGCGCCAGCTACGGTACTCACAGCGTTCCCTTCCTAATATAAAGATTGTGTGGCATTTTATGTGACATAATTAACTCCTTGTGTTTCACGTCTAATAACGAAGAAGTAGAAGAAGCAAAATACAAGCGAACTCCGCGACATTTCAAAGGCTCTGTGTAGGTGCCGAAGGCTACTACATGCTGCAACATTCATTTCGAGGCTGTGTGACCATGCACTTCGCCAGAATTCACCTTCTTGACAGATCCTCCGGCCCGTAACTTTTGCGTTGACGGTAGATACGTATATCTCTCAGTGTCCAGTTAGTAAAGCATTTTATCTTTTTTGGTTCACATTAGTTGGCTGTACTGAGATTACTGCCACAGTGCTGGGTTTCGTAAAGCCATAGTCCCTGCCGACCGTAACACTGTGCGGGTATTATCTCCTCGCATAAGTATCGAAGATTTGCTTTCGAAGCTTGTAAAATTGAAGACGATGAAGAGTCGCAGAATTTAGAATTGTTGCGTAGCGTCTCAAAAAGAGAAAAAGTATGCGGAAATTCCACTGTAGTTGTCTAAGTATGCGTAAGCATACGCTCAAATTTATGTTGGCAAACCCCTAAGTTTCAATTTGGCCCAACCTAATATTTCAAATTGGCCCACATTAACATTTAAGTTGGCCCACTCCCGAATTTCAAGGGACCCACCGGTTGGCCGACGTCCAAATTTAAGTTGTCCCATCCCCAAATCTAAATTGGACCAGACCCTAAATTTCAATTTGACCCACCCTCAAATTTAGGTTGGCCCAAACCCAAATTTAAGTTGGCCCGCCTCCAAATTTCGGTTTGTCCACCCCCAAACTCCAAGTTGATCCAAGCTCAAATTTAGATTGGCCTGCTCCCAAATTTAAGTTGGCCCA
This sequence comes from Dermacentor variabilis, assembly GCF_050947875.1. Lineage (NCBI taxonomy): Eukaryota > Metazoa > Arthropoda > Arachnida > Ixodida > Ixodidae > Dermacentor > Dermacentor variabilis. Next base: position 161,005,690 of record NC_134574.1, on the reverse strand, counting down.
CCCCCAAGTTTAAGTCGGCCCTCCCCCTAATTTTAGTTAGACCAAGCTCTAAATTTGAAGTTGATCAACCCTCAAATTTATGTTGGCCCATCCCAACATTTCGATTGATCCACCCCAAAATTTGGGTTGGTCCATCCCCAAACTTTGAGTTGACCCAACCCGAAATTTCGGTTGACGCACCCCGAATTTCAAGTTGACCCACCCTCAAACTTAGGTTGGCCCACCACCAAATTTAAGTTTGCACACCCTTACTGTAGGCTTCCCATTGATTTTCCATGGAGCTCTATCTAACCTTATGGTTATGCACAAATCTGATCATATGGGCATTCTCTCTGATCAAATTGTGTGTGGTTTTGTTTCAGTGGTTCATTATCAAGTTTCCAGTCACCTACATTTACACTATTATAGCGATTAAATGTCCTAACTTCGCAAGTTACGCATTTTTGTGCACTTTTCGCGTGACGGTAAACTTTTGCTGGGTGTACTCGCAAAAGAAAATGCAAGAAGGCTCGAGAGAGACCGACAGCGAAAAGTGAATGAAAGGCAGGGAGGTCCGCCAGACGCGCGTTTGATTTATTGCGCAGAGGAAAGGGGCTTATGGGATTAAAATAAGAGACGGTGATAAAGCACTGAGGGATGTTGCTTCGTCCAGAGGTGCGCACCGAAACCAACAGTCACTCGCTGAGGTCTGTCCATTTCAATAACTGCAGCAATGCACCTGTTGCTTTCCGGGGATCGAAAATTTATCGACAGGTGGTGTCCGAAAAACAACCTCCGATGCTACTCAACAACCCCCCTCCCCCCCCCCCAAAAAAAAAGCAAAAAAATTAGATAGATAAATAAAATAAACCGCCGAACGCCAAAGATAGAGGCGTGCGCCGGGCGAATCCATGCTTGATGCGGGGCTTCGTTTGCTTGCGTTCGATAGGCATCACTTGTTTGCGTCCGTGCGAGTGAGTCAGAGTCACAGACAAGATGGGACGGACTGCATGACGCGTCGGAGAGGGTTTGTTCGCAATCAGCGGATCTAGCCGATGGCTCGAATGTTCAACGTATGGCGCAGTGACACAGCATATTACGGGCATGATGATCCTTGTGCCATATAAGTTGGTAAACATTCAAGAAAAAATGCTCACACTTACTCAAGGGTGTGTATAAGTGCTTTCAGAAACAGCTTTAAGATCGAACTGACAACAATGAACGATGTGGACAGGCATACTGCGAGTAGAGAATGAATAGAACGTCAATGCGTGCACAAATAGACACCACTCGATTACAGTCCGCAGAAGCCTCATATAGCTTGTGCGTATGACTGGGTAGTCTTGAATATTCAACGACCTAAAGGCGGCGCATTCTTATATTTACGTTATTTTACTGGGCCCTAACGTTGTTGCAATGACGACATGATGATGGTGTTTCATTATTTCGATCATTGTGTGGACGGAAACATGAAAATCCAGGAACTGCAGAGGCCGAAAGCTGAAATTCATTACCATTATAGCAGCATCGCGAACGTGCTGTAATGAAAAAAATAAAAGAAACTTACGTCTTCCCGAGCCTCGGGAAAGGTAAGACGTAGACGCATATACACGTGATTGACGCAAATTTTAGCTTGGTGTTCGAAAGCACAAATATTTGGGATTGTTGGATACGGTACGGATCCAACAGCATTTCAGTGCTAAAGAGTTGGTACTGATTCACTTTGATTATCGCCATGCGATAACCCCAGAACAAAGCGGAGAAAGCAGTTCACTATCTAAGTTCCTTCTTTTTCCCGATTACTGTTGGTAGAAATCGAAGTTAACAACATCCAATTAGTGACATCACAGCCGACACGCTCTTTTTGTTTTCACTCTGTGTGTCCTTACTTTACGTTCCTTCATCACCTTCTAGAGCGAACGCCGATAAAAGCAGTATGGAACTCGAAAGGCGAGCTTCTTTCGAGAAGTGCAGTCTATAGAGACCACCGCCATCAACTAAAAAGTTATATGACCTCTAAGACAGCCGTTCAACGTGTCTTAAAGCGTTGCATGATTGAAAGCGCGCAGGCACGGAGGCCTTACCACTTAGTTTCAGCGTGCACGCCTAGGAAAAAAAGCATTTTTTTTTTCTTTTTTCGAGGCATCTGTGACGTTGAAACTCATTTTTTACGACTGGGCACATACCAGCTCCATCGAAGCGGAGTCAACGAACCGGCTTCGCCCTCGTAAACCTTTCGGTCCCTAGCTAATGGTGCACGTCAACGATTTATAAGCCCCTGCGTATACGTATACGTACACTGCGGTGCTGCCGGCGCGGCACAAGAGCAAGCATTACGCGTGTCTGTTGTATCGTATACACGACGTCCAATGGACTGCGTGGCACCACTGCCTTTGCGGGTCGCGAATGTTGTAAACGGGAGGCAGGCCGGCCAGCGCTGAAGTTTGGAAGGGGAGTGCAAACGAAGCAAGGCGTGGCAGGCAAGATGACCACGCGACAGTGTTCGCAACAAAATATCGCTGCCCTCTCGCGGGTGTTTTCCTTACGAGGAACAACGAGAGCGACAACAAAAAACAATAATAACGCGAAAAAGACAAAGCCGCCCAGGACACTCGATGGGAATCTCGATGACATGAGTCGCGGCGCAGCATGCTATACTATGCTCGCCGTTTTCGTAGACATAACGAACAATTTTGTACGTGAGGCATAATTACCGCCATAAAGCACGCACGTACGTGGTATCAGATATACGGCGAAATACAATCACGACACGCGGGTCGCGTCACGACGGCAGTCACGACGACTCGTCGTGATTGTTTTCCTTCGTGTCTGCGTCATTTTAGGGGCCATTATGTCTCCCGGCTAGCAGCAACTAGACCAACAACGAGTTCAATACATGCTGACCAAAGCCACCGTTGAAGCTGTACCTGGGACCGATGGAACCGCAGTGACTCGTGAACGCATTGGCGCATTCACGAATGTCCTCTTGGTCCCTGTGATGTCCATATACGATTCCACATGTACGCGGCCGCTTGAATGCAACACGTTCTTTGTCGTAAGGTCCTTACCGAAGAAGTGGCAACGCCTTTACGGAAGCACGGACATAGTTCTGTGAGAAGTCCCTCACTCTTTCAAGTTTTCACAATACAGGGGGAGGGGCATCATAATTAGCTTTAAGGAGAGAGAGAGAGAGAGAGAGAGAGAGAGAGAGAGAGAGAGAGAGAGAGAGAGAGAGAGAGAGAGAGATGGCTACTACATTTGGCTACTCTGCACAGAGTATACTTTTACGGAATTAAAAAAAATCGAGTTTGGCAGGTATTTAGCATAATTCTTATCGTTCAGCTGCTTTATTCAAAGAGACGGACACTAATATTATGAGAAATCGAAGCACATATTCAAATAATTAAACAAATTGACCAATTGGTTTCTTAATTATTTGCTTTACAACTCTTACTGCAGTTTACGAATTGTAGCCGGTGAGTTTGCAAGACGTTTCCAGTTGTAATGAATTTCCAGAACGACGCCAGTTTCGGGATATTATTTTCCAAAGCGGGGGCCGAAATACATCGACGTTCCTATTACTTTTGTGCTTCAATGCATAACAGTGAGTTTTGTTTAAAAAGTAGGTGGAACAAGAGTAAATATTTACGTCATGTTTGATGGCACATATCTCCAAATTGGTGTCATTGGATAATTTCATTTCGAGTGCATACGCATCGCGAACTCACCGGCTATGATTCGTAAATTACAGCATGTACTGTAAGGTAAGTAATTAAGAAGTTAATTAGTGAACTTTCGTTAATGAGCTGAATATATGTTTTGATTTCTCGAGCGGGTAATGTCCGCCTCTACCGATGATCCATTTCAAGGAATATAATTGTGTTATCTGCAACAGCCGATTTCTAAAAATTCCATAAGACTTAAAAAATGGCTGCCCCCCTAGAATAATAACACAGGGCAAGCGATAACTCGCCAACTCGAAGTCTGAGTAAGAGAGGAGACGCGCTTACGCATCGGGAATGAATTGACGCATTTTATATCAAAACCATGAGAAGGCTCGTATCAGTACTGTAATGCTGAGCAGCCGTGAACACTCGTTTGTGGAACAAATGCTGCAATTTGTTGCTGGATCTGCTGTGACAATTAGGTGTTGTGAGAAGTGCTCAATTGCAACATGACTGCGACGTTCCCAGCCACTGATGCCCAGTGCGCTAGGAGTACCTTTCACTTTCGCAAATTAACTCGCGTATGTTATCTGCTCCAAAATAAATTTAAGCTGCCACTTACCGCTTCTCCTGTGTCAGCCTTCTTTCGCCCCGTCATAATGCGTGCCCTTGTTATAACCTGCATTTACGAAAGAACTGTTTCAATCAGCACGTTTTCCGTCAGTCTCTCTGCTGTCGTCCCGTTAATTATCCTGTCCCTCCGGATCAAAGCACGCAGGCACTAAACAGCATTTCACTACACTCCTCAAGATTGGCTACTTTTCCTTTCTTTTTAAAAGTTTAATTCTCGGGAAGTTAAGTATGTAGGGGTCGACCTATATTCATGTTCGACCTATTTCCGAGTAGATACGGCACTTGCCGATAGCAGCTACGGGCCTGCAGTGCATCAACGCATTAAAATTAGCCCGACGCGTCCAACCAAGCTCGGGTCCACGACCACGGACGCCGCGAGGAGCGCATGTGCTCAAATGTAGGTTCTAGCACGTCGTGGCACAATACAAGTCACAAGCTGGACGCGTGTGCCTCAATATGAGCAGCGGACTTGCTGATACAAAATCGTAAGATGTTGTAAGCAGTGTCAACCCTGGCTACAGGCTGCGTGTTACGGCGCTGCTGTTGGGACGCGAAGTACGAGCGCTTGTTGCCAAGCGCGTGGGCCCGTTCCTGCAACAGATTCTTGCGCACTCCAGATAGCTCTTCAGAATCATCAGCCTAATTAGGAACGCCGGAGGACAATGATACCGGATGCCCTCAGCCATCCCTGTTCCGTGAACCGAAGGTAAAGCCGTCACACGCATTTTTTTACAGCGAAGCTGTATATGGCTAGCCGATTCGGCCGTTCCTTCGTCTGTCGCCTGCACACCGAAAACTCCTCCGGCATAGCCCCATGCGCATGCGCGAAAAAAAGAAAGGAGCGCGATTGGCTGCGCAAGAAGAGACGTCGTCGCTCTGCGTCGTAGCCGAGCGCGCGCGCAGCAGTTTCTCTCCGGCTACGAAGTGGGAAGGCCCCGCGTCATGCGTACTCCCGAGGAACAGGCAGCCTTCGATCAGCAACGCCGCGAGCAGAACCGGGAACGAGTTTGTGTACGCCGTGCCGATGCTACAGCCTGAGCACAAGAACAGGCTCGTGCAGCAGAGCGCGAGTAGCAACTGCGTACCGAGGATCCGGCAGTCTACGAAGCCGTCGTTTAACGAACCGTCGGGATTAACCCAGTGATAAACACCAGAGCCGCATGTTTCAGCTTTGCTGGTTAACCATATATACGAAGTGCTTGCGCGGCGGTGTCTTTCTTTTTACCTCGTCGCCTTTCGAAGCATTGCTCTTAAAGCTTGCAAACGTTTTTATTCGAGAGCGATTATACACTACCATTTTTCGTGATTCTCGGATTCAGTATTGACCCTTTTCGGGAATAAGTTTGCTTTAGAGAAACGAGAAGGAGGTTTCGATGGCGCGGAGCGCGTTGCCACAGCGAAGTACGACACCATCACCTCTTCTACGCTGCTTCTGTGCGATCAGTTGTCGGAAATGCACAGTGCCCCATTCATGCTGCAAAATATGGCGCGGTGACGACGTGTGCAGTAGTTGGCTGCAACAATTGTGACTGGCATATTGAGTAACGAAACGAATCTGTGTGTTCAAGTTCACGGGCCACTGCTAGTACATAAGGACCGCTTCTATAGCCGGCTCTTCGCGATGTTACATACAATACTCGCTACAAATTTGCGCGGAAAGATGCCACGTGGTGCTCCGAGTATTGTATAAGTAAGGCTATTTGAATTATAAAATTATTTTCTGAAATTTAAAATGGCATTAAAATTACTCGGTACACTGTCAAGTTTACGCTTGATTGCATACATTTGGTTTCTACAAACGCCTCATTTCCGTCTATTGCTGCTTCATGCAACCTCCGAGATCGTGTGGATGTGCGTTGTTTATATTATAACGAGGGTGTAGATGACCGAGCGTGAGGGTAAAACGTAGCTCGTTTCGTCAAGGGCAGTCAAGCAAAATGAGAGCGCGAACGCGTCCCCCTCTCCCCCACCCCCGTACGACCGTCTATCGTCGTCTTTCTCGTTCGCAAGCCAAATTTCATTTTCCTTCAGCACAATTTATTTATTTCAAATGAATAGAAAAGAAATTTAATGCCGCTATAATAAATTATTATCATTGACGTCATCGTTACCGCCATCGTCTAGTACGAGCACCTCGAGAAGATGCGTCAGCAAGAAACGTGGCAGCACTACAGGTGCTACAGGCGCGTCTTGCACCGGAAGACAAATCGATAACAGTGATAATCCGGTGAGAAACGGTTACCGTCAAAAATTCAGACGACGTACACGCGACGATACGTTGCACTGACGTCATCGGGGCCTCCGTGTTTGGGTACTAGCCTGCTGAGAAGCTGCGTCCGTGACGTCATGCGCGCGCAAACCACCTACAGTGATGGCTACGCGTTTTCACGTTATAGAAGTGCGCTAATGTACTACAATGTTTCCAGATCCGACACCCTTCGAGGGCGGTGTTTTGCCACTCACGTTGTAAAGGAGCGTGGCAACTTAAAGAAATTGTAATGTACAGATGCAGAAATACAATTACAATCGGACAAAGAATTATCGCGACGCAACTCTGCAATGCCGACGTTCCAGGTGTCGTGAATTATGCAGACACCGAAAGGGCCACTCAGTCCGCAAGGTCAACTGCGCAAGCAGTCACCTCATGCGGCTTTCCAGAGTGCGAGCCCAAAGCTCCGGCGAACCTGTTCACGCCAGCGAAAAGAACTCCGCGTACGGCGAACACCGTCCGAGCAAAGCGGTGCACAGCAGCCAAGATCGCGGCGCGCCCGTCGCACATCAAAGAAAGAGGCGGCGATCGTCAGGCCTAAATCACATCGCAAGCCCGTTCCGCTCGCGCCGCCGAAGAGGCAGCGACGGCGTCAGCGCAAGCGGCGAAGCGCTCACTTGGCAGCTGAAGCTGCTACCGAAGTGCGGAGCAGACAGGCTCCCCAAGCCTCGCGTCTCCTGCTGGCAAAAGAACAAGAACCCCTCCCCGCTTCTCCCGGCACTTTCTCCCTTCTCCGGCACGTCCTCCTCCTCGTCGTCGCGTCGCGTCGGGGCAGCGCACCTTTTCTCCTGGGCGCGCACAGCTGGGCCGGCAGCGACTCAACGCGGCTGCCGCGCACTCCGAGAGCAGCCAGCGCGAAAGAAGTACTACAACGGAGCGGGCATCCCTCGCCGCCGCCGCCGCCGCCTAGAGAGAGAGAGAAGCTAAAAATAATGACCGCGTGGGACCGGGTCCGGACCCCGGTTCGCACCCTCCTCGCGGCACCCGAGGACCAGAGAAGCCCGAACCGACTACGGAGACGGGATCACCAGCAGCGACCACAGTGCCGCACGGGCGGCAGCACCCATGCGCCGACCGATGACGCTGGCGTACGGCCCTGAAGCACCGCTGTCCTGGACCTTCCGGAACGCGTCGCCGGAGGTCCCCGGCTCTGGCACATGAAGCGACCGCAGCAGCTCGAAGGCGCCTTTTCCCGACGAGGGGTTCGTTGTGTGCGCTGTCCGCGGCCCACGCGGTGCAGTGAACGAGAGTGGTGGGCACCGGTGCGGGACCCAGGACAGTTGGACGCCGAATTGGAATACTCCATCGCAACGCCGCTTTTCTAACGCTTGCGCGTGGCGCTGCTTGTCAAGTTGTGTATTCTGGACTGCGGTATTTCTTTTTTTTTTTTCGTTCCTTCTGGTTTTCTCTGGTGCCCATTTCGACGAAAGCCTTGTGCGGGTGTGACGGCTAAAAAGTGCGAACTGTGTTCCCGAGTTTTGAATACGTGCTCTCGTTTACCCGGCAGATCCTTGCTTTTTGCGGTGCTTGCCACTGTCGTGTTTGGATTCACTGCAGAGCTGTCGCCTCTAGTGAGGCGTCTGTAAAGGAGTTGTTTGCAGCTGGTGTACTAGAAGGAAGCTTCGCCTGACATCTGTCATCGTCAAGCACCAAGTTTCGTTTCAGTGCGCGCTATTAGTGCATAGATAATCGATAACAATAAATGTTTCCAGTGCTGATGCAAACGACAGAGGACTGATTTCTCAAGAACCTGCTGCTTGTGATAGATTTCACCCATTGGTGCATCGAAAAACAATGTCGCCTGTCCAAACCGGAGAACGAGAGGGCGCTGGATATACTCGTAAAATAAGGTAAAAAGAAAGTACGAACATTCAGCATAAGGACAATAAAATAGCGGTGCCTTCCGAAAATTCAGCTGACGCCTTCGCAAGTATCGCCAGCGGTTCGCCTTCAGCTTCGGTAACATCGCACCAGCAGAACTTGATCTTCAGTCCCACTTGATGTGATCGATTAAGCCGCCTCTAAAAAGAAATTAAGCACGCACATACACACTTCGTGATTTCAGTGTTTCGGTGACTTCGGTGCTGGTTCCGGGAGACTCGTATCGAGGCGTCCAAAGCAAAGGGGCTTTCTGCTCCCCAACCAAGGACGGCTACGCGCAAAGTTGCTTCTTGAAGTCCGACAATCGTAGTAGGTAATTCGGGAGCAGCTTTCATCCGGCGTCTTCAGCAAGGACGCGTGTCCCATTCCCGTCCATGTGGCCTGGAGCAGAGCGACACTAGGGGGAAGCTGCACTCTGAAACTCGGTTCGTCGAGACCAAGTAGGTCGACGACCCTTCGTCGGAGAAGACGGGCAGCGCCGACGCGAATCGACGATCCACGTCAGTCGACTAGCATCGCACAATGAGACCTCGGCACGGACCAGTGACCAGCCCGAGCCTCGCCGCATCGGCGTCGGTGATGCCTCGGCACTCCGGCGACAAGCTCCGGCGCGCAACCTGCAAGCAGAGCAGCTGTTGCTTGGGGCAAATGTGAGGCGCAGCTGCAGCGTACACAGCGAGCGGATCGAGCTATAGCTGGGCGCACAGCTAGCTGCTCTGTGGGCGAGAGTTCGTCGGTGTGCCCGACAGAAAGCAACGGAAGTGTACGTACGAATAGGGGAAAAAGAAAAAAAAAGAAACTATCTGGTCGTGCATTTGGCTCCTCGTAGAATAACGCGAGGCGGAGAACTTTTGTCTTCAACGTGCGAAGAAACGCGTGACGTCTGGGAGGGCGTGTGTGATCGTGCGTGTGTGTGTGTCTGCGTGCGCGAGTGCCCTTTCCGGCGGCGTGTATTTCTCCGCGCTCAGTGTTGAGTGACGTGTGCGCTGACGGCGACGGCGACTCCTGATGACGTGAGTGACTTGAAGAGTGAAATATTCGAGAGACGAGAGAAGAAGAATCCGGTAAGAAGGCAAACAAAAAAAAGGAGGAAAGAACAGAAGCGAGACAGACACAGCGACTGAGACGCGGGCAAGTCTGACCCAAAGCCAGTGCGTGTGCGTGTGTGTACGGAAGAAAGTTCGTGCGTCGACCAAGTGCATTTTCTCTGCCCCAAGTTCCAGCAGGCGGGGGGGAGGATTACGCAATGTGGCCGTAGTTTCAGCTGCGGCGCTTTCGACCCTGCGGATTTAGTGCGGCCGTCGCACGTACTACCTGGGAGATTCGTCGAATCCGTCCTCGACCGGAAGCAATAATGATTCCGAGAACGGTGAGCCACTTATTTTTCTCGCCCCGTTTGGACGGTTTGGTTTGCGCAGGAAGCGGTTTAGAAGCGAAACCGATACCGTCTCAAGATGAGACGGCTGAGAATCTGTAACCGCATACGATGCTCCGAGAGAACTCGCGGCTGGTTTAGCCTGGCGCGATCTAGTCTGCGCGAATAGCTGCTCCCTGGCGGCTGCTTGTCTATCGTAAATCAAATCATTCCACGGTATGCCGACGGCACCTGTGACGGCGGTCGGGATGGGGCGAACGCAAGATAAATCGCCCGGCTGACGTCGGGCAAGACGCCTGCGCGCTACCGTCGTCGGCGAACCTCAAAAGCCGGCGAACCTCAAAAGCCGGCGCAAATTCAAACGCGAGCGAGTTGAAACGCAACTCGAATGTCTTCTTCCGCATCCAGGTTAGTCTGCGTTCGTAACATTGACTTGATTCCTGTTCCAGAACGTACATTCGCCACCACTCTGTGCTAAAAAAAAAAAAAAAATATGCCATGAAGCTTTCCCACGTCGCCATCTCACGTGATTACGCGGAATTCAGTCGTTCTGGTGCGTTAATTTTTGTTCGCGTGTAAATTTGCGCTGCTGCTAAATCATCTCGATGCATTTTTCGGTTCAGCTGGAAACGTTTCTCGGAACGCTGTCAACCTACGGCAGATTGCATGAATGTCTCTCGGATCTACTACTTTCGTTCAGTGTTTTACGTTATCAGCCTGTCCAGCTGTCAGTGCTTCGCTGGAGAATTAAAAAGTATCCATTATTCTTAAATACGAATTAAGTCGAGAATACGATGGAATCCTCTCGTGTTGAGACGGGAACCTTGTGAAAGAAGGAAGACCTTATACTAAATCTTCTGAAGTTGCTCTTCTTTCATCATTCTAGAACTGTGGTTTTCGGTAAGCGTCTACTACGTTTCATCAGTGCGACATACAGTCACTTGTAACCTGTAGCTGAAGAGAACATGTGTAAGTGCACTATAGGCAACCTGCAAATGCATTGTTACTGAAAAAGAAAATAGCAGTTTTGCAATCGCCGTGCGTACGTCCCGATAGGAGAGCTCTTATCTAGTATCTGTGACTGTATGATCTATTTTTCTACTCAGGCGATCACTGTGTGCCAGCGAACCTTGATGTAGGCGTATATAGACTGCCGCATTAGTATATTCACGTTTTCGCTTAGATTCTGACATGCGCAAATAGCCATGGCAGAAAATCACTGCCGGGCGAGCATACCACAGACGGGGCAGCGTGACACGTCTTCGGCACGATCCATTCACTCGACTCTAAGTATCGTGCTTTCTGCAGATGGGACGCTGTCCCACTGCGATAAATGCGGAGTAATGTGAAAAGAGCTGGGCACGGAAAAACCGTAAGAAACAGTGAGCACACCCTTAAGTTCCTACGTTAGGTCATGCCACTCGGTAGCAAACCGGACGAGCGTCTGCATGGTTAACCTCCCTACCTCCACACTCTCTCTCTCTCTCTCTCTCTGAGGGCGAGTGAATAGCGAATTTTAGATTGTAGGGCGTGCAAGGCCTCCTTGCACGTCCCTTAATATGAAGCTAATGACTTATTTTTGTTGTTGTTGTTGCACTTACACTGAACATTTACCATCATCCGCTTACTTCCAAAGCGTTCGACAACATACGCGTTCAACGCGTCTACGATGAACTATTACAAAAGGACACGGGAGTTCATCGTTCGTCCCGCGTGTGTTTACGTTCGCAGGTCTGTCACAGGCAACCTTCGCTACGTTCGTGCACCTGCGCGACAGCGAGATACCGTCCGAACTGTGGCACGAAACACAACGACGACACGGGGACACACACGCGCCAGTGCTAATCCTATTCTGTACAGAGAGACGATCTTGTCAGTGCCATTCGTGGAACTTACGGAGCATGTCTATGGTGAGGGCGGCAAGAATGGCGCAGGTTTTGGAAGGACGTCCACCCTCCGGACTTGTGTTCCTTTTTTTTTTTTTTCGTGTTGACAGCAACCAGAAACGGTTGCGAGGGACAGTGTGGATGCTAGTCACCCATAGCGCCGCCTCGTTGCGCCCTTCGATAAGGCGTGCGTAAGCCTGCGATGCGAGGAGCCTCGTTACACGCGTGCAAATGACGTTTATGCAAATGACGGCGTCGGAGCAGCGTGCTCCGGCAAGCCGCGTCGCAATGCTCCGAGAGAGCATGGCACGATGTTACGCCAGCTAGGCGTCTAGCATCGCGACAGCATTACGTGGCTCAGTATCGACGCGGGCATCATTATGAGTAAGACAGACATTCCTGCAGTCTTGCACATTGTTACGACTTTGCACCGCTGCCACCACTATTACGACTTTGAGGTGGTCCCGTTGCGCTCGTCACCCGTTTCGTGACAGAGCGTTGGTAGCGAAGACTCCCGAGTCAGGCGGCGGTGAGAATAACGAAACGGACTTTATATACTATATACAAGACAAGATCGGATCGGCACGGGGGCCGAGAGCTCACAGCAAACGCGACTGTTCCCGCTCGGCGACGTCCGGTGAGACTGAAACGCGTGACACATCTCATTCCACTCGAGAGCGGCACTCGGCTCCCGGTGGGTCGGTGGATCCAGTTTTTCCAGGCGGCTGCGTCGGGACTTATAAAGCCCCGAGAAACGATTGTTACTTAAACGGCCCAATACAAAGCCAGCACTCGACGGACGTCCGAGAGGACAAACCAGCGACCGCGCTGGCCACCCGCTTCCAAGTTGCCGTGCGCAGTGACCTCCAGGGAAAAGGAAATACGGCGCTGGGCTGTCTAGCACTTTGTTGCACGTTTGGACATGTCGCTTGCCGATGCTTCTCCGGGGACGCCGCTGCCTGACGGCTCAGCATCTTGACTTGTCAAGGGAGAATTAGGGCGCTGTGCCTTTCGGCGCAGCCCCGGGTTTGTCCAAAGGGCGTTCGCAGGATAAATTCTGCATCTTGTAGATTCGGAATCCGGGCTGGTGGTAATGGCACAACAACATGCACTTTTAATGGTGTACCATGACTGGAGACTGATTTATTAGTGCGAACGTATTACATGGGACAGCAAGACCAGCGTTGTCCGCAAAGAGTGGTATCATCGTCATCAGCGTGTGATGTCATTAGTAATACACAATTAAAGTTAGAACAAGTTAGAGCAAGGTGACCTAAGGTTGGAGTGAAGTGAAGTGAAAGTACGTTGGCACAAATTAGAGCAAGCTGGATTGAGGTTGTACGTATTAGAGCAAGGTGGATGAAGGTAGAGTAGTGAAAGACACGTGACAATGTGTGATGCCACGTATCATAGACATACCCACTTAATTAAAGAAGTCATAATGCTTTCACATTTGAATCACTTAAGGATACTTAAGTGACCGTCAAATTTTTTGTTACCACTCGTGGTTAGCAAACCGGACATAATTAACCTCCCTGCCTTTACTCCATCCCTATCTCTATCTCCCTCTCTGCCTCTATAAGGACGGTTGCGTCAACAAAATGCCGCGTTGGCTCAATCGATGGCTATGACGCGTGGCGCTACTGTGCAAGAAGTCGCGAGTTCGACTCCCGAGGCGCACGGCGGCCCCTCTCCGCCGACGGCGGAATGCAAAAAAAAAAAAAAAAAACGCGCTCGTCTACCGCGTATTTGGCGCACGTTAAAGAAGCCCACGGGAACGAAAAATAATGCTCAACTCTCTACAACCGCATCCCTCATCCTCACCCACTGTGCAGCAGGCATATTAAAATACGTCACTCAGTAGATCTGTTGAATAACTGATTTATCGTTCGATCGATCGGTGAGCGAATCAATTATCGCCAATTCTCGGAGTGGCGCGAGAAAACGGAACGCGAAGAAGGCAACGACATCACAGCGCTTTCTATCAACGAAGTTCTTTATTACAGAGACGAAGGAGACTGCACGCATAGGGCGATAAGCAAACGCGTAGGCCATCAACAAAAGTAGGCAAACCACCACCGCTCCTAGGGTATACGACACACCAATAAAGAATTACTTCTTTGGCGGGGCGCTACTTGGCTGGCTTACAGGGGACTTTGTTTCTGTGTCAATATGATACGCCTCGACGATTTCCCTCGTGTTTTGATCGCTATTACTGCATAATAGTACACTGCATTATTTTTAGCTCGTTGTTGTATTCATTAAGGCGCACGATAACACATTACCCGTGGTGTGCCATAGATATGCATGGCTACAGGACGAAGCTTAACATACCGTCTTGGTTTCAACAAAATCACGCTCAGTCTCGGACCTGCTACTTAGCTCCGAAATACAAAGAGAGAGAGAGAGAGAGAGAGAGAGAGAGAGAGAGAGAGAGAGAGAGAGAGGGGGGGTCAGGCGATGTTCAAACGAAGCGCAGCACCAGCGTACCGTGCCCCTAAAGATCACCTGTGCCGCGGCGCCCTCGATTTGCCGTCACCATGGTTACGCTAACGTTTAAGCACAGGTGCGCGGAGGGGAACCTCGCTTTGACAGCGAGAGAGTTGGCCGGGATTTTGTTCAGTGTGCGTGTGCCGTCCTCCCAAGCGCATTCATTGTACTGCGCGCACAGAGAAAGACTGCAGGGAGTATGGAATGTTTGTTAAAACGACCGCGCCGGCAATTTCGCTGCCGTGCGATTTTGCTGCGCAGGCTTTCTACGCAGGCGGATCGGCTGACCGCGGACCATGCGATGAAGCAGACCTCTATGTTTCAAAGAATCGCAGGGCAGCGTCAACGCTTCTCAACGCACTACCGATCCTGTGCGTGCAGAGAGAGGACGCTTCAAGCATAGGAAGAGCAGCTACACGCACACACACACACACACGCACAGACTACTGACACCACACTGTACACACTGTATATGAACAGGGACGCAGGCTTGTAAACACTGCGGAGCCCACATACATCCAAGAAACGCACCTTGTGGGAGTGCCACGCCACCTCCACATTCAGAAATGTGACACTTTCAATATTGCCACTCGACAGGCGTCCCGGCAGTCGGGGCGAGTGTGCTACTCTACCACGCAGTTTAGAAAAGAAAAAGGTATGGTGACCACTTTTGGTGCAGCACATCAATGCACTAGGCCAGGATGCATGAGACTACCAAAAGAGCCCGGACCGGGGCCTTCGTTCCTTTAGGACTAATAAGTGACGTCTGTTTCTAACTAACGTCCTGGTAAGCCGCATTAATTGCCTGTATTTTGCGCACAAAATCGACCCATCGGAATATGGGAGACACCGGTAGTGGATATAAGGCACACCAGGTTGTACGAACTGAACCCTTCGCTACAACTCCGACCTTCACCCGGGCTTCACTGACACGAGGCATCGCTTCTATACCGGCTCTGCTTGTGAGGGGCTTTCACGAAGGCGTACACTACTCTGATTGGAATGACCGACTTTGCTGCATGCGACGTCTGCGGCGTGGAAGAGAACATCGAACATTTATTGTGCCATTGTCATCGCTTTCAGTCGGAAAGACAAACATTATCTATAGCATTGCGACGACTGTACGATCGGCCGTTGTCTGTGCAGGAGCTACTTGAAGACCATCCCAATCGCTCGTCGGCCCACAAAGATATGAAGGCACTTTTGTTTTTCTTGAGGGCGACTGGCCTATGT